>NW_020949351.1:8989846-9550586 GCF_900497805.2 Vombatus ursinus
ACACACACACACACACACACACACACACACACACACACACACACACATTTGGTATCATACCACTCTCCCTGTTTATAATACTCGTCTGGCCATCAAAACATTGAGATATTTTCATTTTTGTTTTTGAGAAACTGCTGTAAAACTATGCCTTTTCCTTCAGTATGTGTCATTCTACCTTTCAAGTGTATGTCTTTTGGACAAAAGCATCACAGACATATATAGGACATTATTATGTAGTAACTCATCTTTTACCCTATAGGTAATGGACTGAAAAACAAGCTTGCTTAGTATTTTGTCTCTCATGGAATAGGTCTGAGGAGCCAGAAGACTGAAGTTTAAGGGAGGAGAACTCACATTGTAGGACAATGAGTCTAGTGAACTGAGGTTTAGAAAAACCATACTGAAATTAGTGAAGAACTCCATCTTGGATATACTCCAAAATATAACACTAGATAACTGAATGTTATGTCAGCCTAACATGAAAGAGACTTAAAGCTCTCTTAAAGCTGATGCCACCCCTTTCCTGTAATTGGGACCTTTAAGATTTAAAGCAAAAGACCAATCTTTTTTTACTTTGTGTCAAAGCTACAAAAGTCTATAATGTTCCATCCATAACTCTGGGGATAAATCAATGAAGACCTTGGAGTCAGAAAGTAGTAGCAACACAAACTCTCTTTGAAGTAATTATTTGAATACTTTTCTTTGCTGGAACTAGGGTACTCTTAAGGTTTTTTGATGACCAGTGTTGATTCCTCCATTTAATTCTCTGGTCTTAGCCATCAAACAATTGTTATTAGTATAAAATTTTTTTGAAAAGTTACAGTTTATAGAACATTGTGCTACACTCAGCGGGGAGGGACCAAGGTCAAAGAAAATAATATATTCCTTGTCCTCTAGATGCTTACAAATTAATGAAGAAGACAGGACAAACTCAAGTCTAACCAAGGAAGCAAAGTTTGAGAGTTCAGTAATTTACTCTATAACAAAGAAAATTGAAAATATTCATTGCATGCAGTGAGAAGTACATAACATAATTATATTACTGGGCATGTATAACATTTAT
The DNA here is from genome assembly GCF_900497805.2 of Vombatus ursinus. Classification (NCBI taxonomy): domain Eukaryota; kingdom Metazoa; phylum Chordata; class Mammalia; order Diprotodontia; family Vombatidae; genus Vombatus; species Vombatus ursinus. Next base: position 8,990,910 of record NW_020949351.1, read on the forward strand.
AGAATTAACTGTCAGCATTCATTTTTATTGCACAACACTTTTGCAATGAGCCAATTTTTAAAAAGTACCTTTGCTTTGATTCAAATTCCACACACTGATGGTGACCTACCCTTTTGTATTTTATGGTAACATAAACTTGGAATATGAGCTATAGAATGCTGTGATATGCACCTGGAATTGCTTTTGTTAAAAACAAAGAATTCATTTAAAAACACATTTCAAGAACTGAAGCTAAATGCCTTTTTTTTTCCTCCTTTACTTTCAGCACCTATTAAAATGAGTTGAATGTAATAAAAGCTCATTTGAGCACTGTGCATTTCAGTGTAAGACTGTAGAGTGATATACATTGTAATGAATAAACATAAAAGAACATAGACTATCAAAGGGTGAAAAATGCTAAGCTATCATCCTTATTTCTTCAGTCTTTTATGGAACCCAATATAATAAGTTCAGGTATGAAATCTTAAAAAAATAAACAGGAACTAGTTAAGCTATATGTGTGTGTATGTATATATGCATATGTACATGTATGCACACATATATGTGTATTATTTATATATGTATACACACATATATTACTTTATATGTGTCGCTACGTGGGCGTTCTTTATAAAAGTTATTCCACAATTAATTATTGTGATATCTCATCATGTCATGGAGGTGACCTTGGGTATTTGAAGGACACTTCAGCATTAAATTAAGTTCTGGAAAGCCCTACAATATAGAAAAACTTGGAAAATAGTACGGTGTCAGATCAAGTACACTCTCTGATGGCCAATTAAACAAAAAAATGGAGAGGATTGTTTCAAATAAGTTGACCACTAGAAGATAATTTTTTTTTGTCAGGATAATCCATAAAATAAAATAAAAAATGATTAAAATGTCCTTGGTCATCTATGGCTCCATTTTATCTCATGAGAAACAATGGAGAATCCATGAAAAAATAAACCAAATGTTGATAATCAAAAAATCTTTAGGTCATAGTTAAACATTTACTTATTGAAATATTAACTATTGAAATATAATTACATTAATATGGTTGTTCTCATGACAAGTGAAATTTAAAAAAAAAGAAAATTAAAATAAATGAAAGAATGTCCCATAAGGTCCCCTTGGAGAAACAAATGAAGGAATTTGCCATACCTATTTATATTTCCAATGGAAACAAATAATTATTTATTACATAATAATTCATCTTTTAATACTCATGGTAAGCATAAGGAGAATGATTTCCTTGAATACAGTGATTGCAAGTTGTTGTTGTTGAGTCATTGCAGTCATGTCCAACTGTCTGTGACCCCATTTTTTTTTGTTTTTTGGCATAGTAGAGTGCTCTGTCATTTCCTTTAATAACATATTTTATGGATGAGGAAACTAAGGCAAACATAGTTAAATGACTTGCTCAGGGTCATTCAACTAGTAAGTGTCCCAGGCTGGATTTGAACTCAGGTTACTATCTCCAGAGAGAGTGCTCTATCCATTGTACCAGTCTGCTGCATATAAACCACCATTTAGAAAAGGGACTGGACAGATAGATAAATTCTATCTAACCATGATAACTTGAAAATAGAGTCTAAATGAAGTTAACACTTTCTTTTATAAATGAAATTTATTTTTTATTAAATTATTATTGTTAATTTTATTTTGTTACTTGTTTTGTTAATTTTGTTACTTACATTGTTAATATTATTTTGTTAAATTATTATTGTTGTTAAAAATTTTAACAAAAGCAGTAAAGCAAAATTATGTATAAATAGTAGGAAAAGAATTTCATGGCAAAAATGTATGTTTGAAAATTTGTTCAGATTTGATAAACAAAGGAAAACAAAAGCTTGTAGATAATTCAGAAATTTCATGACTATCTGTCATGAATAGTTTCTTTCCCAAGGGATTCAGAGAATGAGGAACATGATAAGCATCAGAGAAAGAACAAAATTGTTACTGACATTAGAGACTTATGCAAATCAGCTATTTGTTTGCATTCAAACTATCAAGTCATTAGAGAAAAGTTTAACATCAACATAAACTCGAACAAAATAAAAAAAAAATAAGAAGATACTATTTAACTGTATTTACTTTAAGTCTGCCTGATGCAGAAAATAATCATTAGACAAAATCCAGGATATTCAATTTCCCTAATTTTTCTTTTAATCATTTCCTAAAACTGTTATAATACAGCCATCAAGATGAACAAGAAGAAAAGTCTCAGGAACTGATTTAACCAAAACAAAAACAAAAAACAAATAAACAAACAAAAAAAACACTTGATATCCTTTTCTGTGCCAGACAATGTAGCCAAGGAGAAGCTGTTTTAGAATAGAAACTATATACTATATAATAGAGAATAGTGGAAGGGGATTGTGAGCAGTATTGCCTTTCAGAGAAGCAAATATTACTGGAACTGAAAATAAAAGGCTATAAAAAGTTTGGTGTGTGACTCAAGTGAGCCACAGCATCCCAGAAGTGTTCACAGATGAAAATGGAAGGAGGATGTCAAAGACACATAAAATGGAGTCTCTATTCATGTTTCTAGAGTACCCATTTTCATCATTAACATAAAGAACTAGCACCTTTTGGCCGTAACCCATTCCCCTGTTTCTTTTATGAAGAATCGTAAGTGACATTTAGAAAGGTGAAATCCATAAAAGTGGAAGACAGGATCAATTACATGCCAAGATACATGCAGAGAGCAGTAACATCCACTTAAGACCACTAAAGCTACAACAAACAAGGCATAAAATATGGAATTATATAATATCTAAAAGTTTATTATTGTCACAAATAATGCATTGTTCTTTGTCTAAATGGAAATTATTCCCATTAGAGCACTTTAAATCATTTTTTGTGTATGTGATGGACCTCTTTGGTGGTCTGGAAGACTATGGACCTCTTCTCATAATAGTTTTAATGTACAAAATAAAATACACAAGATTGATAAAGACACCTATTATGTTGAAAGAAACTACTCAACAAATAAGGTTAATTGGACCTAGACTCCTATTTTCTGTGCATTGGAAGAAGGATTTTTTACACTAGAAATGCCAGGAAAATCATGACAAAAAGGCATTGATACCCAAGATATATTATGAGAAAATAAGAGAGCCCCTATCTGCCTTAATTCAAGTCACTTGGATAAAATACCTGGAAGTACTGGTAGATGTTATTGCTGAACTGTTGTCCATAATATTTGAAAATCCATGGAAAATGAGAGTGATGACAAAAATTGGAGTAGAGCAGGTATCCTAATCTTCAAAAGAAATTACCTCAGATTGTATCTTGTATTTGATAAAATACAAGAACACACCATTAAGTGATGGTTGGTGGACATTTGGTAAAAGAAGTAATGATTACAAAGAGCCCACATGGCTTTATCTAGAATAGTTCTTGTTAGACTATCTTATTTTTCTTTTTGGGTAGTGTTATTAATATAGTAGGCTAATCAAATGCTGTAGATATAGCCTACCTTGATTTTAGCAAAGCTTTTTTTTAGACTTTTTAGCAGAGTATCTCATATTATTCTTATGAAGAAGATAGAGAAAAATAGTTTAGACAATAATCCAAGGAGATGGAATCACAGCTATTTATTTGACCAGACTCAAAGAGTAGTTTTTATAGGTTCAATGCCATCATGGCAGGAGGTCTCTAATAGAGTTCTCCACAGATGTCTGCCTGGCACTGTGCTGTTTAAAATTTTGGTTTGCATAGTCATTATATTGGCTGAATTACCAAAACCAGAATATGTAGCTTATTAATTAGATGCTAGAGTAATATTCAAAAGAATATTGACATATTAGAACATCAAACTGAATCCAATAAAATGTAATTAATTAGGGTTAAAGACTTACACTTGGGTAAAACAGTAGCCTCACAAACACAAAATGGAGAAGATATTGTTAGATGGCAGTTGTTCTGGTAAGTGTTTTGGGTTTTAGTCAACATCAGGCTTAATATGAATCCACATTTTGATGTGGCAACTGAAAAAGCTACATTAGGCTACACTGACAAGGGCATAACTTCTAGGAATAAGGAGGTAATAATTTCTTATGCTTTGCCCTTACCAGATGTCATCTGAAGATAGTGTTTAGTTCTGTATAGCATGGTTAAAGAAAGGCATTTATAAGTTGATAGTTTCCAGAGTAAGGCAACCAAGATTGAGAATGAATTAAGTCTTTGACATTTAAGGATTAGTTGAAGAAAATGGGTAGGTTAGCCTGGAGGCAAAGAGACTTAAGGTAGGTAAATATCTTTCTTCAAATATTTGAAGGGCTATCATGAGGAAGAGTGATGAGATTTGTTTTGTTTAGCCCTAGAGGAGTGAACCAGGAGGAATAAGAACTTGCTAAGAAGAAATTTAAGCCCTCTATCAAAAAATAAAAAAAAATAAAAACAAAACAAAACAAATTCCTACCCTAATGATTTAAACTTTCTAAACATGGAATGGACCACTTGGAAAAATGATATTTCTTCACTCCTTGGAGGTGTTTGACAGACTTGAAAATGACTTGCAGACTTACACTGGTGATTCCTTTTATATCTCAATTGACTAGTTGACTGCTGAGATTCCTTCTAACTCTCAAATTCACATATTGTGAAGCTTTTGGGAAGGTTTTTTATCTGCAACAAAGAAAGGAGCAGCTTAATCAATGTAATTATTGATTCGCTGAAGTATTAAAGAAATATTGAAAAGTTGCATATCAAAAGTATTCCATCACATCAGGAATTCAATAGAGTTAAACTGCTTACATTTTAATTAAAAAGTTAAGACATAAACATTTTTAAGATATTGAGAAAAAGAGACATATTTTTTGTCTGAATGGTAGCTATGGTTTTAAGTGGACAGATTTTCAAGATGTACTTGCCTTTCATCCTTCTGTCTTGACCTGTTCTCCTTTCCTCATCTTTCCTCTCTCCTTTTCTCTCCTCTCCTCTCCTCCCCTCCCCTCCTTTCCTTTCCTTTCTCCCCCTTTCTCTTGTTTCTTATAAAAACTGAATTATAAATTTTATTATAAAAGTTAAATTAGAATAAACTACCTTCAAAAATAATGGATTCCCCATCATTGCAGGTTTCAACTAAATCTGCAGGACTAATCAGTAGAGTATGATAGGATGGATTCCCATTTCAAGTGCATGTTGGATGAGATGATACAGTAAATTATCAACATTATGACTTTGGAAGGATTAAGCCTGCCATGACCTTTGAAATTCACTTTCAAGTATTCATAAGTGAAAAGAGTGCTCTGCCTTAAAGTAGTTCCAACCACCCCAATCCATTACAAGTTATGATGGGAAAAGTATGGTCAGATTACTGCAACTCAGCTTACTCATTCATTTTTTAATAATTAAAGCTAACAAATATATTGATAAAAATAAACAATATGTGCTAGGTTCCATGATCTTGGACTACCCCCCCCATGTCATCCCCCTACAAAGAGTAAGGAAGGGCAACTTCTTATATATTTTCTTTGGGACCAAGCTTGTTCTTTATAATTTTATAATTATATAATTATATATACATTTATATAATATATAATTATAAAAGTTATATATATATATAATTATACAATTTTAAAACTTATCATATATAATTATAGTTAATTTGGGGTGTTTTCTGGTTATTGTTCTTTCCATTCACATTGAAGTAGTTGCTGTGTATATTGCTTTCTTGGCTCTGCTTACTTTATTTTGCACTGTTTCATGTAAGTATTTCCATGTTTATCTATAGTAATCATATTTGCTTTCTTATAGAAATTACTCATTCATTTTATGAATGCATAATAATTATTTTGTGAGATCTTAATAATCTCTAATGCTGCTACAAATCTAATGATTTATTTAATGTCATAAGGGCAAAAAGAAACATCTCACTGTTCAAACTTCTTTACCTTTGTACAATGTCACTTTTTGATAATTCTCTCTTCCCTTACTTTTGTTTGGAGGCTACATCTTTGGACCTTCTTTCAACTCAAACTGTTCCATCAACATAGTAGGTCCATCCCAGTCTTAAGTCAGTCTAGCTTTCCAGGAAAAGAGTGTGAGATACTGGTTCCATTAGTACAATTGGTTTAGCTTTCTTGGCCCAGAAATCCTGTGATTGTGATCTAGGGATCAGTGTTGTGTCCTCAAGGTAGAATAGCAGTGGAGAATATTAGAGAGGTATAACCTAGTCAAAGTCTTCAAGGATAATTTTACAACTACAATTATCCCTTCCACATTACAAAAGTTAGGGGTGAAGTGCCCCTGTGATCTGGAAAATCTGTGTAAAATTTTTTGGACCTCCCCTTGTAACAGAAAAGTCTTAATTATTATGGTATTAAAAGATAAAATATGTTGATATTATATTATACTATATATATAATATATGTATAGTTATATATATATATAGTTATATGCATTGTGCATTTATGAGTTTCTAAACTTTTTCTGTGTTGTCTGCAGCTTCCACAAAAGTCCCCCAAATTTCCATTTAATTTCTTATGCCAACCCACAATATATTGAAACTGTTATGGGGAAAGTAATGATGTGAAAGGGATAGCTGTACTTTCCAAGTATTGTGACCTGGAGGAGAGTAACAGGCTCTTGTCCAACAACCTCATAATGCTACTGACATTATATTATTATCTCAAAGGTCCTTTAGTCATTAATACCTCTCTTCTATTTTCCCTTATAATGATAAATAAGGAGGTAATCAGAGCTCATGGCCCTTCAGCCCTAGGGGAGCCTAAGTGAACTCTTCTGAAGAAATGCCTTTAAAAAATAATCCTTTATATTTTCTAAGAAGTCCACTCCCAAGAAGATAGGTTGTATTCACCATCATCTCTAGCTCACATCTGTTTCTATAACAGCTAGTGAAATTAATCAATTTAAGTCAGTTGATTTCAGTTCAATTCACCAAATCATAATCTCAGAGTCAGAAGGAAATTCAGACATCAGCTAGTCCAGGATACAGTGCAGCAAGTATAGAGTATCTTCTCCACAATAGACTAATCTTTTCTTGAAGACATCCTGTGAGAAGAATTCCTCTTCACCTCATCCCAAAGTAGTCCAGTAGATTTGGCAAAATTATATGTGTTAGGAAGTATTTCTCCTAATCAAGCATTTATATAGCTCTTTAAATCCTATCCAAGCCAAACAAATCTAATCCCTTTTCCGTAGAATAACCCTTCAAAATCTTGAAGGCAACTGCCATGTCTTCCTAGGTCTTCTCTTCAAGCTAACTATTCCAATTTACTTTAACCAATCCTCAGATAGCCTGATATTAAGATAGAAATTCATCATCCTGAAGACTAATATCATATATAAAAATAGAGTACCCAGAAATGAACACAATATTTCCAGTGTGTTCTGACCAGGGCTGCTAGTAGAGTAGGATTATCATTTTCCAAATGCTAGATACTATGCCTCTCATAACATAGGATAGGATCACATTGAATTCAACTTAAATTTATATTTATAGAGGGCTTACCAGATTTAAGGAATTATGTTATATGATTAATGAGAAAAGACAAATAAGGAAGAGCATCTATGCAAAAGATGTTACAAATCCATTGTAGACAGTGTAGGACTTAAGATATAAATGAAAATAAATAAAATGCATAGGCAAGTATGAATACGTATGAGAGTTATAAAGAAACTGCTATAGGAATTCAGTGTGCTGGAGTGGGGGAGGGTCTATGTGAGAATCACTTTTCTGTGGTATAGGAAAAGGGTAACATATGAGTTGGTTCTTAAATTTTAAGTGGAATTCCAAGTGGGGAAATGTGCTAAAAACTAAAATTATTTGTTTTTGGCACCTGAAATCTGATTAATTTATGGTTTGACAGGGAATTTAGTTCACTTAAATATTATTCAATATAATACCAATATAAACAGGTAAATAATAGCTTGTTCTATTATTCTATAAAATATGAAGTTTTTAGTATGAATTTAGCTATTTTTCAAAATATATGATATGTGGTATGAATCAATAAAAGGAAAACATAAGACTAGTGCTGTATACTTAAAATATTTGACACTGAAAGGGCTATGTCTAGAAACAGTGACTTTTTAATGAAAATAAAGAGCTAATATAAATATGTGAATCATTTTTGATAAAGCATTTCTGCAATAAAAAGAGAGGTTAAGAACATTCATCTTCATTGTGTGTATTGATTAAATTTAGTAATAGCTTGACACTGAGGTCGAAGTTAACTTGTGCTTGTGAAGATGAATAGTTGCATAACTATTACACTAAGAAGTTTAAGAGCTCTCTCTTGTGCTTAAACTATATTCTTCTTTCTTTGCTTATACATGAAAACTAAAAAAAATAAAAGGTCCTCTATTTTTATTCTGATTTTCATGTATGTAAGAAATTAGAAGGTGTGAGATTTTATGTATCTAATTAGCATAATATTTTTGGTCTTCTTCAATGCCAGTTTAAATCCACTAGACGGAGCAGTTATGACAAACAGTCCTCATTTTTTCTCTGTATGGCTTGGTGTTTAATCAAAAGGTTTTATGTCATATGAAAATTAAAAGAAAAAAAACATTTTGAAAATGCCATATGGCAACTCTACTAAGTAAAGAGTGCAAAACACAGTGAGTAAACCAGAGATGCTAAAACAGAAAGCAAAGAGATGTTAATGATGTGTAAGATGGGACAGAGGGTAGACAATATAGAAACAGAATGGATCTGCCTCGTGATAAAAGATTTGTAATTTGCAGTACTGTGGCAAAATGAAAAGATTGATCTGAAATATCAGCATGTCAGGAATCAGGAGAAGTATTTAATGATGATAACAACATAGCAACAATATTTAGTAATTACTAAGATCAATTCTCAGATAATTACTTATATAATGTCCCATTTCCTGGTTATTTTTATGGGGAGGGAAAAACAAATTATGCTTCATGCTTCTATTGAATCATTTTTTAAAAAAAATTCCAAAAACATATTTTATTATGTTATAAACTGGTCAGAGTGCAGGGTTTCAAAGCTTCTAGAATATTTGTGAAATGTAATTGTGCCAAAGCTGAAGGAGATTAATGGTTCTCATAACTTAGTTCCACACCTTTATTTGTATTCCAAACTATATGTAAGCTCCTTGAGGGCAAGGTATATATTTCTTATTTCTTCTTTTTATATTCTGAGCTTTTAGCAGAGTCTTGGAATATTATAAACAAATAACAAATTATTTTTATTAGACTTACCTTGCGTGCAGTTCTGGAGAAAAGAATGTATCAAAAATTTACTACTGTGAACAGCAGTATAAAATTGGAGATAATTTTCCATTAGAAAATGTCTTATTTCTTAATAATTAGGAATTCTTTCAGGACCTTCAAGTCAGACAGATACATCTTTCCAGAGCACTGACATAGTTGCTATGATCCTGGTGTTTATGGCACATTTTCTTGGTAAGGATTTTTGTGGGATAGTACCTTTTCAGATCTCATATATTTGCTTCAAGTTATAACATACTTTCAATGGAGAGATGGCCTAATTGATAGTTGTTGCATATTTTAGCATGTTGCTGTTAGTAAAATAGCTTGATGAGGTGCAAAAACATTTGAAAGAATGGAGTTTATTTTTTAAGAATCTTTCATTTTCTTGATCTAATTCTGTCATCAATACAAATTGTAAATATGAATTGGTACATGCTTTGTAAAAGTCACTTTGGCAAAACAATCAAACAACAACAACAACAAAATGACCCTGAAGCCATTCTGCACATGATGTTTATCTGGAATGAGTCAGGTTGGTCCTCTAATGACAGAGTCCATTGTGTCTATACTCAATACTTCAACATGTGCATAAAAATGAGATGCCATTGAAAAACTCAGTTGTTTTTTTTTTCTTTTCTATTCCATGAAAAATCACTGGAGGCCCACTTTAGTGAAATAAGTTCATTTGGAGTATGTTACTCTAATTGAGTACCATACTCCATATCTTTAAAACTTCTAGAGGAAAGTCTCCAGCACATTGGGTAGAATAAGGGAAATATACATAACAATATAACCCTGAGTTAGTCAATGTATATGTATCATTTTTTTCTAATATAATTCAAATGAACAAATATCTACTAAGTGTCTTGTAGTTGGAAGACTTGATTTCAAGCCCCAACTCAGACACACACTGGCTGGGTGAATCTGGATGACTCACTTAAACTTTCAGTGCTCTAGACAACTTGTTCAGTCTATACACTGCAGAGGAAGTAACAACTTGTATTGATAAAGGAAGCTTCCTCATCTGAGAATTTCCCATGCCAGTAAAAATCACTGATCTAGTCTCTATCCTTAATCATTATATACTCTTATATTCCTTTGAGAAGAGTGAAGTACATTGCCTTTTAATAAAAAGATTATGAATCATTCTTACTTTGAACAAATAAAGATTAGTCTTTGGGAATAATTGTAATCTTTGAGAATCTGATAACTGCAACATTGTATGGCATAATGTAGAAGATACATAGTACTATATTGGAGTTATAGGTCAGAATATTAATAAATTATCTCAATACTGCATTTGCATGAGTCAGACAAACAAAAATTAGGAAAGAAGGTGTCAGTGTTTTGGGAAAATTATCAAATAGACAATGGAAAAATGTTAAAGATATGGTAAGGACAATTGAATTGCTATTATATTCTTTTCTTTCAAAATTTTGGAGGCATCAAGGCATATATATCCTCAATTCTTACTCTACCTTACCCTGTTTCCACAGGCAAGATAAATGGACATAGCTATGAGTCACAGATACCACTTACTGGTTTCAAGAGCTTGAGCTATATAAATGATACACTAATGGCATGCTACAAAAATTGAACATTATGTTATTAGATATAAATTTTTTTTAAAATCATGTATAATATTTATGTTATTTATATATTTATAAATTATGTTTAAAACAAAGTTTATGAATCTAGCATGTATTAGGTAAGTAATTTTATATATGTTAATTATTATGTAAACAATAATAATAATAGCATTTAAACAGTGCTTTAAGTTTTTTTAATTAATGAATTTGTTTTTAATTTTCAATCAGCACTTCCATAAGCTTTTGAGTTTGACATTTTCTCCCCCTCCCTCCTCATCTCTCTCACTAAGAAGGCATGTAATCTGATATAGGCTCTACATATGCATTCATATTAAACATATTTTCACATTAGTCATGTTGTAAAGAAGAATTAGAACCAATAGGAGGAACCACAAGAAAGAAGAAACAAAACAAAGCAGAAGAAAAAAAGAACAAATAATATACTTCGATCTTCATTCAAACTATATAGTTCTTTCTCTGGAGATGAATAGCATTTTCCATTATGAAACTTTTGCAGATGTCTTAGATCTTTGCATTGCTGAGAAGAGCTAAGTCTATCAAAGTTAGTCATTGTACAATATGACTGCTACTGTGTACAACGTTCTCCTGGTTCTGCTCACTTCACTCAGCATAAGTGCATACAAGTCTTCCATACTTTGTACTAGAGTGAATGCTATGATATGTTGTGCTCAACTTAGAAGTATCATGTGGATTTCCATTTCCATTCTGGACATCAAATTTTTTTTTTTATTTTTTCAGAGGTCACAGTGTTTCATGATTCACAGACAAAATTATTGGAACAATATTATTGTGTTCTCTTTTAATGCTCAATCTTACAAGCATTCAGAGACCATTTTTCAAATTATCATGTAGATATGAAAATAACCCAAAGTAGGAAAAAATGTTATGTACAATATTATTATGCTCCTCACAAACAATATAAAGTGCTTTAATAATTACTGACCTGTAAGCCTACTTTTTCATCTTCAAAGAGTCTTTTTGAGAATGAGCTATGCCTATATATAAAGTAAACTTTTTTATAACATTTTAGTGATTTCAAATCACTTTACAAATAATACCTCATTTTATCTTCACAATAACCTTTAGAGGTAGGTGGTATGATTACATTAATTTTTACAAATAAAAGAACTGAGGCAGACAGAGGTTAAGTGACTTGTGAAAGATCTGTAACTAGTGTCTGAGGCTAAATTTGAGCTCAGGTCTAGCAATCTACCCAATGAACTACCAAGAATATTCTTTGTGGAAATCTGAAAAAAGAAACTAGTAAGTTCTTCTATAGATGATTCTTTATAATAGACTATATTTTGACAGGTGATTGAAAGGTGCATATTTGGGCAACATTATACTGTATATATTGTCCTTGTTTATTTGGTAAATCAAACATAGTCATCAATTTTTTCCTCCACAAATCTGTCACTTTTTATAAGCTAAAACAAGACTGCTTGATTAATATAGCAGAAATAACTTTGCTCAAAGATAATTTAATGTTTCCTTATAGATAAACACAATCTAGGAACAAGTAACATTTTAACAGAATGCAGGTGCTTTTAATCATTTCTGAAATTGATACTAGTTTTCATCAAACATTATTTTAGGGTTATATATGTTCAAATTCTTTGACAAGAGTTTGGGTGAAAGAAAAAGTAGAAAGAAACAACTTCATTTGGCAAAGAAAAGAGTTCTAATGAATAATTCCAGGTATTCAATTTGTGGAGGAAATAGTTCAGCAGCCTTAAAAAGAAGATGGTTTTGAAGTATTTGATAGAGTAAAGGCTAGAAATGAAGGAAGATTAGAGCTGAAAAGGGAGAAAAAAATTAAAGACAATAAGGAAAAGGCCTTAAGCAGAAGGACTTGAAGGAAAGATGAAAGATTCGATGAGGAGAAGTTGTTAGTTGGTAAGAAAAAATAGCAGAGATAAGGAAAACAAAGCAAGTTGATTGGACAGGATCAAGAAATGTAAAATGAAGATCAAGAAGGTAAAATGAACTTGGTGCCAGCTAACTAGATATTAATAAAACCAAGAGGTTAATAAGTCCAGAGCTGAAGATCTCTACAATTTACCATGACATATCTCTGAGAGAATTACTATTATTAACCACAAAAATATATTTTAGGTTCAACAAGTATGGATAGAAAAAATAGAGGCAATCAATGGAAAAATCAAATTCAGCTTTTGTATAAAGGGAAAAATAATAATTATCTCTGTCTGAAAGAGGAAAGGTTTATCTCCTAGTACTTGTTTGATATACCATAGAAGAAATTTGTGTTCAGATATGGATTATAGTAGTTAGCCTCTGCCTGCTTTAAATCTCTTCATTTTGTTTTTTTGTAATGCAAGTATAATAGTCAGCTGTTAACCTACAAATAATAATTTTTTCCTATTGAGCTAATAGCCCCCAGTAATGTTGTTTCACCTCACATCATATTCACATGGATACAGTTAATGATGTAAGGCATGATTTATTTGTACTGAGTCACAGTGGGTAATAAACTTGATTGTGTATAATTAAAGTATAAATAGGTTCAAAGTGGTTATAAATAAATTCAAATATAATAGAGTCATAATAAGTTATTAAAGAAAGCTAATGATGCCCTAAATTGTCTATACTTTACCTTTTGAGATAAACATTTTTTTATGGCCTTACACTCTCACTGTCAGTCCTACAGTTTGACTTGGGAAACATTTCTTATGTTGTACCAATAACTTTACAGCTCCTTCATTCAATTCTTAATAGAGTGGCTTCATTGTAAACTTAAAAAAAAATAGACAACATATGTAGAGATATATCAATTAATAAACATTTGTTAAACACTTATTGTGTGCCAGACTCCATGTAAATAGTAGGCATAAAAGAGGAAAAAAGTGTCTTTCCTCAAAAAGTTTGCAATCAAATGGGAGAGACAACATTCAAACAAATATGTACAAAGTAAACTCAATGCAGGATAAATAGAAAATAATTAACAGAAGGAAGTCATTGTGATTAAGAGAGATTAGGGAAGGCTTCCTGCAGAAGATGAGATTTTAGCTGGGGTTTAAAGAAAATCAGGGAGGTCAGCAGTCAGAATGGAAAATGGAGAGTGTTCCAGACATGGGGTACAGCCAGAGAGAATGCCTGGAGGGAAGCTATGGTGTGTCTTATTCATGGAACATCCAGGAAATCACTGGATCAAAGAATATATGTGCCGGCCGCGTCATGCACTCTTCTCCTATAAGGAGCAGGCTGCCAAGGTCATACTTACCAGTCTTCGGTGCCCACCCAGATAAACACAGAGACGAGCCGATCAGGAGGTGCCAACACTCGAGCTTTATTCAGAGGCCATCACAGCAAGGCCAAGCAGGAAGGCCAGAGCAAGAGAGCAGGAGCAAGAGAGAGCGAGCTCCAATCCCTACCATTCCTTAAGTACCTACTTAGCCCCTCCTCCTCAGCCCGCCTACTAGTCATTGATTGTAGGGTCAGATACCTGAAGGGGACGTCTGGGTTTAGCACACCAAGGGAGAGGAAGTGACGCAGGAGGCTAGGACCGGATACAGGAAGGAGGCGTCTGGGTTAGAGCTGTACCTAGGGAGAGGACGTGACCCAGGAAGTCAGGCCCAGATAGGGGGGAGGAGGCGTCTGGGGTCAGTGCTACACAAAGGGAAAGTACGTGACCCAGGAAGTCAGGAAGGAGACGTCTGGGGTTGGCGTTGTACCTAGGGAGGGGGCTAGACAAAGGGAACTCATTCTCTGCCATCCCACTCCCTCGTGGCACAGCCCCCTGCCTCAGGAACATGTGCTCCAGCTACTTCCTTGTATCCTGTTCCTTCTCCAGCTTATCACAGCTCCACATAGCACTGCCCACTGCTTCGGGAGCGTGAGCTCCAGTTACTTCTCTGCATCCAGTTCCCATCCCAGTTCACCACAACTCCGCCTAGCACAGCCCCTGCCTCGGGAGTGTGAGCTCCAGTTACTTCCTAATATCTTGTTCCTACCCCATCTTGCCACAATCCTCACGTGGCAGTAGCCAACATCAGACAATCCCTCACAAATATACATCAGAGAATGTAAGGAGATAGGAAAAGTAGCAGGGGTGCTAGGTTTTGAAGGGCTTTGAATGTCAAAGCATTCAATTCAATTCAAAGCATTGTATGTCAGAGCATTTTTTTTTATTTGATTCCAGAATCAATAGGGAGTCAGTGGACTTTATTGAAAGGGGATGGAATGATTAGACCCGCACTTTAGGAAAATCATGTTAGTGATTGAATGGAGAATGGATTGGAGTGGGGAGAAACTTGAGGCAGGCAGACCAACCTGTGGGATATTTCAGTGATCTAATTGTGAGGTATTGAGGGCTAACACTAGAGTGGTGGCAAAGGAGGGAAAAGGACATATTTAAGAGAGGTTGTGAATATGAAATCAACAATTTTTTGGGAAATCAGAGATGAAAAAATCCAGAACGATTCTTAAGTTGTGATCCTGAGGGACTGGGAGGATGATAAAGTCCTTTATAACAATAGGGAAAGCAGATAGTGGACAAGGTAGGGAGAAAAATAGTGAGTTCCATATTGGATATATTGAGTTTAAGATGTCTACATGTCAGAAGGGAAGGTGGAGATATGAGATTGAAACACAGCAGAGAGTTTAGGGCAGGAAAGGTTGATCTGACAAGCATTAACATAGATGTGGTAATTAAACCCATTGAAGCTGATGAGATAAACAATTGAATTAATATAGAGGGAGAGGAAAAGAAGGTACAGGACAAAACCCTAAGGGACATCCATGGTTACAGGGTATGATCTGGATGAAGATTCAGCAAAGGAGACATAGAAAAAATAGTCAGATAGATTAGAAGAAAGCCAGAGAACAATGGGGTCCCAAAATCCTAGACAGAAAGAGTATTAGGAAGGAGACAGTGATAAATATTGTCCAATACTGTAGAGAGGTTAAGTAGAATGAGGATCGAGAAAAACATCATTGAATTTGGCAAATAAGAGATCATTAGTATCTTTGGAGAGAGCAGTTTCAGTGGAATGACAAGATTGAAAGATGGATTATGAGGCAAAGAAGATACAGGAAAGAAAGTAGAATTACCTATTGTAGACATCCTTTTCCAGGAGTTTAGCTACAAGGAGTAGAAGAGATACTGAACAAAAGTTAGTGGGTGTGAATAGATCAAGTGAGGGCTTTTTCCAGGACAAAAAAAAATATATTGGCATGTCTTTTTTAAATGAATGTTTATAATAAAAAAGACAGCAGGAAATGTAGAGAGGGAGAGGTTGAAAATAAGAAAACATAGTAGGGATACTAGAGGGGCACAATTTGTTGGAGAAGATAGGATGGAATGGGATCACTTGAACAAGTAGAAGAGTTAGCCTTGGTTAGGAATAAATCCACTTCTTCATGTGAGACATGGATAAAGGAGGAAACAATGGCAGAAGACATCTGGATGATAACAGATAAGAAAGGAGAGGAAGGAGCTTGTGACAAATAGACTAATTTTTTTCCTATAAAATATGAGATAAAGTTCTCAGTTGAGAGAGTTGGGATAGGGGCAACAATGGGAAATTTGGGGAGGGATGGAAAGGTTTGAAAGACTTATTATGGAAAATGGAATATGGAAAATGAAGCATAATAGGATAGCCTAGCAACAATGAAGGATTAGTTGAGATTATGTAACACATATTATTAGTGGACTCAAATCAGTATGGTGTGTGATTTTCCCTGCTTTTTTCAGCAGAACATTAATAGGAGCAAAAGTGACAAATGGTGGAAATGTTCTATAGCTGAAGTGTAACTGAATATAATTGGTGATATGCCAAGGGGGCTAGGAATTCAAGGAAGGAGGACAGTGTTGAATTGGTCCATAAGGAGTCAATATGGGAAGAAGAGGCAAGAGGGGCTAGTGCGGAAGAAATGGCCTGAGAGAGAATTTAAAGGTCAAGGAATTGAAGGTCACAGTACAGATGAAAAGCAGGGTTATATGAACAAAAAACATTTCACTATCAAGGTATCTTTTTGAATACCTAATATAGGTAATCCACATCCTAATCTCTTCCATATCCTAATCCCTTCTTTAATATGGGTCATCTACCATTAGGTCTTACTTTGTAACTGAATAATAATAGATATGAGGCTTCATTTAGTACTAAGCAGTTTTCCCTCCCTCTCTAAGAGATTTTTTTTTGTTAGGCAATTGGGGTTAAGTGACCTGCCCAGGGTCACGTAGCTAGTAAGTGTCAAGTGTTTGGTCTGAGGCCGGATTTGAACTCAGATCCTCCTGACTTCAGGGCCAGTGCTCTATCCACTGTGCCACCTAGCTGCCCCTAAGAGATTGTTTTTCAGTGGGCGTATTATATAAAGGGTGGGAAATTTCATCAGAAATCCATCATTCGGGACCACAATTAAGGTGTGACTCTTGCTTCTGATTCCTGGAGAGTTCTGTCTACTCCCCACCTTATAGGGACCCACTATTGTTATAAGAAAAACAAGTTATGGGATAGCTAGGTGGCACAATGGATAGAACACTGGCCCTAGTGTCAGGAGGACCTGAGTTCAAATACGGCCTCAGACGCTTGATACTTACTAGCTGTGTGACCCTGGGCAAGTCACTTAATCCTACTGCCTAACCCAAATAAACAAGCAAACAAACAAATAAACAAACAAACAAATAAATAGATATCTAAATAAATAAAAAATAAAAAATAAATTAATTAATTAATTAAAAGAAAAAGAAAAACAAGTTACAATGGCTACATCAGTCAGTATATACGGCAGTTTTTCTTTGTTGTCTCTTTGATGTGGTGGGTAAAAGCAATCCTTCAAGTAGAGGAAGGAGATGATAAAGAGTATTTCCATGTGTATTGGTCCACTTCTCTCTAAAATGTCAAACAAGTCACACATCTAAGATAGTGTTATTTCCATTTACTCCAGACTAGATTAGAGCATTGTGTTAACAAAATCATCAAAAGGCAATTGTCACACCTCAACTAGCAGGCCAAAGCATCAACCCCCTTTTTCTGCATGAGAACCACTATTATGTCCTTACCATGCTTTAGATAGTTATCCTAATCATGACTGATTGGCAATGATTCTACTGTTACTCATTTTGAAATATTGAGCAGAACATGGCTAAATAATGAATCCACTGGGGAAAAAAAATATGTGCCACAGCCTCAGTCTTTCTCATAACTTTCCCTGCCTCAGGTGCAGGATAACTGTCATGTCTTTAACATCTCATGAATGTTGTAAACCACCACAGGGCTTCAACCATTGGTCAGAGGTTCCTGGTGTCCTTGAGAACTTGCCCAAAATTCTACATAGTTCTGTTGCTCTAAGTGACATTTCAACCAGCAACTTATTTTCTGTCAACTGGGCTAAGATTCCTCAATTTATAGAACTTAAGGCAAGGACCATAAATGTAACCTTAATATGTCCTGACTATCAGTCAACCCCCCCACTCCAGTTGACAGAGTGAAACCTTGAGGCCCATAGAAAAGGTCAGGTCTACAACTATCTGGAATAGGACCATGGTTGCAACACCACCCTAACCACTGATTCAGAACTCCAGCTTTGAGAATATCAGATGTGAACCATTGGGTCAAGTGACAAACTTGGAAAATAAGTTCTTACTTCCACTCTCAGTTAATAGCTTCCATTAGAGTGCCCTGATCACCAGCACAGCTACCAGGTTGCACTTTCATCATATCCTAATAAGAGTACTAGGGCCACAATTGTATATTCACCATGCCCCAAACATTGGGTGACAGCCATAGCTGTTCTATTTCTGGATTTGAAAGACCAAGCTGGTATAATAGCTCCACTATCACTAATCTTCAAACTCTTGTCTAAGTGAATAAACTTATCCTTCACTAATCTTGAGACACTGAGTCAAAACACACTCTGAAACCTTCATGTGCTTCACATGGCAGGTACTCCTAAGGATCTGTTGATAGGGCAAGGGATACTTCCGAACTATCCCAATTTGGTTTAGCCAAACCAAATTTTTTGCATCTACCTACCTCTGATATATAGGACAAAGATCTTCTAAACAATAATAAAAAAAATTGAAAAGAAAAAAAACAAACCTAAACTATACAAAAAGTCATATTTAAACTATATTCCCAAGACTGCAATGGCAACTGTAACAGCCCTTCACTGGACTTTGCCTCTTGCAAAGACTGGTGTTGCCTTCCTGTGTGGGTATCAGAATGATAAGGATGCTTCTACCTACCTCAACACCATCAATACCTGCCCCTTGCACAAGCCATGGTCCTTGACCTTTTCTTATGGTTGAGCCCTGCAGGCATCTACCCTCAAGACCTGGGGAAGAAAGAAGGAAAATGTCCAGACTGCCCAAGAGGGATATATTAAGTGGGCCATGGCTAATAGCCAAGTTGCTCACTGTAAGTGTACTCCAAGTGGAAGGTCAGGAGCTTCAGCCAGCGAATTGCTCTTTGTCTCTAATGATGCCCTACTAAGTCAAGGCCTTCCACCTGGATATGCCCCAATACTCCAGCCCATCCTGCACAGTTCAGGAAGAGGCTGAGATGCCATAGCTTTGTGCTGACTTCTCCCATCACTCCTAACTTGTGTGGTATTGTTGCTCTGTGGTGAATCTAGTGACTCTCCTCAGCCCACTTTTTCCAATAAACAACTATTTAACAAGGAAAAAAAAATAAATTACCTCCCCAGCACCAGCCAGAGGTTGTGCTGGGACCATTGCCAAAACATTTTTGACTGGGTAAAAACCACAAAACAGATGTTGTAATAGACTCTAAAACCCAGCTACTTTGACTATCAAGCTGAAGAAAAAACAATGTAGGCCCTCTTTTTTGAATCTAATGTCATAAGTGGAGGTTCAATTGACTTGGAAACCCTAGGCCACAACTCCAGTAAGTCTAAACCAATGGAACTAAGCTGCATGGCATTCTGAACTTCTGGCTATACTTCAGTTCTTCCAGGACCACCAGACCAAAGGACTTAACTACCAAGATGTTGCCACTTACATCCCCATTGCACAATTCTATTAGCCATAGGTCAATAGGATATAAGTTCAGTGGGTCCTGAAGATGGGATTGGGGTTTTACTAAATCCCACAATTATACTAGCATTCCAATGCACTTAAATATCTTGAGCATACCACTGTGGGACTGGGCTGATAGACATCACCACCCACAACTTTTGGGACCCAACCCACATCCTCCCTACTACCTGGCTCAGATAAGTGGACAACCCTTTCATCTAGCCCCTGATCACTATTTAAAGGCCTCATTCATAGCTCCATTATACCTATGTAATTGTTAAACAAGGCCATAATTCCCAGATCTCTAAGACAAGCCTCTCAAAATCCTTGATAGCTAGGAAGCAGCATCACAGCCTACACTACCAGCCTGTGATACCTTCACCCAACTCCTACTCAAAGGCCACCCTTCCACTCATTCATACTTACACAGATGAGCCTGCATTAGACCTGCACAACCCATAAACTATATGCCCATCAAATTGGATTGAACTGCCCAATCTCAAAGCATTGTCTGGAATATGACCTCAACCCAGACATGTCTAGTAGGCCATGCACTTACTCAGTCCTGAACGGTAGGCTAAGCTATGCCTCATGTCAATGCCCAGGTTAGAACAGCATTTATTTGTTCATTCATTTAGTATACCTTTAAGGAGATGCTATGTATTAGGCATTTGGAGATACAAAGATAAAAGAAGATAGCCCCTATCCTTAAGGAGTTTATATTCACTTGGGTTGGGAAGAAAGGGGAATAACTGGTAAAGATATAAATAAACTCAAAATATGTACAGAGCTTAAAAAAGGCATTCCATCACTCACATTTTTATCTTTGAACATTTTCTTCTCAAAGCAATAATATATGTGTACACCTCCACTAAATTAATATTCTAATTCCTCACTCTAACATGGAGGTGGCACTGAGTTTTTGAAATCTTTGTTAGTGTAGCACCAATTCTCACATAATTTCCTCTAAAGGAAAAAAAAAACTTACAGCATGAGATAAATCTGAAACCTTCAATCAATAAATATTTAGTAAGTATCTGTTGTATTTCAGGTTCTGAGCTAGAACCTAAGAATAAAAATAAAATTTAAATAGTCTCCCCCTGTAGCCATCTTACATTTTATTAGAGCAAAACAAACAAACAACGTGTATAGCATGTAGTATATATACTACATATATATAATTTATAATATCTACAAAGAAGTAAATAAATGACAATTTCAAGGTGGAAGAAGAGACTATAAGTCAGGGAAGGATGAGTCAGGAAAGGCCTCATATAGGCTGGCACACTTTGAAGGAAGCTCAGGATTTTAAGAGGTAGAGACAAGAAGGAAGTACATTCCAGGTATGAAAAAGATCATTGCAAAGGGCCATGACAGTGTGAGATGGAATAGTATTTGTTAGAATGTGTAAGCAGTATGGTTTGGCTAAATCATAGACTATGGGAAGGGGAGCTATGTGTAATAAGTGTGAAAGAGCTTTAAAAGTCAAATAGAGGAGACTGTATTTAACCCTAGGGTGAACAGTGAGCTAATGTACTTTATTGAGCTATGTAATGATATTTTCCAGGAGCCCATCTAGCACAGTTCAGTGAGACTCATTACAACCAGGTTATATCATAGCATTACTTTTTAAGGAATATATAAATATTTATGTATGTATGTGTGTGTATACATATTTATATACATATATATACATATCTATATGTATATGCATACTGTTCTTAAAGTTTTACTGTTATTAAAGTCTAGAGGTATTGGAATCTAAATCAATGGAGAAAGAATTCAAATGGACAAAAATCACTGATACTTGAAACACTTAACTACTATTTTATTCCCCTAACTACATATACCCCTTATATTTTTCTACCTTCTATAAATATAATTTCACAGATTATTACTTTGGATCAGGAAAATAGACATTGCAGATATTCATTGTTTTATTATTCTTGGATACAGCTATTTAATGTCACTACCTGCCTCAGAGCATTACAGAATTGTATCAAGTGTATTGGATCAAGTATATTGTTAATGGCTTTATATGGAAAGGCCTCTGGGTGACTTATTGTGGTTTTACTGTGCAGACTGCATTTTCTTAAACCAATATCTTGGGGTTGATGAGTCTTATAGAACCCAACTGGGTCCTTGAAAATGAGATGGAAGCATGGAAATTGTCAAGTTTGGTACCATTTAAAGCAATTCATCAGAGTCCTTATTAGAGTTCAATGATTCCTATTTCAATTACAGATTTTATGCAAAGTGCAAAAAACAGTCCTTTAAGAATCATCCTGCAACTTTTAAGACATGAATCTAGTGCCCCTGGAGTTTTCAGAGCACTATATACTCCATGTGAGTATTTTGATGTGAAAATAGCAAAATAGTAACATTACCAATTACTGCTGAATACCTTAAATGTCAATTAAAAAAATCTATGTCTATATCTATCTATCTATCTATCCATCTATCTATCTTCCTCTTGGTTGTGGCTGTTCTTTACACTAATAAAGAAATTGTATGATCTAAGAAAGGGAATTAGAATGGGATTTTTTCCTGATTTGGCCGTGCTAGCTTCTATTTTCTTGTTGGGTTTTTTTGTTTGCTTGTTTGTTTTTGTTTTTATTTTTGGTACCTCAGATTCTTAGGTGATATAGAAGAAAGAAACTTGGATTTACTTTCAGAAGACCTAGGTACAAGTTGTAGTTCTTTCCCTTCATGAATGACTTTAGGGACAGAATACATTTTTTCTAAAAGAGTAGTAAGTTTATTCTGGCATATCAATAGTTATTGTCATTATTTGAAATAATAATACTCTAACATTTTCAATAAACAACATTTTCAGAGAAAGAACTGATAAATAAAAGAGTTCATATCAAATAATTTTACATATATACACCTATTTGTGTCTAATGTTAGCCATCTCAAGGGTGAGGGAAGGGGAAAAAAGGGAAAAAAGTAATTTATATGATAACTTTATCATATATTCAAAAGGAATAGCAAGTTTTAAATAATAGATTTACAGTATCATGTACAATCATTTTTAAAAATTAAATTATATTATGGAAATGCTCATTTTATTCTACAAATTAAAAATAAATGTGAAAAATCATATGCATGTGTGTATATGCATATGCATGCATACATATACACATATAAGTATATATAAATATATACACATGTGTTTATATATAAATCTATATATAGAAACATAAATATATGTGTATATATATTTGTATATTATATATATATTTATATACTGATGGACCAATTCTCTAGATCATTGATCCATTATATTATGGTAAAAGGTATTTGTCATCTACTTGATTATTTCTGTGTGAATAATTAGATGTTTTTGAATGATTTTAAATCTCATGTAAAAGGATTTGAAGAATATTATCACTTGATATTTAATATAAAAAGAACAACAACTAGAAGGCCTCATTACCTAAAGTGAATGCTTCTTCCATTTCGACTGAGTATTTGACATACTCAGTAATTAAGAAATACACCTTTGGTGAGCATACTTACTTTTCTATTATGCCCTTGTTGATTTTGTTAAGCAGAGTTTCACTTAACAAAGTTGTCTCTGGTGTTAGATCTTACAAAGAATATTTTAAGATTCTGTTGTGTGCATGGGAGTTACATTATTGGAAAATAGTCTCTGAAGCTGCATTTTCCACTAATGAATAAAACTCTGTTTTATAATCAGAATTTTTTTAGTAGGTCATTTGAATTTCCAACTAGAACATAATTGGTCGTTTTAGAGATTGCAATTTCTTTCTTTCATTTAACCTATTTTATTTTTTCTTTTATTTAGTATTATATTTTCCCCCAGTTACATGTAAAAATAATTTTTTAGCATTCATTTTTAAAGCTTTGAGTTCCAAATTCTTTTTCTCACTCCTCACTCCTCATTGAAAAAGCAAGCTATTTGATATAGATTATGCATGTGTAGTCATGGAAAATATTTCTACAAGAAAAATAAAGTTAAAAAATTATACTTCAAACTGTATTCAGACACCATCAGTTCTTTCTCTGTGTATGGATAGCGTTTTGGATCCTGAGTCCTTCAGAGTTGTCCAGGATCATCGCATTGCTGAGAATAGTAAGTCATTTACAGCTGATCATTACAATATTGCTTTACTCTATACATAGTACATTTCATTTTACATCAGCTCATATATGCCTTTACAGGTTTTTCAGAGAACATCCTGCTCATCATTTCTTATAGCACAATAATATTCCATCATAATCACATACCACAATTTGTTCAGCCATTCCCCAGTTAATGGGCATCCCTTCAACTTCCAATTCTTTGCACCAAAAAAGAGCTGCTAGACTTTTGTACATATGGGTCCTTTTTCTTTTTTTTTAATCTTTTTTTTGTCATTCAGACCTAGTAGTGCTATCACTAGGTCAAAGGGCATGCATGTTTGTATAGTCCTTTGAACATAGTTCTAAATTGCTCTACAGAATGTTTGAATCAGTTCACAGCTCCATCAACAGTGCATTAACGTCCCACTTTTCCCACATCCCCTCCAACATTTATCATTTTCCTTTTCTGTCCTATTAGCCAATCTAATAGGTATGAGGCAGTGACTCAGAATTGTTTTAATTTGCATTTCTCCAATCAATAGTGAGATATCAAGGCTTCTTAAACTGTTTCAACTTATGATCCCTTCAGCACTTCTTAAACTATATGTTAAGACCACATGGGATTGCAAACCACAGTTAAAGGAACACTAATTTAGAGCAAATAGCTTTGATTACTTTGTCTGAAAATTCTTCATATCTTTTGATCATTTATCAGGTGGAAAATGGCTATCATTTCCATAAATTTGCCTCAGTTCTCTATATGTTTGAGAAATGAGGCCTTTACCAGAGAAACATGCTTCAATTTTTTTTTTTTCACAGTTATGGTTGCTGTCTTTCCCTCCATCTTGTTCACTTCCCTGTTTATTCTATTCTCTCTCTCCTTTCACCCTGTCCACCCTCAAAAATGTTTTGCTTCTGCCTCATCTGCTTTCCCTGTCTCATCTGCTTTCCTTTCTATTACTCTCCTTCTTATTCCCTTCTCCTCCTCTTTCCTGTAATTTAAGATAGATTTCTATACCAAATTGAGTGTGTATGTTATTCCCTCTTTGAGCCAATTCTGATGAGCATAAGGGTCACTCACTTCTATTCACCTCCCTCTTTTTCCCTCCACTATAAAAGCTTTTTGTTTCCTCTTTTATATGAGACAATTTACCCCATTCTACCTCTCCCTTTTCCTTTCTCCCAGTACATTCCTTTCTCACTCATTAATTTTACTTTTTAGATATCATCCCTTCATATTCAACTCACACCTGTGTCCTCTATCTATATACACTCCTTCTAACTGCCTTAATAATGAGAAAGTTCTTATGAGTTACAAGTATCATGTTCCTATCTAGGAGTGTAAACTGTTTAACCTTATTTAGTCCCTTATGATTTCCCTTTCCTGTTTACCTTTTTATGCTTCTCTTGAGTCTTGTATTTGAAGTGCAATTGTTCTTTTCAGCTTTGGTCTTTTCATCAAGAATGTTTGAGAGTCCTCTATCTCATTGAATGTCTATTTTTCCCCCTGAAGGATTATACTTGATTTTGCAGGATAGGTGATTCTTGGTTGGAATTCTAGCTCCTTTACACTCTGGAATATCATATTGCAAGTCTACTGTTTCTTTAATACAGAAGCTGCTAAATCTTGTGTTATAGTGACTGTGACTCAAAGATTCTTAAGTCATTTCTGGCTGCTTGCAGTATTTTCTCCTTAACCTGGAAACTCTTGAATTTGACTATAGTCATCCTGGAAGTTTCCATTTTGGGATCTCTTTGGGGAGGTGATTGGCAGATTCTTTCAATTTCTATTTTATCTTCTGGTTCTAGAATATTAGGGCAATTTTCCTTGATAATTTCTTGAAATTCTTTTTTTTTATCATGGCTTTTAGATAGTCAAATAAATTCTAAATAATTTCTCCTGGATATATTTTCCAGATCAGTTGTTTTTTCAATGAGATATTTCACGTTGTCTTCTATTTTTTTCATTTTTTGTTTTGTTTTATTGTTTTTTTTTTCCTCTTTTTTAAGGCATCCTTCTACTCGTTGGCTTTTTGTACCTCTTTTACCATTTGTACTAGTCTATTTTTGAGGTGTTATTTTCTTCAGTACTTTTTTGTCTCCTTTATTAATGTTGACTCATTTTTTCATGATTTTCTTGCATCACTCTCATTTCACTTCCCAATTTTTTTCTCTACCTCTCTTACTTGATTTTCAAAATCCTTTTTGAACTCTTCTGTGGCCTAAGACCAATTTTATATTTTTCTTGGATACTTTATATATAGGAATTTTGACTTTACTATCTTATGAGTTTTTGTTTTGATCTTCCTTGTCACCATAGCAACTTTCTATGATCAGATTTTTTTCTATGTTTTCTCATTTTCCAAGGCTTTTACTTGATTTTCAACTCTTTGTTAAAGTAGGGCTCTGATTCCAGAGTGGAGGGTACATTGTCCCAAGCTTTAGGGGTTTTGTGGAGCTGTTTTCAGAGATACTTCTAGGGACCTGTAAATTTTCAGTTCTTCCAAGGTGGTATGGTCAAAGAAGAAGTGTTTACCACTCTCCTGGCCTGTGCTCTTGTCTCTGAGTGACCACAAGCACTTTTTTATGCTGTGGAACTGTGAGGAGGATACCTGCTCCAATATGACCCACAAGCTTTGGTGTGCTAGTGTTGCTCCTCACCATGGGACTGTGATCTTGATCCAAGTATGGTCAGAGCAACAGAATCCTGCCTTAGTGCTAGCAAAGAGATCCCTATAATCTTCTTCTGACCAGTTATTTGACCCCCTTACCTCCTGTGTGCCAAGAACCCCAGAAGCACCTGTTACAGCTCCCAAGTGACTCCCAAGGTCTCTTCCTTCTTGCTGGTGCTGGGGCTGGGGCTGTGCTGATGCAGCCTGCTCTAGAGTGTGTTCCACTCTCTCTCAAGTGTGACAGACTTTTCTTTCTGACCTTCTAATTGGCTTTGGTGTCTCTAGGTTGAGAGATATGGAAACTGCCACTGGTTCAGTCACCCCAGTGCCTTCTCCTGGTTTGCTGGGGCCAGGTCTGTTTTGGCCCAGCCTATGCTGGACTGTGCTTCTCTCTCATCCTGGTACTACAGACTTTTCCTGCCAACCTTCCAAGTTGTCTTGGGCTAGAAAATTGTTTCATTCCATCTTTCTGTGGATACTGTTGCTCTAGATTTTTTTAGTCATTATTTAAAATTATTTACAGCAGTTTGTGGGACAGCTTTGGCAAGTCCCTGACTTTAATCCACCATTCTGGTTCCAGAGACTGCAATTTAATTTGGAGTATGAGTTCAGAAGCCAAATTGTGAATAGTTAAGAAAAGAGTGAGAGGGAAGAAAGTGCATGAATTGATTGGACATGGCCTTCTCAAAGAGTTTAACTAAAAAAATAGAAGAAATATAAGGGACAATAGTTAGCAAGGATTCATGGACTGAGCAAAAAGTTTTTGTTTTTGTTTTTTCAGATAACGAAGATAAAGATGTTTTTAGAAGGTAGGGAAATAGCCAATATATAAGACATTCTTTTATATATATATATATATACACACACACACATATATATACATATATACATATATATGTATATGTATATGTGTGTGTGTATACATATATACATACACACACACATATATATATATATATATATATATATATATATATTGGGATGGGAATATTCCATGTATGCTTAACTTTATTCTAGAGACATTTTATCACACTTTAACATGTACATCAGACATATGCCCTAGAGAGCTTAATTCTTTAGCTCCTATGCACTTACTATATGAGTTCATAATGAATGCATTTTCATTCACTTACTAATTCCTTCATTCCAACTGGGTAAGATATATTTCCATGTATCAACAATGATGGACTTTTCAAAGTGCTTCAGATTACTTGGAGTACTGTTTGCCTGAACTTTTTGTTTCAAAACTGTTCCCTCACCCATTCCTGGGTTGACACTGCCAGAATCCTATTACCATGTTATCCCTATCTTTGTTTTTGCCTTTTCCCCCAAAAAACTCAGTGAATTCACAAGCTTTATTCCCATGGAATGGGAGGGGTTACTGTCTCCTTTCCCTATAAACTGAATTGCTAATTTTTTCTCCTCTCTCATTAGAAGCTGGGCCACTTCCTCCACAGTTATTATTGTTCCAGGTGAAACAATTCCTGTTAATGTAGTTAGTACAGTGTCTGACACATAATAGACACTTAATAAATGTTTATTGATTGATAGCAATGATTTTGCAATAAATAGAATAGGAAGAGCTAGTGTCGTTGAGTTTGGTTCTGAAGCTTGTGGTATTCTTGGTGGAAAGCCAGAGTTCATTTAGAAGCTGCAAGAAGGGCTCATGGAAAAGGTAAAGGCTGTAAAGAAATTAGTTAATTTTGGATGAGAAAGCTATTAGAGGGTTGTATGGATAAAGTAGGGTTAAGGAGAGGTAGAGTTGAGGTACAGATAGAAAACAGTAAGATATTTCACATAGGGCAAAAGTTGTGAATTTTAGAAATGAGTCAAACTTTCTAAATAGAAAAGAGGAATTTGATATTCATTTAACAGTTTAAAGACAAAGAAGAATTTCTTTGTATATTTCTATGTGTGAATATATGTTTGTGTGCAAACATGCTTTCATCTTACTCTATAAAATTGGAATTATGAACTGTGAACTTGAAATAATTCAGATAACACTTATTTTTTTCTTCCTTTGGAGAAGTTTTATGATTTGTCAACAAAATATCAGCTTTTATGTCATCATATAACTGCCTGGTAGAATAGCCAACAGGTGTGGGGAACCTATGGCTTGGAGGCCACATGTGGCCCTCTAGGTCCTCAAGTGTGGGCCCTTTGATTGAATCCAAACTGAACAGAACAAATCCCCTTAGTAAAAGGATCTGTTCTGTCAAACTTGGACTGAGTCAAATGGCTACACCAAAGAACCTAGAAGGCTACTTGTGTCCTTGAGGCCACAGGTTACTCACTCCTGGCTTAATATGTTGAATTTCTTACTTTCCTGAGCAATATTCCTTAAATATTTTAAAAGAAAACATTATTTAGGTGGATTTATTGAGATTATATAGTTTAGGCACTTTTTAGAAGATTACTTTTCCTTACTAAGAAATACCTTTTGATTTTAAGACTTGAAGAAATTCATTGAATTGTACCATGCAGGGAAAGGGAACTTACAGTTCCCATATTCCCATATACAGTTAACCATATTCTACCCCCCATCATCTCACAGATAAGAAAATTGAGGAAGGGAGGCTAAAAGATTTGCTAAAAATAACCTAGAAAATCAGTGTCAGAGCTGCAATTGAAAACTAATCTCAGAAGTCATTGTTTAGTAGTTTTCTCTTGACTGAAATGTTTGCTTTCAGTTTTGTTTTCTTTTTCTAAAATTTATTTTATTTTTAATTTATGGAATAAAGCTAGTATTTTTACAACTTACTTCTATTTATCAGTTCTTTCTCTAGATGCAGATAGTATCTTAATTTGTCCTTTATACTTAATTTGGGCATTTATAACAGTCAAAGTAACTTATTCACTCAAAGTTATTCTTAAAACAATACTGATACTACTGTATACAATGTTCTTTTGGTTCTGCTCATTTCATTCTTCATTATTTTGTGCAAATCTTTCCATGTTTTTTTTTTCTAAGATCATTGAGCTCATCATTTCTTATAACAAAATAGTATTTTATCACAATCACATGACACAACTTGTTTAGTCATCTCCCAATCAATGGGCATTTCTACAATTTCTGGTTCTTTGCCACCTCAAACAGAGCTGCTATAAACATTTTAGAACATATAGGTTCTTTTTCCTTTTTCTCTAACCATCTTTGGAAATTCGCCAAGTAGTGGTATTGCTGGGTCAAACGGTAAAGGTAGCTTAATAATTCTTTGGGTAGAATTCCAGGTTGCTCTCCAAAATGGTTGGATCAGTTTACAATTCTACCAACAATGAATTAGTGTCCCAATTTTTCCATATCCTCTCCAACATTTGTCACTTTCCCCTTCAATAATTTTAGCTAATCTGGTAGATGTAAAATGATATCTCAAGGTTGTTTTCATTTTAATTTCTGTAATCAATAATGATTTGGACCATTTTTATATGATTACACATTGTTTTGATTTCTTAATTGAAAAACTGCCTGTTCATATCCTTTGACCATTTACCAACTGGCAAAGGACTTGTATTCTTTTAGATTCCACAAAGTTCTTTATATTTTTGAGAAATGAGACTCTAGACATCATAAAATAACAGAATAAAATACCCCTCCAGTCAATTTTCTACTTTCCTTCTGATCTTGGCTACATTTGTTTAATTTGCACAAAATTATTTTTTATTTAATTTATCCAAGTTATCCAATTTACCAATTTTATATCTCATCCTCCTCTCTATCTCTTGTTTATTTATAATTTGTTTGCTTGTTCATAAGTCTGATAAGTAAAATGTTTCATGTTCTTCTAATTTGCTGGTCATCTCTTTTTTTATATCAAGGTCATGTATCCATTTTGATCTTATCTTGGTAAAGGTCTTAAGATATTTTCCTGTACTCAGTTTCTGCCATATTTCTTTCCAGTTTTCCCAACAATTTTTACCAAATAATGAATTTTTATCACATAATCTTAAGTCTTCACACTTGTCAAAGTGTATTTATTATATTTATGTGCTACTGTAAATTGTATGTTAACTATTTCATTAATCTACCTTTTTATTTCTTAGACAGATAATTTTGATAATTATTGCCTTGTAATGAAGTTTGAGATTTGGTACTGCTAAAATCCTCCTTCCTTTATATTTTTTCATTATTTCTTTTGATACTGTAGACTTTTTTGCTTTTTTTTCTCCCAAATGAATTAGGTTATTATTTTTTTCTAATTTAGTACAATAACTTTTTTTGGTAATTTAATCAGTTTGGGTAAAATTGTCATTTTTATTATATTTGTCCTATCTGCCCAACAATGAATATTTCCTTTATTATTCAAGTCTGATTTAATTTTTTTTAATATTTTGTTTATGTGGTTCCTGGGTTTGTTTCATCAGGTGTAATCCCTGGTATTTTATGGAGTGTAGAGTTATTTTAAATGGGTTATCTTTTACTATATCTTCTTGCAGAGTTTTGTTTGTGATATATTGGAATGCTGATGATTTATGTGGATTTTCTTTATATAATGCTACTTTGCTAAAGTCATTAATTGTTTCAATTAACTTTTTAGTTGAGTCTTTGGTATTTTCCAAGTGTAGTCTTATATCATCTATAAAAAGAGATAGTTTTATTACCTCATTCCCTATTTTGATTCCTTCTATTTCTTTTTCTTCTCATTGCTATTGCTAGGAAAATATCAAAAAATATTGGTCTATGCTCTTAACTATGATTCCAAATAATTTATTTAATATTGGAATTACTTGATCTTTAGATGTTTGATAGAATTCACTTGTAAATCCATCTGGTCCTCCTGATTTTTTCATAGAAGCTCCTTTATAGCCTGTTCAACTTCTTTTTCTAAAATAGTTTTATTTAGGTATTTTAATTCCTCTTCTGCTAACCTAGGCAATTTATATTTTTTGTAAATATTCTTGTATTTCTCTTAAATTGTTAAATTTTTTGGCATTTAATTGGGCAAAATAACTCCTTATAATTGCTTTAATTTCAATTTCATTAGTGATATTTTCACCCTTTTCGCCCCTGCCTTCTTTTGCATCAGCTGAAGCATAATAAATTCTATTGCAACCCTTCATTTGAACTCTGTGTGTACCTTTCTTTCTTAAATGTGTTTCTTGTAAACAACATATTGTTAGATTCTGATTTTTAATCCATTCTACTATCAATTTCTGTTTTATTGATGAATTCATCACATTTATATTCAAAGTTATAATTACAACTTGTGAGTTTCCCTCCATCTTGTTTTTGCTATTTTCCTTCTTAGCCTTTCTTTTTACTCCATCCTTGTTACCTTATCTTCTCCCCTTTTCTTTTTTCCTTATTTTATCAACCCCTCTATGAATCTCTTCTTTATTTTCTCCCCTCTCCCTTCTAATCTTAATTTACACCCCTCTAGAAATCCCTCCCTTAGATTCTCCACACCCTTCTATATCTTAATCTATATACCTTTCTAAAAGTCCCTCCCCCATTTTGTCTCCCTGTTTTCTCACTTCTCTACAATTTCAGAAGACTTCTACATACCTCCAGATGTACATGCTGTTTTTTCCTCAACCCAGTTGAGAATAAGGTTTCGACATTATAACCCCTCCACCTCCACCTCCACCTGCTTCCTCTGTATTAGTTTTCCTTTCACACCCCATCTTATGAGATAATTGCTCCTTTTTACCTTTTCCCACCTAATTTTGTTTTTTTAGAATTACCAAATCATACACAGTTCAGCCCCAACCTTTCTTTCAAAATACTTTAGTAATGATGACAGCTTAACCTTTATCAGTGTCTTATAATTAGCCTTTAATGTTTTCCTAATATTTCTTGTGGATATTTTATATTGAATATTCCATTCAATTCTGATTTTTTTTTGTTATCAACATCTGAAAATCTTTCAGTTTGTCAAATGTGCATTTTTTCCATTCAGGATTATACTCAACTTTTCTGGGTAAATTATTCTTGGACATAACACTAGCTCCTTTGCTCTTTCAAATACTATGTTCTTAGACATGTTCTTTTAGTGCAGAAGCTGCTAGATCTTGTGAAATCCTGACTGTATTTCCACAGCATTTTTTTCTTGTTGCTTGCAAAATTTTCTCCTTAACTTGGAAATTAGCTTAACTCCTTCAAATATCATTCAGATAGTGAATTGTAATTTTTTTCTATTTTTAATTTACCCTATTGTTTTCTTAATAATGTCTTGTAATATTGTATCTATATTCTTTTTTATCATAACATTTAGGCAGTCTGACATTTCTTATAATGTCTCCCCCTGATCTTTTCTCCAGATCAGTTGTTTTTCAGTCAGATTTTTCAGATTCTCATCCATTTTTTTTTAGTTTTATTATTTCTTGGTGTCTTATAATGTCATTTGATTCAACTTGCTCAATTCTAGTTTTCAAGGAGTTTTTTCTTTCCTTGAGATTTTGTTTTTCTTTTTTTCTCAATTGGTTGTTTCTTTTCATTTAGTTTTATTTTCTGGTTAAATGAAATATCACATATTATCTCATCCTATAAATTCATGAATAATCTTTCTTGTGCTTTGATTTTTCAGTATACTCTCACTTACAACTTTATGCTACTTTGAACTATAGTATCAATCTTCAAATTAATATTTTTCATGGTAGAATTCAGATTCTTTTTTATCCTTTGCCTGTTGTTGTTATTATTAGACTTAGACTTTCATATCTCCTCTCCTTGGTCCTTCTTCCTTTACCTTTATTCATACACAGACACACAATTGTACATGCACACACACACACATACACACACACACACACCTCATATGAACACACAAGTCTCACATTTTCAGGCAGCTAGTATAGAGGATAGGATAATGGAAGTGGATTCAGGAACATTATAGTTCATATCCTGCCCTGGAAACTTAGCAGTTGGATGACAAGTCACATAACTCTGAGCCTAAATTTCTTCATCTATGAAATGTATACGTAGAGATTTCATCTCACAGGGCTGCTAGATGGCTCACGTGAGATAGTACATGTAAAGTTCTTTGCTAAACTTAAAACGTTATATAATTACTTTCTGTTATTTCTGCCATTTTGTGTTTTACACATCTACTAGATAATGGAACACATTGGAATTCATTGCTATTTCCCAAACTATCATTCAGTAGATTTATTGATTATATGCACTTATCACATGTCATCATAATCACTATTTGGAATGGGTTTTCATTTGCAGTTGCTCTATGTACACTAAACTCCATTCAACATAAGGGGTTGCTGAATTCCCAGCTCCATAGCCTAGTTCATCTGTGATTTTTTTATTCCTTTTTTTAATCTAGTTGTTTATCAGTTCTCATTTTCAACCTTTCATCCATGCAGCTCTTGAGTTTATTAAAAGCCTGCCATCTGGAACTTTATTATCAAAGACTTTTTTTTTCCTTTCAAGAATCACAAAATACAACAAAATTTATATATTCAATAGAAGCTTGACTATATAAATTTTTCTGTGTATGTAAGAATCTTGGGTAAATTCAGAATTCAATTCAGCAGGCTTTTCTTTACATTTTTCTAGTCTGTGGCATACCTTAAAGGACATGCAGTCTGTTTACATTTCAGTTAAGTCCTTCATGTGTACCCAGAAAGATCTGGGGAGAAATCATGTCATTCATTATTTTTTAATATTTTTCAATTAAAAATATATATATTTCCTCTCCCTCTCACCTCTCTCCTATTGATAAATGAAACAAAAACAAAACATTTATAATAAACATGCATAGTAAAGCAAAACAAATTTTTACACAAATAGTAGCTTGTTTCTAACTTCATTATAACCATTTTAAGAACACCTCCATTTTCCAAGTCACCCAGGTTCATACCTTAATAGGCATTCTTGAGTTTTCATTCTCACTCATTCCCTCCATTCTAATGCATTGTCAATTCTTGTCAAGTCTACCCTTAGTTATATTTCTCATATATACCCCATTCTTGCCTCTGACATTGTCACCACCCTGATATAGGCCCTCATCATCTTGCAGCTGGACTATTTGAATTATTTGCTGTTTGGTCTCCCTGCATCTTTCCCTACTCCACTCCATCCTCCTTAGATTTCAAAGTGATTTTCTAAGGTTTAGTTCAACAAACTTCAGTAGCTCTCTATCTCCAGCTTCAAATATAAAGTCCTGATTGTCATTTAAAGACTTTCACTACCCTTCCTACCTTTCCTGTCTTCTTTCAATTTATCCTCCCTACTCCTTTACAACTTTTAGACATTAGTCCCCTATGCACATTGTAGTCTACTGACACTGATATCACTTTTTTTCCTATTTCCTATGTCTGTCATGACCTTGCCCCTCTGTCTGTTTCTCCTGGTCTCTACCATCTGGATTCCCTGGCTTCCTTCAAAACCCTAGTGAATGTTCCAACTTTTGAAAGAAATTTTCCTCATTTGTCTTAATATCAGTGACATCTACCTGTCTTCCTTCTATTGATTATTTCCAAGTTATCATGCATAACTACAGTTTGTACATGGACTTTTTTTGCATGTGATCATTTTGAAGGAAGGGATTATTTTTACCTTTCCTGGGACGTAGTTAGTGCTAAAAATGTTTTTGACTTTATTCTCTTCAAAGAAGCCAGCTTTGAGTAACCACTCTCAGTCTGTTTTGTGTCCCTAATCTTTGTTATTCTTAACCTATCTGAGTTTCAGTTTCCACATCTGGAAAATAGTGATTGTAATATTGCACAGACTTGATGTCAGGGATATGATTTGCTTATCTTTACATGTTATTAAAAGATACTTTACTATTAATATGCTATTAGTATTAGTGTTATTTAAGCAATGCTGAATTGCTTATATATTTCTGTATACTCACAATAGGTTACTCCCTAACTATCTTCAATCACTTTCCCCCTAACCACCCACCACCTTGCTTTTGTACTCTAGCTATGGGGATTATAATCAAATTATCACTTCCAAAACTCCACTCTTCTCTTTGTGTTGCCTTCCCCCATTAGAAAGTAAGTTCATTGAAGGCAAAGACTATTTTGTTTGCTCTTGGCACTGTTTACAATTCATAATAAACAGTGAGTTTTTATTTCTATTCCATAAAGTAGCTTGTGCTGCTTATTCCAAAACATCAACATCAAATTTAGAGCTAGAAGGAACACTAGGGAAAATCTAGTCTCACCAGCTTGGCAGAAGCCCAAGGAGATGCACTGATTTGTTGAAGTTCACACAGGTGAAGGCAAGGAACAAAGACAAAATTCAGGTTTAAGAACTTTAATTTCAAATCCAGTGCACTCTCTGGCTCTCAGTTTTTGCTCACTGCCTTCATGTTGAACCCAAAAGGGCTCCTGGCACCAGCCTATGGCTCTACATGTCCATTACCCTCCTTTATGACATCAGAATTTCTCATTCTTTGTAGGAAGGGATTGTCTAACAAATCATTTTTCCTTCAATTCTTAGTACAATGTGTGACATATTGTAGGGCCTTAATATATTTTCATTCATTAATTTATTTAATTAATCAATAATTCTTTCCCACAAATCATGTTTTATTGTAAATATACTTAATGGGTTGAAAGATATTGGACTAGATTTTTTTTGTATCTACCTTTTAAAATCTGAAAGACTGCTTTTTTGAGATTCATAACTCTGTCATCAATCCATGAGCATTTATTGAGTGCTTTCAATGTCTTTGGAAGTGTGATAAGTGCTAAGAATATAAGAGAAAAAAAAGAAAGAAAGCAGGAAGAAAAGAAGAAAGAAAGAAAAAATAATTCTTGTTAGTTATCAAAAAGTTTATATTTTGTCAAGAGAAAAAAATGGCATATGAGTATATATAGAATAAGTATATATGTGTATATATGTGTGCACATATGTATATATACATATATATGTACATACATGAACACACAAAATGGTTAGAGTGGAAGCGAGTGGGCAGTAAAGGCAATACTAAAAGACTTCATGTAAAAGGTAGTACTTGAACTATAACTTAAAGGATATGAGATATTCTGTAAGTACAGATGAAGAAGTGTGTTTGATACATAAGGAGCATAAGGAATAGAGAAATTCATTTAATTGGAATATAACATGCGAAAAGGTAGGATGAGGCTTGGTTTAAAATGATTTAAAAGTCAGATTAAGGATTTTGTAATTACTCCTAGATACAGTAAGGAACAGTTGACTGAGTAAGTAATAGACAAGATCAGACTGAAAGAAAATTACTTGTGTAGCTTTACGGGATATGCACTAGAGTGGAAAGAGACTAAGGAGAAGGAAAATAATTTGGTAGTCATTACAATAGGTTAGCTGCCATTCATATAGCACTTTAAGGTTTGCAAAGCTCTTTACAAATATTATCTTATTTTATCCTTACAAACATCCTAACATTTCACAGATGGGTAAACTGAGGCAGCATTTAAGTGACTTGCCCAGGGTCAGTTACCAAGTTTTACCAGATTTGAACTCTGGTCTTCCTGACTCTAGTTTAGACACTCTATCCACAGTGACATCTACCTACTTGTAGGTAGTGACTACACAAAGAAAAAGGGACAGGCATGAAAGAAGTTGTTGAGGTAGAAATGGTAAGATTTTGTATCTTATAAACTCTATTGAGTGAAAGAAAATAAGAAATCAAGAAGCTAAGTGGCACCATGAATAGCATGTTGGATTTTGACTCAGGAACAACTGAGTTTGAATCCTGGTCCAGTCACTCAGTAACTTTATGACCTTGAGAAATGACTACCTTTCTCAGCCTTGTATTCCTAATCTCTAAAATAAGAATAATAAAAATAAGAATATTAAGAAAAAATAAAATGAGAAAAATAAAATAAGAATAATCTCTAAAATAATAAAATAAGAACTTATTCCACAACATTGTTTTGAGGATCAAATAAGATATTATAAGTAAAGGATTAAAAAAAAAAGCCTTAAATAAATGTTAGATTTAAAAAAAATAGAATCCAAAGTTTATAAATTTGGAAAATTAAAACAATGGTGATATGTTAGACAAAAAGAAGAAAGTTTGGAAGGAGATGAAATTTTGAGGAAATGTTTTTTGGGAGACATTTCAAGCTCCAGATGCCTTTGGTAGATATATTATGAAATGTCTAATAGGAAGTTGACAAAGCATGACTGAAATTCAAGAGGGATGCTACATTGGATTGAATATATAGATCTGTGCAGCATCTGCATAAAGATGATGGTCTCATGCAAGGTCCCATGAAAGTGTATAGAGTGAATATATGTGGATCTAAGGACCTGCTGTTACAGGGAATGATATGATTGATGTCATCAAAGCAACCTTATAAAGAGCCACCAGGCAAGCATGAGAACCAGAAAAAAAAATATTGTCATAAAAATTAATAAAGGAAAGAGTATGTAGGAGGATGAGGTCCAAAGAAGAGGACAGATTAAAAAAAAGTTGAGGGTTGAGAATAAAATATCATATTTAACAGTTAAGATATTGATTATAATTTTGGAGAAAGTTTCAGCTGAATGATGATATCGGGAGTCATATGAAGGGGTTGAAAAATGAGTGAAAGGAGAGTGGAGACAATGATTGTATATGGCTTTTTCTAGAAGTTTGCTACAAAAAAAGGAAAAGGCAATAACTGAAGGAATGTTAAGGGCTAGTGAGGGCTTTTTTTTACTTTTTTAAAAATAAGATATGAAAGATTAGGATATATTTGAATGCATTAAGGAAGAACCTGTATATAAACAGAAATGAGATTAGATGAGAGGGAAAGAATTAGGGCTAACATGCTAAAGAAGACAAGGAGAAATGGGACCATGGACATATGTAGAGGAGTTAACCTCAGCAAGGAAACTGACTACCTTATTACTAAAGATTGGAGGAAAGGAAAAGTGTGGAGAATGATGTTAAAAAGTTTAGAGGAAAACAGGAGAGAAAAGGGAACTCATTTCAAATCTCCTGGATTTTTTCATTAAACTTAGTTCAAACCAATAAAAACCAGTTCAAAGCAGTTAAAAATAAGTTCCAACATATAAAAAAAGTAAAAATCAGTTTTAAGCAGT
The DNA here is from genome assembly GCF_900497805.2 of Vombatus ursinus. Classification (NCBI taxonomy): domain Eukaryota; kingdom Metazoa; phylum Chordata; class Mammalia; order Diprotodontia; family Vombatidae; genus Vombatus; species Vombatus ursinus. The sequence goes on from NW_020949351.1 coordinate 9,029,457, forward strand.
TCATAACTGTTAAATCAGTAGAATTAGTTCCAACCATTAAAAACCAGATTAAACCAGGAATAAAAAAAAAAACAGTTTAAACCAGTCCAAATTAGTTAAAAGTAGTTCAAACCAGTAAAAATTAGTTTCAGATCTCCATTTATTTCCCAGGACAGGCAGAATCAAACCAATTCAGACCCATTTAAACCAGTTCAAACCAGTTCAGAACAGTTTAAACTTATTCAGACCAGTTTGAACTGGTTTGAATCAGTCCAAACCAGTTTAAAGTGATAGATGAAGTCCCCAGCTGAGAATGTAGAGTCCATAGGACATATGGAAGCATGGAGCAGTGTAGAAATGGTTGGAGATAGCTCCTGTGGGTAATAAGATTAGACAATAATTAGGGAGCAATGAAATGATTATCTTACTTCAATGAATTTCCAGGTGAGGCTAGATGGTGCATCCATTTAGAAAGTTTGTGTGATTGGTTCCAGCCTGATTTAATAGCATGTAAAATGGAGCACAGATAACAAAGTGTGGCAGTAATTCACATTCAGGGTTTGACAAGGACTAAGTGGAGATATAACAGTGAGGTGTGGGAGTTAAGAGTAGAGCCTTTTGTGGAATTGAATGGATTAACTCTTGGGTTAACATTGGGAAAGAAGGAAAGTTAGAACAGGGGCAATGGTCAAGTAAAGTAGAAGAAAGGATTGCAATTCCTTCTAATGGGAAACAGATTGAGTAGGAAAGAGTCATAGAGATGTTTGGAATGGTAGCAAGCTTTGGTTAGGTAGAAGAATGTCACAGTTTTTAATCAAGGAAGAAGGTCATGTGTAGATTCTAGTGAGATCTAGGGTGTAACCATCCCTGCATATGGCTGAGGTTGAATGGAGGAATGATTTGAGGAAAATAAGGAATTTAGAGGTTAGAATCTTTGAGACAGGTATAAACATGAATATTTGAGTCCCCTAGTACTAGGGAAAGAATTTCAGGAGATAGAAATATAATAAGTCTGCAGAAAATATACACTAGGTACAGAAGAAAAACTGTAAATCAGTGAAATTCGAAGAAGGAGAGGTTTCTGAGTAATGGCAGCAAAGGGACAGTCTGGAAGAACCAGAGGGAAATATGGAGTTTTCTTATTCCTCATTATTTTCCAGAGATAAGCCTCTGGCCCTCATTAAACAATAGATTCTGGGTGCACTGGCCCAACTTTCAGCTCATTTGTAGAAAATAATTCCAGAACTGAGTATTTGGAGGAAGCACTTGATAACTTCCCTCTGGCCTATTTCTCACAAAAATCCAATCTCATATATTCTTCGTGGATTTGTATATGTAGGAGAAACATTGACCCATTAGTTTGCCTAAATAAATTTAGTTTCTCAGATATTTAAAGTCAAATCAATCAAAACAACTCTGTTCATGTTGACATATTCTCAGGTCTTCAACACAGAGTTTAGTTTTAGAAAACTAAAACAAAGGGGGATAAAAGAAAGATGTTGGTTTATTTCTAATGGCTAGGATGATCTCATTCCTTTTAGATACTGTGTATGCAGAGAAGTGATTACTTTCATGACCAGTTTAGAGCTAATTTGAAATGACCATGAAAGAATTATATTTTAATTACACCCTTTCAAAGTGGTATACCATTACAAAACAAGTCCCATATTAGAATTGGCTTTGATTGCTAGATTACATAAAAGATTCAGCTGCCCTGATGGATAGTTTCTGATTTGTTTTCATTAATCCTGATAATCCACTAAGTTCTGGCAACAAGAATTCCTCTTGTTAAGGCTTCATGCTGATTTAAAAAGAAATCATTTGTAGCATCACTATCTTTTGTAATCACATTTAAGGCATCTTCTCTTGCCTGCTTAATCCTTTATTTTCTTTGAAGTCTTTGCCTAGAGTGTTTTCCTCTGTGGGGAATTCTGGAAATCAGGAAGCATGTACCATTTTGATTTTACACCTTATTGATAATTTCAACCTTTTTATTTCTTGAACTCTACTTTAAAAGCTCCCAGGAATTGGAATGGGCACAAAGGAAAGGATTACACACACATCATACATACACTACGTTCAATAATCAAAATACAAATGAGTGATCACAAAAGTTTATTTGCTTTGGTATCACACATAGACAAAAGTGGTTTAAGAACAGTATGCTAGATTCTAGCATTAACATTGACTAAAACATAGTTAGAAACTTGATTAAAAGATATCAATATACTTAATACATTAGTTTTTGCTTTCATTTTTTTATTAGGTCAGCATTTTCATTTCAGATGAAAAAAAGAATCACCCAGCATGTCTGGTATAGTTTTCATAGCATTATCTTCCCCAAGATTGCCACCATACTTGAGCAAAGACTAAGAAAAGAAGTTTGAGCAATTATTCATCGGTGATACCCCTTAGGGGATTCAAAAACAGTTTTCTCTACCACATCTGTCAATTGTTATACCTTGCATTTGGTCTCAATTTTCTTTTCTAAATTTCTTTCTCTCCTGCTCAAAAGGGAAATAGAAAAAGAGGTTGGGGGGAGAGGTAATGTAAGACAAATCTCATCATAACACTCACTCTAATGCCTTTAAAGACTTCATGTTATATTAGTTTTTTTTAAATTGCAATATAATTTTGCAATCACGACTATCTTTTTTATTTTTGTTGGACCTTTGACACTGAATTAATTTGTTACATTGATCACTGCATTTGGGGATTATTCTTACTTTTAAAGAGAAGCCACATGATATAGTAGATATTTTATTGGACTTACAGGCAGGAAGATGGATGTAAGCATCCTACCTCTAACCTTTATTAGTTGTGTGACCATATGTTAGTCTTTTGCCCCTTTGCACTTTAATTTCTTCCTCTGTAAAATGAAGGCACTAATAATTGTAGTACCTAAATTAAGTCAACAAGTATTTATTAGGTTTGCACTATGTGTGAGGAATTATGGTAAGTGGAGGGGATTAAGAGAAAGGCAAAAATATTTCCTACCTTCATGGAACCCACATTCTAAGAAAGAAAACATTTAAATAATGTTATGTGGAGAGTGGATAAAATCATTATCTGTGCATTTAAGGGAAATTTTGTAGTCGTATCCACATGGATATTGAGTTTTGGTAGATTGATTCCAAGATTTGGTAGTTTATTTATTTTGTAGTTATTTTGAGTGGTACTTCATATACTATTTCTTCCTTGACTTTATCATTGCTCTATATATTCATGCTATTGATTCATGTGGATTTTGCCCTGACTTGCTATTTTACTGAAGCAATTGTTTCAATCAGTGTTTTTCCCTGATTCCCTGGAATTTTCTAAGTAATCTGTCATGTTGTCATCAAATAGGGATATCTTGGTTACCTCTTTGCCTCTCTTTATTACTTCAGTTTTATTTTTTGCTTGTCATTGCCAAGGTCAGCCTTTCTAGAACTCTATCAAATAAATAATAACAGGAAAAGTAAGAATCCTCATTTACCCTTATGTTTATGAGGAAACTTCAGGTGCATACCTATTATGCATGATTCATGCTTTTGGTTTTATCTAAATGCATTTATGATATTAAGAAAAAATTCATCCATACTTTGTAAGGTTTTTAATATAAATGAATGCTGCACTTCCACAAAGTTTTTCTTGCATCTATTGAAACAATCATGTAGGTATAGGTTTTTCTTTCTTTTTAATATGATTATTTGCTTTTATTTCTTAATGTTGAACCATTCTTGTATCTCCAACTTACATCCATATGAGAGTAAAGGATTTTAAAAAATGAAATCTCAAATTCAGTAAACTACAAAGAAAACTCTTGATATCATGACATACATTGTTCCATCTACAGGCCTATTCCCTAAATATATTCAAAAGAAATATATATTTTACTTTTACTTAAACTGGCTACATTTACCTAAAAATAGTGCAATTGTGTAATTTGTCTAGAAGCAATTCTAAATATAAATTGGAGTAGAGCACAGCTTTGTTTTTGTAGCCCAGGACACAAACATATATTTACCAGGGGAAATAGATGCCTTAGAGATACAAGGATACATAGAACACATATGTACATACATACATACATACATACATACATACATCTATATATATTTCAATTGGTTTTCTTTTATATTCTCATTGAAATTGGAAAGTTAAATGGAGAACATTTGAGATCCATTTTAATCAATACTTTGTAAAAAAAGTATCCTTTTTTTAAACAGAAAAAGCAAGACTGGTATGACTTTCAGGCAGTGAAGCCTGATATAGTCCTAATTTATTCCCTGTCATGGCCTGCCAGTGAACATTGTGATTTTTGAAAGGCATTTCAGCAGTATTCAAACTTTTGTCAATTCTTACCAACTAGAAAGCTTTTGAGCTTTCTCTGCCCAATGATGGACTTTATGTCTGGCATTTTTTGACTAGATTCACTGAAATTGAACAGTCCTACCACCAACTTGGCTCTATGATAATTTACTTTTGAGCAATAGAAAAACTGTCATTAGGGCAATTGAGGGAAGTAATTTCCACACTGAGAATATCATACATACTTAAATATTGAGGTATGATTATTAGGAATTCCTATACAAACAGGAGATTTCTGTAAGAATTGTTTGTGTTATGCTTTGGAGAAGTATAATTAGGGATATTTTCTGAAATCTTTCTAATCCAACTCAGGATAGAGGATAATCCATTTTCAATTTTCTCTTTTAAATGCAGTAAATGGGAAAATGCTTTTGAAAATTCTTTATAAATGGGAAAGCACTATAAAAAGTAGGATTAAATTTATTATTATTAAGAGATATTAAAATAAATGAAAAGGGGTTTCATCTAAGCAAATCTATAATGACATTGCCAGCCTGATTTCCTGGAAAAAAATCTCTCTACCATTGAATGAAGCATTGTACTTTTAATTAACCAATAATCCTAACACAAAATAAGTTGTCCAGACAGAGTTGTCATAATGCCTTTTCCAGAAAGCAATACCATATTGTTGATATTCACAGATAAAAGGAAACTGCTTTTAAAAAAGCAAAATAAAAATCATACACAAACATTATAGTTATCCCTTGTCTATTTGTATTTTAGCCCATCTCTCTGGATGTCATGTTGCCTGCATGTAAAGGAAAGAAGGATGTGCTAAAACCATACTACATCAGGATAAAATATGCATAGTTCTTACTAAGTCAATACTCTAAGTCCCCATATTTCTGGATGAAAGCATTTAATTTGTAAATTGTGCAAATCACCCAGGCAGTCTCTGTTTCTGGCAAAAAATGGAATAATGAGTGATTATTTCTCTTTTAGAGTTTATAAAACCTGCTCACAGGTCTTATAACCAAAAGAAGAAAGAATGAACAAAAAAAAATTCTAGGTAGCTTCTCATTTTTTGTCATTTCAGTGAAATACTATTGTTTTTGTTTCTTTTGTTAATTTTCCTCTCTGGGTTCATTGAACCAAAAGATGAGATTTGGGGGTAAGGGGATAATTTCAAAATTAAAATGCTACCCAGTGTGAGTTCAGAGATCTGACTTCAATGTAGATTGTTAGTAGTATTATATTGCAGAATTTATATGGTCTTTCTGGATGCCATTTTTGCTTTCTATAAGATGAAGGCAATATATTAAATAATTTGATAGATGTTGGAATGGGGAGAGACCATAGAGATCATCTAATCTAACACCCATATTTTATAGATTTGAAAGCTGAGGTCCAGAAAAATAAAGTGATTAGTACAGGATCTTACAGGCAAGAGTCAACAAACTCAGAATTGCATCTTTGATCTGACTGTCTCCAAAACCAGTTCATTCCTTTAATGATCCTTTTTCCCCCCCAAATCTACCATCAAAGAGCTCACAATTTATATATTTACATATAATTACCATTATATAATAATTACGATTTACATATAATTTACATCCATCTTTGTTAGCCAACTGTTATGTTTTAAGTCAAAATATGTTGACATGTAAGAATACAATGTAATTCTGAGTGTACTAGCCTTATTATTATATAGGAAAGGTAATCCTATTTGACTTTTTAGCTGAGTACCATGGGAAGCTCCTCTCTGATGTGACCTTTCACAGAATCAAATATCCGAAGCTGGAACCAACTGTAAATGCCATCTAGTTCAGTTCTCCTCACATTACTGACCAGAAAATAGAAGCTTAGATAACTGAAGGTACTTGCCCAAATTTAGGATTCAAACTGCAGTTATGTTTTTTTTTTCTATTTTTAGTCAATAGTTAATTCAACAAACTTTTATTAAATACCTATTACGTGCCAGGACACAAAATCAAAACAAATCAATAGTCCCCATACTCAAAAAGTTTACATTCTAGTGGAAGTACATAACATTTATAAAAAAGTATTTTAGGCTAATTGCAGGAGAGAGAGAAGGAAAAACTAGAGAGCTGAGAAAAAGTGACCCATAAAAAAGGGTGTCTAATCTAAACCTGGAAAAAAAATAGAGAAAGAGCTATCTAAGGAAGACATTTCAAGCATGAAGCAGGAGGGATGAGATGGTGGTTCATGCCTTACAAAGGCCCAGAGATGAAAGATAATGTTGAGTTATGGATAAGTAAGCAAGCCAATATGGTTGGAATGGAGAAAGTGTAAAGTGTGAAGGGAAAAATATAGTGTGAAAGGAAATAATGTGAAATAAACCTAGGAAGAGTGATTTATATCTTGAGCATTCCCTAAGTGTAGCAATGCTACCTAACATGTAGTGGTTTCATTCTTCTTTCTCCTGCCCTTTCTTTCCTAGTGAAAAAAAAAAATAAACTGCAATTTCTTTCTACCAAGAGGGTGTAGTTACCATAACAAGCTACAATTAAAATGCTATACTTCCATTGTATGACTGCTGAATCTCCAAATTCTTATTTAGCTCTCAATTTATTCTCCTAATAGAACTTCAAAGTTTATTATGAGAATTCTTTGATTTGAGTTCTGGTTTTTAGTTTTTTGGAGATTAATATTGTGTCTTGCTCTTTCAGTCCTATAATTACTGTTCATTCTTTAACCACATTTTTTGCTCCTTATTCTGTAGCCTGTTGATTTTTTTTTATTTTATTCCCAGTATTCTTCCTTATCTGCTCCAGTAGTGACTTTTGATGGCCTATTGCACTGTCAAGTTTCCATGGAATCTTGTTAAACTTCAATAGAATCTTGACCAGCAAATGATGGCATTCTAGACAGGGATACTTGTTGGGATACTTGTTTGGATACTTTCCATATTGATAGTTCCAAACAATGCTTTTTTCTTTACAGAATGGAAAAGCAGTATTAATTTTTTGGATTACTTTTTCATAGCTCAAGAGAGAAATAGTGATTTGGGGGAATTCATAGAAAGTGCCTATTCATTTAACCATTTATTTTCATTGCTTTGAAAACCTAGAGAAAAATATTCCAGGGCTTTTTTCCATTCCTTGAATCTTCTAGAACTGAAATTCAGAAGAGCATTTCCAAAATAAGACTGTATTCCTAGTATAATGATGGAATGAACACATTCTATGAAAATGTAATTGCATAGGTGTTTTCTTCTAACGCTGATTAGAGAAAAAGAAACAACTTAATATGAGATGTATTTCGTCTTTTACAATGCCTGCTCCAGGCATTATGTCTTTTAATGGTGTGATTTCCTTATCTCTCAATTAGAAAGCTTTTTTGGTTACAGAAACATGGAGAGTTTAAGGGGGTGCTGTCAATGTAGTTAAATCTGCACTTTCATTTCTACAGCAGAATTTAAATTATTGTGAGTCTTCCTCTTAGGTGGAGTGTGTATAGCATATCTATTCTCACATAATCACCATTTAGATTGTGCTTTAAGGGTTGCAAAGTGCTTTACACATATTTTACAAATATCTCACTTTGTCTGAAAAAGCAACCCTGAAAGTTAGGTGTGATTATTATCTCCATTTTACAGATGATAAAACTGAGGCTGAGAATGGTATGGTGATTTGTCCATGGTTACACATATAAGATTCTGAAGGAGGATTTGAATTCTGATCTTCCTGACTCATAAGCCAGATTGTATCCACTGCTCTACTTAACTTTTGGATCAATGAAGTTGCTATATATGATCCTAGGAATGGCTTTTTGGTATTTGAATCTTAGGATACTGAAAAACAAATTAATTGAAAAACAAAGAAACTTATCTGATCCTCAATTTCCTCTTCTACAAGAAAGTTGAAGAGTTTGGAAAAATGCCCACATCTCAAGAAGGACCTGTTTAAAATGGGGTCAAAATCATGGAGAAAAAGAACTCACCTGAGCTCTCCCAAATTTCCCTCTAAACAACTTTAGAGTAATGCCTCAAAATGAATTCTAGGGTGACAAAACCAACAAGAGGATGAGGAGAAACACTTTTTCAGCCCAAGACAACTTAGAAGATCAATAGGAAAGATTTATTTCACTGGGATGAGAATAGAGTGCAGTACAGTGCAGGTACAGCTCAGGCAAGTTAGCATCAAACCTACCACAGCAAACCAGCAATGAGGCCCCAACCCAGCAAGCCAGTTCAGGCCATAGGGGTGGCTGAATCAGTAGTAGTGATTTCTGGAGTTTTCAGCTCACAGAGAATAAAGGGACCAGACTACTGATCAGAAAGAGATAAAAGGAGACACACTGCCACCAATGGATTCAAGACTCTGTTACAGTGTCCATAGAAGGATCCAGATCAGAGACACAGGCCTCAGGCCAAGGGTGAGGAGAAGAACTAGTACACTAGAACCTGAAACCCCAGGAGATCAGGGATGCTAGTCACAAAGACTAAAACACAGGACAGGAGATCAGTGACTCTCTCTTTAGATTACACCACTTTGGAAGAATCAAACATTTACAGGTCTCAGGATTATCTCTGAAAACAGCATCAGTCAGAATCTTGGGAAAGTGATCCCTCCACCCAAATACCAGATTCCAGGTTTAACATAAAGTTAAAGGTATGAAGTAGACTAAAAAAGGAGTAAACAACAAAAAGGACCTGATCATGAAAAGTTATTATGGTGACAAGAATCATCAAAACAGAAACTCAGAGTAGAACAACAATGTCAAAACAGTTATAGGCAAAGCCACAAAGAGAAATGTCAAATAGTCACAGGCCCCCAAAAAGAATTCCAGAACAGCTCAAAAAGTATTTTAAAAGTCAAACAAGATGGTAGAGGGAAAATTGGAAAAAAGAATGTGCGCGATGCAAGAGAATCATAAAAAAGACTCAACAGCTTGGTAAAGAAACTACAAAAAAAAGGGGAAAAGATGTACAAAAATTCACCAATGAAAACAATTCAATAAGAAGTAGAATTAGCCAAAATGAAAATGAAGTGTAAAACCTTCCCTTGCTTCAGTGCAGCTCTGGGCAGGCAGGCAACTTTCAGCAGGCAAAATTTCCCATGCTTCAGTGCAGCCCCAGGTGAGCAAGCATCTTATAACAGCCAAACCTCTATATACCTCAGTGTAGACCTGAGGAAATGCAGAAAAATGCCACCTGGCCTTAGCACATGCCAGATACCACCACTAGGACCCCAACTTAGCACCAGGTAAGCTGCTAGACCACTACAGCCTCCAGCTGCCAGCTCCTGAAGCCCCAGCACAAAAAGCCAGTGACCAGGCCCCTGGATCCCAGCACAATAATTTTTGAAAGAGCTGTGTTCCAGCAAGAGTGCTAAACTTTCAAAGCCAAGAAATAGGCAGACATCATGAGCAAAAAGAAGAAATGGACAATGGCACAGAGAATTATTATGGTGACAGGGAAGGACAAAACGCAAACTCAGAAGAGGACAACATTGTCAATATACCAACATCCGAAATCTCAAAAGGAAATATGAATTGGTCCCAAGCACAAAAATCCTTCTTGGAACAGCTCAAGAAGGATTTTAAAAATCAAAAAAGAGAGGAAGAAGAAATATTGGGAAAAGAAATGAGAGGAATGTAAGAGAGAGTCAACAGCTGGGAAATGGAGGGACAAAAATTGGCTGAAGAAAGCAACTCCTTAAAAAATACAATTGGCTGAATGGAAAAGGAGGTACAAAAATTCACTGAAGACCTCCTTAAAAAGTAGAATTAGCCAAATGGAAAAGGAGATACAAAAGCTAACTGAAGAAAACAATTCATTAAAAATTACAATTGGGCAAGTGGAAGCTAATGACTATATGAGATATCAAGAATCAGTCAAACAAAATCAAAAGAATGAAAAAAATAGAAGAATATGTAAAATACCTCATTGTAAAATACCTGTCCTAGAAAATAGTTCCAGGAAAGATAATTTAAAAATTATCGGTCAACCCAAAATCCATGATAAAAAAGAGCCTAGACAGCATTTTTCAAGAAATTGATAAGGAAAACTTCTCTGAGGTCCAAGAACCAGAAGGTAAAATAGTCATTGAAAGAATCCACCAATCATCTCCTAAAAGAAATCCCAAAATGAAAATGTCAAGGAATCTTATAGCCAAATTCTAGAATTAACAGGTCAAGGAGAAAATACTGCAAGCAGCCAGGAAGAAACATTTCCAATATCATAGAACCACAGTCAGGATTAGGCAGGACCTTGCAGCTTCTACATTAAAAGATTGGAGGGCTTGCAATGTGATATTCTGGATGGCAAAGAAGCATGGATTACAACCAAGGATCAACTACTCAGCAAAACTAAGCATAATTTTTTTCAGGGGAGGAGTGGTACATTCAATGAAATAGGGGATTTCCAAACTTTCCTGCTCAAAACACCAGGGCTCAACAGAAAATTTGATCTTCAAATACAAGATTCAAGAGAAGAATAAAAAGATAAACATGGAAGAAAAAAATATGTTATTAAATAAGGATAAATTGTTTATATCCCTGCATGGGAAGATGATACTTACAACTCTTGAGAATTGTATTGTTATTACAAGATTTAGAAGGGGTATATATAGACATAGGGTATAGGCGTAAATTGACTTTGATATGGTGATAAAAAAAGTGATTAAGGGGTGAAGAGAAGGATTGTGTTGGGTGAAGAGAAAAGGAGAAGAGAGAAAAGGGTAAATTACATTACATGAAATGGTGCAAAGATCTATTAGAGCAGAGGGGAAAAAAGGAATGGAGGCAATCCTTGTTTGAACCTTACTCTCATTGGATTTGCTCAAAGAAGGAATAACATACACACTCACTTAGTTATAGAAATCTATCTTACCCTATAGAGAAGTAGGAGGGTAAAGGAGAAAGCAAAGGGAGAGGGGCTTATAGAAGGGAGAGGAGATTAAGGGAGGTGGTGGTCAGAAGAAAAACACTAGTAAGGAGTGAAAGGGAAAAGAAAAGAGAAAAGTATAAATGAGGAGAAAATAAGATGGAGAGACAGACAGCTGGAAATCATAACTGTGAATGTTAATAGGATGAACTCTCCCATAAAATGGAAGTGGATAGCAGATTGGATTAAAAACCAGAATACTACAATGTGTTGTTTACAAAAAGCAGAATTTCTGAGCCACAGTGGAGAAGGGACTCTTTTCAAGGTTCCAGGGCATAAAAGAGTGTTGTGGTAACTCACAAATCAGAGCCAGGCCTCTGCCAGGAGAGTAGTAAATACCTCACCTTTGATCATACCACTGAAAAATCATAACTGAAAAATTTGATCATAAATGAAAAATTTACAGGTACCTAGAAGTATCTATGAAAATAACTGGACAAAACCCCTAAATCTTGGAACAATGTGCCCTCTACCCTGGAAGTAGAGCCCTATTTTATTTTTGTTTTGTTTTTGCTCTTTTTTAAAATTAATTCATTTATTTTTAGTTTTCAACATTCACTTCCACAAGATTTTGAGTTCCAAATTTTCTCCTCATCTCATCTCTCCCCCCATCCCAAGATGGCAGGCATTCTGAATACTTCTAATCTGCCCTCCCTTCTATCTCTCCCCCCCTTCTCTTATCCCCTTTTCCTTCAATTTTCCTGTAGGGCAGGGTAGATTTCTATACCCCATTTCCTGTATATCTTATTTCCCAGTTGCATGTGAAAACATTTTTTTTAACTTTTCTTTTTAAAATTTTGGGTTTCAAATTATCTCCCTTCTTCCTTCCCCACCCACCTTCATGGAGATGGCAAGCAACTTGATACAGGTTATGCATGTGTAGTCATGCAAAAAACTTCCATAGTAGTCATGTTGTCAAAAACTAAGTATATTTTCCTTCATCCTATTTAATCCTAATCTGCCCCCCCATTTATTCTATTCTCTCTTTTCACCTTGTCCCTCATTAGAAGTGTTTGCTTCCCATTACCCCCTCCCTCAATCTGCCTTCCTGCTCAATTGTCCCCTTCCCTCCTTGTTTTCTGTAGGGTAAGATAGATTTCCATACCCAATGAGTGTGTGTGTTATTCTCTCCTTAAGCCAAAGGCAATGAGAATAAGATTCACTCATTCCCTCTCACCTTCCCCCATTTCCCCTCCACTGTAAAAGCCTTTACTTGCCTGTTTTATGTGAGATAATTTACCCCATTCTACCTCTCCCTTTCACCTTCTCCCAGGATAATCATCTCTCACCCCTTAATCTTATTCTCCAGATATCACCCCTTCATCTTCAACTCACCTTGCGCTGTCTGTTTATCTATCTATCTATCTATCTATCTATCTATCTATCTATCTATCTACACATAATTTTTCCCCTCCAACTACTCTAATACTGACAAAAGACTCATGAGTTACAAGTATCATTTTTCCATGAAGAATGTAAACAGTTCAACTTTAATAAGTCTTTTATGATTTCTCTTTCTTGTTTGCCTCTTCATGTTTCTCCTGAGACTTGTATCTGAAAGTCTAATTTTTCATTCAGCTCTGGTCTTTTCATCAAGAATGCTTGAAAGTCTTCTATTTCACTGAATGTCCATTTTTTACCCTGAAGGATTATGCTCCATTTTGTGGGGTAGGTGATTCTTGGTTGTAATCTTATCTCCTTTGCCCTCTGGGATATTATATTCCAACCCCTGTGGTCCCTTAATGTAGAAGCTGCTAAATCTTATGTTATCCTGATTGTGTTTCCTCAATACATGAATTATTTCTTTCTGGCTTCTTGCAATATTTTCTCCTTCACTTGGGAACTCTGGAATTTGGCTACAACATTCCTAGGAGTTTTACTTTGGGTATGTCTTTCAGGAGGTGATAGGTGGATTCTTTCCATTTCTATTTTGCCCTCTGGTTCTAAAATATCAGGGCAGTTTTCCTAGATAATTTCTTGAAAGATGATGTCAAGCCTCTTTTTTTGATCATGACTTTGAGGGATTCCAATAATTTTTAAATTTTCTCTCCTGGATCCATTTTCCAGGTCAGTTGTTTTTCTAATGAGATATTTCACATTGTTTTCTATTTTTTCACTCTTTTGGATTTGTTTTACAGTGTCTTGATTTCTCATAAAGTCACTAGCTCCCAATTGCTCCATTCCAATTTGTAAGGAAGTATTTTATTCAGTAAGCTTTTGGACTTCCTTTTCCATTTGTTCAATTTGGCTTTTTAAGGCATTCTTCTCCTCATTGGCTTTTTGGACCTCTTTTGCTATTTGGGTTAAGCTATTTTCTAAGGTGTTATTTTCTTCAGTATTTTTATGGGTCTCCTTTAGCAAGCTGTTAATTTGTTTTTCATGATTTTCTTGCATCATTCTCAGTTTTTCCTCTACTTCTCTTACTTCCTTCTCAAAATCATTTTTGATCTCTTCCATGGCCTGGGACAAATTCATATTTTTCTTGGAGGCTTTGGATGAAGGAGCTTTACATGTGTTGTCTTCTTCTGGTTGTATGTTTTGATCTTCTTTGTTACCAAAGTAAGATCCTATGGTCTGACTCTTTTTGTGCTGCTTGTTCATTACCCCAATCAATTACTTGAGTTATAAACTTTTTGTAAAGATAGGAGTCTACTTCCAGTGTGGTGTATGTATTGTCCAAAGCTTTGGGGGTTTTGTCCAGCTATTTTCAGAGATACTTCTAGGTACCTGAAAATTTTCAGTTCTTCCAAGGTGCTATAATCAAGGACGAGGAGTTTACTCCTTTTCTTGCCTGTGCTCTGCTCTTTGAGTGACCACAAGCCCTCTTTTCTATCTTGGAAATGTGAGGAGGATTCCCTCTCCACTGCCACTATAAGCTTCAGTGCTCCTCCTCACCCCAAGACCACCACCCAGAAATGTGACCCAAAGATCCCTGCAATCCCCCTCTGATCAGCCACTTGATTCCCCCTCAATCTGTAGGCCAGAAGCTCTGGAAGCAGCCACTACCCTGGGGCCAGGCTTGGGGATGGAAATTGGGACTCCCCACTTCTCTTACCACCACAGAAATAGACTTTTCCTAATGACCTTCTAAGTTGTGTTAGTCTGTTCAGGGGTTGAGAAGTCTGGAAGCTGCCACAGCTGCCCGTGATTCAGTCCTCTGAGGCCTGCTCCAGGTTTGCTGAGGTCTGCATGTCCATGCCGAACTGCACTCTTTTCCCAACCCAGCATGATATACCTTCCTGATCAACCTTCCAGGTTGTCTTGGGCTGGAAATTTGTTTCACTCTGTCTTCTGTGGGTTCTGATGCTTTAGAATTTGTTTAGAACCATTTTTTACAGGTATTTGGAAGGTTTGGGGAGATAGCTCAAGCAAGTCACTGCTTTTACTCTGCCATGTTGGCTCCACCCCTCCCTCCAAAGCCCTACTTTGACAAAGAGTTACAAGTCAAAAACAATAAGGTAGGAAAATGAGCAAACAGCAGAAAAAAATTCTGACCATTGAGACTTATGATGGTGACAAGATCAAAACACACACTCAGAAGATGATAACAAAGTCAAAATTCCTATATCCAAAGCCTCCAAGAAAAATAAAATTGGTCTAAGGCCATGGAAAAACTCAAGAGTTCTGATTCTGGGAGCCAAGATGGCAGAGTAGGAAGTAAATTGTTCCTACCATCCCTTATTAACCTTTGAAAGCCCAGAAAATATCACCAAAGGAAAAACCCTGGAACAAATGAACCAGACAAAACATGAGGTACAGCAGTCTGGTAGCCCAGGTAGCTTGAGGGAGTAACACAAAAGACCCCTCTTGCCCTGGGGGAAGAGAACCAGCATACAATGGGAGGTGGAGCAGACAAACACCAACACCAGGACCCCAAGTGCCTCAGTAAGGGCAGGGGAACCAGTAGAAACCAGCTCAAAAAACCACCATGTGCATCGGTTTTCTATGCCAACCAAGTCTCCCAGTGCCTCAGCAACACTCTGGGAAGTGCTCCAAGGGGGAAAACCCCAGGTGGAGAAACATCTTTTAGCAAGGAAACATTCATTTGCAAGGAGCCAAAAAAATCAAAAAGAAGGAAAGGCTTGGGTGAGCAGGCAACCTCCAGGGGCCAGACTACCAAATCTTACCCCGAGAATTCCAGTGTTGCTGATTCCAGCCCAACACTACATAACCTACCAAAACCCTACAGCCTCCAACCGCCAGTAATTGAGGCCCCCACACACGAAGCCAGTGACCAGGCTCTGGGCTCCCAGCACAAGAAGCTGGGGTCAGTGCCCACTGCTCTTCAGCAGGAGAGCTGAATTTTTTTAAAGGCCAGGAAATAAGGAAACACCATGAGCAAAAAGAAACATACCATAGATTATTATTATGGGGAGAGTCAAGATCAAGGCAGAAATTCTGAAGAGGACAACATTGTCAATATGCCTCCATCTGAAACCTGAAAAGGGAATATGAACTGGTCTGTAGCCCAAAAAGCCTTCTTGGAAAAGCTCAAAAAGGATTTTAAAAGTCAAATAAGATATGTAGAAGAAAAATTGGGAAAAGAAATGAGAGGTATGCAAGAAAGAGTCAATAGTTTTGAAAAGGAAGGACAAAAATTAACTGTAGAAAACAAGTCCTTAAAAAATACATTTGGCCAACTGGAAAAAAAAAAGTATACTGAAGAAAACAACTCCTTAATTGGCCAGATGGAAAAGGAGACACAAAAACTCATTGAGAGAGGAATTCATTAAAAAATAAAATGAGCCAAATGGAAAAGGAGGTACAAAATCTAATAGAAGAAATAAATTTGTTAAAATTTAGACTTGGGCAAATAGAAGCTAATGACTCTACCAGAAAGTGAGAATAAGTCAAATAGAAACAAAAGAATGAAAAAATAAATGAAAATGTAAAATACCTCATTGATAAAACAACTCACCTGGAAAGTTGATCCAGGAGAGACAATTTAAAAATTTTTGGTCTACCTGAAAATCACAATGAAAAAAAGAGCTTCGATAGTATTTTTCAGAAAATCATCAAGGAAAACTGCCCTGAAGTCCTCCAGAGGGTAAAATAGCCATAGAAAGACTTCATTGATCATCTCCTGAAAGAGATCCCAAATTGAAAATGCCAAGAAATGTAGTAGCCAAATTCCAAAATTACCAGGTCAAAGAAAATACTTCAAGCAGTCAGAAAGAATTTGAATATCATGAAGCCACATGCAGGATTACACAGGACCTTTCAGCTTCTATATTAAAATATGTTAGGGCATGAAATACAATATTACATAAGTCCAAGAGCTTGGATTGCAACAAAGGATCAACTACTCAGCTAAAATGAGCTACTCTTTCAGGGGAGGAGATGCACATTCAATGAAATAGGGAACTTCCAAACTCTCCTGATAAAAAGATCAGAGCTCAACAGAAAATTTCATCTTCAAATAAAAGACTCAAGAGAGATATAAAAAGGTAAATGGGAATAGAAAACAACAACAAGATGTTATTTATGAAAGCAAACTGTTTACATCCCTGCAAAAGAAGATGACACTTGTAACTCAAAAACTGCATTGTTATTACACCATTTTAAAGGGGTAAATACAGAGGGGGTGGGTATAAATTGACTTTGATGTAATGATGAAAAAATCTAATCAAGTGGGTTAAATGGATCTAAGTAAGTGGATCAATCTGATCTAATTAAAGGATTGTACTTGGAGAAAAGGAAAGAAGGAGGCAGACAAGGGTAAATTACATTACAGGAAAAGACACAAAAACCTGTTGAAGTAGAGGGAAAGAAGAGAGGGAGATGAACATTATTTGAACCATACTCTCATCAGATTTGGTTCAAGAACGGAATAACATAATCAGTTAGGTACAAAAATCTAGCTTGCCTTATAGGCAGTAGGAAGGGAAAGGAGAAAGAAAAGGGAGGGGGCTAGAAGGGAGGGAAGAAGTAGTAAGGGTAAAGGGGAAGAAAAGGGATAGGGCTAATAGAAGGGAGGCAGACTGAGGAAGGTGGTGGTTAAAAGCAACACAATAATGAGGAGGGAAAGGGAGAAAGGAAAAAGAAAAGCATAAACAGGGGGGAAGTAGGATGGAGAGAAAGACACAGATAGTAATCATAACTGTGAATGTGAATTGCATGTACTCTCCCATAAAAAGGAAGTGGATGGCATACTGGATTAAAAAACATAATCCTACAATATGTTGTTTACAGGAAAAAATATTTGAAACAAAGGGACACACACAGGGTAAAGGTAAAAGGTTGGAATAGAATGTATTATACTTCAGCTGAAGTAAAAAAAAAAAAGGAGGGGTAGCAATCCTGATGTCAGAAAATTTACAGATCCCTAGAAGTATCTCTGAAAACAGTTGCACAAAACCCCTGAAGCTTGGGACAGTACATTCTGCACACTGGAAACAGACTTCTACCTTAAAAAAGAGTTTATAACTCAAGTAATTGGCCAAGATCATGAGCAAGCAGTGCAAAAAGAATCAGACTATATTATCTTACTTTGGTGACAAAGAAGATAAAAACTCAACCAGAAGAAGACAATGAAGCCAAAGCTCCTACATCCAAAGCCTCCAAGAAAAATACGAATTGGTCCCAGGTCAAGGAAGAGCTCAAAAAGGATTTTGAGAAGCAAATAAGAGAAGTAGAGGAAAAACTGAGAGTGATGCTAAAGGAGACCCCAAAAAAATACTGAAGAAAATAACACCTTAAAAAATAGCCTAACCCAAATGGGAAAAGAGGTCCATAAAGCCAATGAGGAGAAGAATGCCCTAAAAAGTAAAATTGGTCAAATGGAAAAGAAGTCCAAAAGCTTACCAAAAAAATACTTCCTTAAAAACTAGAATGGAGAAATTGGAAGCTAGTGACAATTTGAGAAGTCAAGGCACTATTACACTAATCAAAAGGAATGAAAAAAATAGAAGAGAATGTGAAATATCTCATTGGAAAAACAACTGACCTGGAAAATAGATCCAGGAGAAAGAACTTAAAAATTATTGGACTATCTGAAAGCCATGATCAAAAAAAGAGGCTAGACATCATCTTTGAAGAAATTATCAAGGAAAACTGCTCTGATATTTTAGAACCAGAGGGCAAAATAGAAATGGAAAGAATCCACCCATCACCTCCTGAAAGGGATCCCCAAAGGAAAACTCCTAGGAATGTTGTAGCCAAATTCCAGAATTCCCAGGTCAAGGAGAAGATATTGCAAGCAGTCAGAAAGAAACAATTCAAGTGTTGTGGAAACACAATCAGGATAACATAAGATTTAGCAGCTTCTACATTAAGGGTGCAGAGGGCATGGAGTATGATATTCCAGAGGGCAAGGGAGAAAGGACTACAATCCAGAATCACCTACCCAGCACAACTGAGTATAATCCTTCAGGGTAAAAAATGGTCATTCAATGAAATAGGGGACTTTCAAGCATTCCTGTGGAAAAGACCAGAGATGAATAGAAAATTTGACCTTCAAATTCAAGACTCAAGTGAAACATGGAAGAGGTAAAGATGAAAGAGAAATCATAAGAGACTTATTAAGGTTGAACTGTTTACATTCCTGCAGGGAAAGATGATATTTGTAGCTCATGAGTCCTTTGTCAGTATTAGGGCAGTGGAAGGGAAAACAGTATATGTATGTATAGATAGATAGATAGAGGGCACAGGCTGAGTTGAAGATGAAGGGGTGATATCTGGAAAATAAAATTAAGGGATGAGGGAGGATTATACTGGGAGAAGGAGAAAAGGAGAAGTAGAATGAGGTAAAATATCTCACATGAAACAGACAAGAAAAGCCTTTTACAGTGGATGGGAAATGGGGGAAGGTGAGAGGGAATGAGTGGATCTTATTCTCATAGGATTTGGCTTAAAGAGGGGATCACATACACAGTGGGGTATGGGAATCTATCTTACCCTTCAGGAAAATAAATGGGAAAGGGGACAAGAGAATAGGGGGTCGATAGAGGGGAGGGCAGATTGGAGGAGGGGATAATCAAAAAGAAACACTTCTGTGGAGGGACAGGGTCAAAAGAGAGAATAGAATAAATGGGGGTGGGATAGGATGAAGGGAAATATACTTAGTTTTTCATAACAGGACTACTATGGAAGTGTTTTGCCTGACTACACATCTATAACCTATATTGAGATGCTTGCCTTTTCCATGAGGGTGGGTGGGGATGGAGGAAGGGAGAAAATTTGTAACCCAAAGTTTTAAAAACACATGTTAAAAATGAAACAAAAAAGAAAGTGAAGGATGAACAACAACATCAATTGGAAAGTAAACATATAGTTATTAATATTCTTTTAGTCATCATTTTAATAATAATAAAGGTCTTCAATTCCCGCCTCCAAAACAAAAAAGAAAAAAAGAAAAATATTTTTGGTATTTGAACAATGTGGCCGGTGATGATAGTTGTGCTTTCTACAGTAGAATTTGAATGCTTGGCAGTTCAACTTAAGAAAGGACTTCAATGTCTGATGCCTTAACTTACCATGTGATCTTCAGAATCCTTCTAAGACAATTGAAATACAATTGATTCAGTTTCTTGGCATGGCACTGATAGACTGTCCAAGTTTTACAAGCAAACAGTAATGTCAGAACAATGACTCTATGGACTTTTAGTTTGGCAAGTGGTCTAATATCTCTTTTCTCTCAGACTTTTCTTATGTCTTCCAAATACTGAGCTAGCTCTGGTAATGCATGCATCAACTTCATTATTTATGTGTGCACCCCTATAAAGTATAAATGTAATATGCATTAAGTGAAGATATTCAAAAGAGGAACTGTTCAATATGAGAGGATATAGGTGGCTCAATTGCAATTCATGTGAATATTCCTTTGGCACAACTGATTGAAAAGTGTGATCACCCAAGAAATGCAGTCTTAAGCAGCTTAAGAAGATGAATAGAGTCTAAAACTATTGCTATGATAAGGCTGCTCCAATTGGTGACAGTGTGAAAAAGACTCTTCAGCAGGTGTGGGTTAGATCACTTGTCCTCTGTGATTTTGTATCCCTTCGACTTCTTCCTAGGTCAAACCACACCTGTATTGTTCTATTTCTGCTCTGAGCACCACCACATTTTAAGGACAATGAAAAGACAAACTACAAAGTGAACTAGATGGTGAAAGGTCTGGAAGAAGATGTAAGATGAGAAATGATTGAAACAAATGGAGTGCTAAGCTGAGAGAGTACATGACACAGTAAACATGAAACATGCCATTTCTTAGGATTTTTTTAATTTAGTATTTTATTTTTACCAGTTATACGTAAAAACATTTTTTAACATTTGTTCTTAAAATTTTGAATTACAAATTCTCTCCCTCCCTCTCCATGTCCCCTCATTGAGAAGGCAAGCAATTAAATGTAGGTTATACATGTGTAGTCATGCAAAACATTTCAATAAGTCATATTGTGAAGGAAAATGTACACCAAAAAAAAAAACCCTGAAGAAAAATAAAGTAAAAAATAAAAAAAAAGAATGCTTCACTCTGTATTCAGACAGCATTGGTCTTTCTCCAGGGATGGATAGCATTCTTCAAAATAAGTCCTTCAGAGTTAGTTGTCTTCTATCTTTGTATTGCTGAGAATAGATAAGTCATTCACAACTGATCATCTAACAATATTGCTGTCGTTTGGACACAGTGCATCTGACATTGCATCAGCTTATGCAAGTCTGTCCAGACTTTTCTGAGAGCATTCTGCTCCTCATTTCCCATAGCACAATAGTATTCCATCACAATGATATGCCACAACTTGTTCAGCCATTCCCAATTGATGGGTATCCCCTCAATTTCCAATTCTTTGCCACCAGAAAACAGCTGTTAAAATATTTTGAAAATATAAGTCCTTTTCCTTTTTAATCTCTTTTGCAATACAGATTTAATAATGATATTGTTAGGTCAAAGGGTATGCATGGTTTTATAGTCTTTTGGGCATAGTTCCAAATTGCTCTACAGAATGGTTGAATCAGTTCACAACTCCACCAACAGTGCATTAATGCCCCATTTTTCCACATCACCTCCATTTGTCATTTTCCTTTTCTGTCCTATTATTCAATCTAATAAGTATAAGGTAGTACCTCAGAATTATTTTAATTTGCACTTCTCCAATCAACAGTTAGTAAGAGCATTTTTTCATATGGCTATAGAAAGCTTTGATTACTTCATCTCAAAACTGTTCATAACTTTTGATTGTCAACTTAATAATGGCTCTTATTTTTATAAATTTGTCTCAGTTCTCTATATATTTGAGAAATGAAGCCTTTTCCAGAGAAACTTGCTACAAAAACTTTTTTTGATAGCTACTATCACTAGCTGCATTTCCCTCCATCCTATCCTAACCATTTACTCTATTCTCTCTCTACTTTCACTCTGTCCCTCCTCAAAGGTTGTTTGTTTCTGACTACCCCCTCCCCCAATATGCCCTCCCTTCTATCACACCCCTTCTCTTATCCTTTTCCCCTCCTACTTTCCTGTAGGGTAAGACAGATTTCTATAAACAACTGATAACTATATTATTCCCTCTATGAGACAATTCTGATGAGAATAAGGTAGACTCATTCCCCCTTACAATCCCCATCTTCCCCTACACTGCAAAAGCTTTTACTTGACTCTTTTATGTGAGATAATTTATCCCATTCTACCTCTCCCTTTTTCTTTCTCCCAGTACATTCCTCTCTCACTCATTAATTTTATTTTTTTAAAAATATCATCCCTTCATATTCAATTCACAACTGTGCCTTTATCTATCTGTCTATCTATCTATCTATCTATCTATCTATCTATCTATCTATCTAACTATCTCTGTGTGTATTTGTACATATATGCATATTTGCATTCAATATACATATATGGAATGTATATATAGAATATATATATGTAAACATACATATGTGTATTCTTTCTATCTATTCTAATAATTAAAAAGTCTGTATGAGCTGAAAGTATCATCTTTCTATGTACAAATGTAAACAGTTTAACCTTATTAAATCACTTATGATTTCCTTTCCTGTTTACCTTTTTATGCTTCTCTTGGGTCTTGTATTTGAAGGTAAAATTTTCTGTTTAGCTCTGACCTTTTTTTTTTCATCAAGGATGTTTGAAAGCCCTCAATCTCACTGAATGTCAATTTTCCCCCTGAATGATTATACTCAGTTTTGCTGGGTAGGTAATTTTTGGTTGAAATACTAGCTCCTTTGCCCTCTAGAATAACATATCCCAAGCCCTCCAATCCTTTAAAGTAGAAGCTGTTAAATCTTTGATTACACTGACTGTGGTTCCACAATACTTGAATAATTTCTTTCTGGCTGTTTATAATATTTTCTCCTTCACTTGGGAATTCTGGAATTTGACTTTAATATTCTTGTGTGATATCATTTTGGAATCTCTCTCAGGAGATGATTGGTACATCCTTTCAATTTCTATTTTATCTTCTGGTTCTAGAATATCATGGCAATTTTCCTTAATAATTTCATGATAAATGATGTCTAGGCTCTTTTTTTGATCATGGTTTTCAGGTAGTCCAATAATTTTTAAATTATCTCTCCTGGATCTATTTTCCAGGTCAGTTGTTTTTTTTCAATGAGATATTTCATATTGTCTTCTATTTTTTTTTTCATTCTTTTGTTTTTGTTTTATTGCTTCTGGCTTTATCATAAAATCATTAGCTTCCATTTCCTCAATTCTAATTTTTAATGAATCATTTTATTCAGTGGGTTTTAGAAACTCCTTTTCCATTTGGTCAATTCTATTTTTTAAGGAGGCTTTTTTTTCCAGTCAATTTTTGTGCCACTTTTCCTACTCAGCCAATTATGTTTTTTAAGCATTCTTCTCTTCATTGGCTTTTTTTGTTTTACTTCTTTCACCATTCGAGCTAGTATGGTTTTTGAGGTGTTATTTTCTTCAGTATTCCTTTGTATTTCTTTTACCAAGCTTTTGACTCATTTTTCACAATTTTTTAACATCACTCTCATTTCCCTTCCTAATTTTTCCTCTACCTCTCTTACTTATTTTTCAAAATAATATTGAGTCTTCCTTCTTTTAATTAATGTATTTTGATTTATCAACAATCACTTCCATAAGTTTTTGAGTTTTAATTTTTTTCCACCTCCCTCTCCAAGACAGTGCACAATCTGATATCAGCTATACATATACATTCCTATTAAACATATTTTCACATTAGTGATGTTGTAAGGAAGAATTAAAACCAGCAGAAGTAACCACAAGAAAAAGAAAACAAAACAAAAGAAGGGGAAAATTTCTGGGTCAAAAGGTATGCACATTTTGTAGCCCTTTGGGTATAGTTCCAAATTGCTCTCCAAAATGGTTGGATCATTTCACAACTCCACCAACAATGCATTAGTATCCAATTTCCCCACATCTTCACCAACATTTATCATTTTCCTGTTTTGTCATGTTGGCCAATCCGATAGGTGTGATGTGGTACCTCAAAATTGTTTTGATTTGCATTTGTCTAATCAATAGTGATTTAGAGCATTTTTTCATATGACTATAGATGGCTTTAATTTCTTCATCTGAAAACTGCCTGTTAATATTCTTTGACCATTTATCAGTTGGGAAATGACTTGTATTCTCATAAATTTGACTAAAAACTCTATATATTTTATAAATGAAGCCCTTATCAGAGAGACTGGTTATAAAAATTCTTTCCCAATTTTCTACTTTCCTTCTAATCTTGGTTGACTAATATTGATGAACTTAACCCTTCTCAGTAATGCAAAGATCTAAGACATCTCCAAAGGCCTCATGATGGAAAATGCTATTCACATCCAAAGACAGAACTATGACGTTTGAATGCAGATCGAAGTATACTATTTGTTTTTTTTCTTCTGTTTTGTTTTGTTTCTTCTTTCTTGTGCTGCCTCCTATTGGTTTTAATTCTTACTTACAACATCATTAATGTGAAAATATGTTTAATAGGAATGTTTATGTATAACCTATATCAGAAATGCTGAAGATTTATGTGGATTTATTTTATAGCCCGCAACTTTGTTAATATTGTTTATTATTTCAAGTAGATTTTTATTTGATTCTCTAGGATTCTCAAAGTATATCATCATATCATCTGCAAAGAGTGCTAGCTTTGTTTCTTCTTTGCCTATTTTAATACCTTCAATTTCTTTTTCTTCTCTTATTGCTAAATCCAATGTTTCCAGTACTACATTGAACAACAGTGGTGATAATGGACATCCTTGCTTCACCCCCGATCTTATTGGAAATGCTTCTAGCTTGTTCCCATTATGTATGATCCTTGCTGAAGGTTTCAGGTAGATGTCACTTATTATTTTAAGGAAGACTCCACTTATTCCTATGCTCTCTAGTGTTTTTAATAGGGATGGGTGTTGTATTTGGTCAAAAGCTTTTTCTGCATCTATTGAGATGATCATGTGGTTTCTGTTAGTTTTGTTGTTGATACGATCAATTATGCTGATAATTTTCTTAATATTGAAATAGCCCTGCATTCCTGGTATAAATACTACCTGGTCATAGTGAATTATTCTTGGGATAAGTTGCTATAATCTATTTGCTAATATTTCATTTAAAATTTTCTCATATATATTCATTAAGGAATTTGGTTTATAATTTTCTTTCTCTGTTTTGACTCTGTTTTGACCTGGTTTAGGTATCAGCACCATATTTGTATCATAAAAAGAATTTGGTAAGACTCTTTCTTCACCTATTTTCCCAAATACTCTATATAGTATTGGAATAATTGTTCTTTAAATGTTTGATAGAATTCACTTGTAAATCCATCTGGCCCTGGAAATTTTTTTTCTAGGGTGTTCATCAATGACTTGTTCAATTTCTTTTTCTGAGATGGGGTTATTTAAGTATTTTACTTCCTCTTCTGTTAATCTAGGCAATTTATATTTTTGTAAATATGTGTCCATTTCACTAAGCTTGTTAAATTTAGTTGGGGAAAAAAGTTCTTAATTATTGTTTTAATTTCCTCTTCCTTGGTGGTGGATTCACCCTTTTCATTGTCAATACTGGTAATTTGATACTGGTAATTCTTTCTTCCTTTTTAATGAAATTAACCAAAAGTTTATCTATTTTCTTGGGGTTTTTTTTCCTCATAAAGCCAGGTCTTACTTTCATTTATTAGTTCAATGGTTTTCTTAATTTCAATTTGATTAATTTATCCTTTGGTTTTCAGTATTTCTAATTTAGTGTTTAATTGAGAATTATTATTTTGTTCTTTTTCTAGTTTTCTTTTTTTAGTTGCATTCCCAATTCAATGATCTCCTCTGTCTCTATTTTATTCATGTAAGCATTTAGATATATAAAACTTCCCCTAAGAACTGCTTTTGCTGCATCCCATAAGTTTTGGTATGTTGTCTTATTATTGTCATTCTCTTGAATGAAGTTATTGATTGTTTCTATTATTTATTGTTTGACCCAATCATTTTTTAAGATTAGATTATTTAGTTTCCAATGAATTTTTAGTCTATCTTTCCATGACTCTTTATTACATACAATTTTATTGCATCATGAGCTGTAAAAGGATGTATTTAATATGTCTGCCTTTCTGCATTGGAATTTGAGATTTTTGTGATACACAACAAGGTCAATTTTTGTGTATGTACTGACAAGAAAAAAGTATATTCCTTTCTATCCCCATTCAATTTTCTCCAGAGGTCTACCATATTTAACTTTTCTAAAATTTTATTTACCTCTTTAACTTCTTTCTTGTTTGTTTTGTGGTTAGATTTATCTAGTTCAGATAGGGAAAAGTTAAGGTCCCCCACTAGGATAGTTTTGCTGTCTATTTCTTCCTGTAACTCCCTGAACTTGTCCTCTAAGATTTTGAATGCTATACTACTTGATGTATATATGTTTAGTAATAATATTACTTCATTGTCTATGGTGCCTTTTAACAAGTTGTAGTTTCTTTCTTTATCTTTTTTTTCTTTTCTATTTTTATTTCTAACATGTGTTTTTAAAACTTTGGGTTACAAATTTTCTCCTTTCCTTCTTCCCCACCCACCTTCATGGAAAAGGCAAGCATCTCAATATAGGTTATAGATGTGTAGTCAGGCAAAACACTTCCATAGTAGTCCTGTTATGAAAAACTAAGTATATTTCCCTTCATCCTATCCCACCCCCATTTATTCTATTCTCTCTTTTGACCCTGTCCCTCCACAGAAGTGTTTCTTTTTGATTATCCCCTCCTCCAATCTGCCCTCCCCTCTATCGACCCCCTATTCTCTTGTCCCCTTTCCCCTTTATTTTCCTGAAGGGTAAGATAGATTCCCACACCCCACTGTGTATGTGATCCCCTCTTTAAGCCAAATCCTATGAGAATAAGATCCACTCATTCCCTCTCACCTTCCCCCATTTCCCATCCACTGTAAAAGGCTTTTCTTGTCTGTTTCATGTGAGATATTTTACCTCATTCTACTTCTCCTTTTCTCCTTCTCCCAGTATAATCCTCCCTCATCCCTTAATTTTATTTTCCAGATATCACCCCTTCATCTTCAACTCAGCCTGTGCCCTCTATCTATCTATCTATACATACATATACTGTTTTCCCTTCCACTACCCTAATACTGACAAAGGACTCATGAGTTACAAATATCATCTTTCCTTGCAGGAATGTAAACAGTTCAACCTTAATAAGTCTCTTATGATTTCTCTTTCATCTTTACCTCTTCCATGTTTCACTTGAGTCTTGAATTTGAAGGTCAAATTTTCTATTCATCTCTGGTCTTTTCCACAGGAATGCTTGAAAGTCCCCTATTTCATTGAATGACCATTTTTTACCCTGAAGGATTATACTCAGTTGTGCTGGGTAGGTGATTCTGGATTGTAGTCCTTTCTCCCTTGCCCTCTGGAATATCATACTCCATGCCCTCTGCACCCTTAATGTAGAAGCTGCTAAATCTTATGTTATCCTGATTGTGTTTCCACAACACTTGAATTGTTTCTTTCTGACTGCTTGCAATATCTTCTCCTTGACCTGGGAATTCTGGAATTTGGCTACAACATTCCTAGGAGTTTTCCTTTGGGGATCCCTTTCAGGAGGTGATGGATGGATTCTTTCCATTTCTATTTTGCCCTCTGGTTCTAAAATATCAGAGCAGTTTTCCTTGATAATTTCTTCAAAGATGATGTCTAGCCTCTTTTTTTGATCATGGCTTTCAGATAGTCCAATAATTTTTAAGTTCTTTCTCCTGGATCTATTTTCCAGGTCAGTTGTTTTTCCAATGAGATATTTCACATTCTCTTCTATTTTTTTCATTCCTTTTGATTAGTGTAATAGTGCCTTGACTTCTCAAATTGTCACTAGCTTCCAATTTCTCCATTCTAGTTTTTAAGGAAGTATTTTTTTGGTAAGCTTTTGGACTTCTTTTCCATTTGACCAATTTTACTTTTTAGGGCATTCTTCTCCTCATTGGCTTTATGGACCTCTTTTCCCATTTGGGTTAGGCTATTTTTTAAGGTGTTATTTTCTTCAGTATTTTTTTGGGGTCTCCTTTAGCATCACTCTCAGTTTTTCCTCTACTTCTCTTATTTGCTTCTCAAAATCCTTTTTGAGCTCTTCCATGGCCTGAGACCAATTTATGTTTTTCTTGGAGGCTTTGGATGTAGGAGGTTTGGCCTTATTGTCTTCTGGTTGCTTGTTTTGATCTTCTTTGTCACCAAAGTAAGATAATATAGTCTGACTCTTTTTGCACTTCTTGCTTGTGATCTTGGCCAATTACTTGAGTTATAAACTTTTTGTTAAGGTCGGACTTTGTTTCTAATGTGGAGAATGTATTGTCCCAACTTCTGGGGTTTTTTTGCAGCTGTTTTCAGAGATACTTCTAGGGACCTGAAAATTTTCAGTTCTTCCAAGGTGCTATGATCAAGGGTCTGTGCTTTGGTCTATGAGCACTCTTTTATGTCTTGGAACTGTGAGGAGGATTTCCTCTCCACAGCCACTACAAGCTCCACCACACCAGCACTCCTCCTCTTGCCAGGATTGCCACCCAGAACTGTGATCCAGATCCAAGCATGGGCAAAGCAAGAGAATCCTGCACCAGCAGAGAGATACCTGCAATCCCCTTATGATCAGCCACTCGATTCCCCCTCAGTCTGTGGACTGGTAGCTCAGGAAGCAGCTGCCACCCTAGGGGAATGGGGTTGGGGCTCCGCACTTCTCTTTCAGCTCTGCAGAAGCAGATTTTCCCATTGACCTTCAAAGTTGTCTTTGGCATTCATGGATTGAGAAGTCTAGAACCCACCACAGCTACCAGTGAATCAACCCTCTGAGGCCTGCTCCAGGATTGCTGTGGCCTGCTGCCAAACTGTGCTCCCCTCCCTGCCCAGAGTGATATACCTTTCTGATCAACCATCCAAGCTGTCTTTGGCTGGAAATTTGTTTCACTCTGTCTTTTTGTGGGTTATGCTGCTTTAGAATTTGTTTAGAGCCATTTTTTATAGGTATTTGGAGGAGTTTGGGGGAGAGCTCAAGCAAGTCACTATTTTTACTCTGCCATCTTGTCTCTGCCCTCCCAAAAATATTTTTTGTAAAAGACTATTTTAAGGAGAACTTTCACAAGGGAGGTTCTCACATGGTGGTCATAAGAAGTGATACAAAGACCCTCAAGGTCTCTCTGAAGAACTTTGAAACTGATCGTAAAACATGAGAGGCACTGGCACAGGACTGTAAAACATGAGAGACATTGGTACAGGACCACCCAGCATGCCATGTCCATGTTAAAGAAGGAAGTGCTTTATGAGCAAAGCAGAATTAAGTAACTCAAAAGAAACATGAGATGAGCAAATTCAGACCTCTCCATTCTGCTATTCAGTAGATAAACTTGCCATCCCAGTTTCAAAATAAACATCTGTTTGGTAAGCATCACCAGGAATTGCTAAACATATCCTATCTTATCCTATCCTATCCTATCCTATATTATCTATCTATCTATCTTTCTATGTATCTATCCATCTATCCATCTATCCATTATCTTTCCATCTATCTATCTACCTATCTATCCATTCATTCATCCATCTATCCATCCATCTTTCCATATATCTATCTATCTATCCATTCATTCATCCATCCACCCATCTATCTCTCTATCTCTCTATCTTATGTCTGTCTGTCTATCTATCTTTTGCATATATGCATACATATCAGTCCTTTCTCTCTCTCTCTCTCTTTCTCCACACACACATACACACACACACACACACACACACATGTCATTACAATTTCAGATTTTAATAGCTTAAAACTGCACTAAGACTTCGGGGACACTGTGTGTCTCTATACTTCCACATACTTTTATATTATTCAGTCATTTCCATTGTGTCCAAATCTTCATGATCCCAATCAATCTTTCTCAATGGAGTTTTCTTGGCAAAGATGCTGAAGGAGTTTGCCATTTCCTTTTCTAATATACAAGCACACATAGAAACAAAAAATTCATACACATTCATATGTATATCTATGTATAAATGTATATTTATGTATAAACCTTTTTATGTGAATATAGAAATAGATGTATATATAATACACACACATATATGTGTATACATAATACACAAATATATGTGTGTATACGTATATATATAATGCACACATATTTATGTGTATATGTGTGTTTGTGTGTGTGTGTGTATATATATATATATATATATGCACATATGTGCATGTAAGCGTAATTGAATACAACTTAGAATATTGCCTGGAATTACATACCTAAAGGTCTCAATTAAAATGGATATTAAAACTATGAATAAACTGAATTATATCTTTATATAGAGAAAAGAATATTGAACAAGTTTTGGGAAATCTAAGATTTAGTCTAGTCTCTACCACTAACTCGCTATGTGAATTGATACAAACCATTTAATCCCTTTGTGCTGTTATTTATAAAAATGCAAATACTAATGCCTGTCCTATTTTCCTCATAATGTTATTGTGTGAATTGAATTGGATATCAGTAAAAAAGATAGTGAGGAAAATAAAATTTTAGACAACTCCAAGATAGGTGTAAGAATGCATATATGAAGTTCAATTCTCTAGGTGTGGGTTTGGGGCTGGAGAGGGTGATCTCTCAAAATGAGAATAATTTAGAATGGTGGGTTTTGCTGGCATTCTTTGGCTGATTTCCTCAAGCTATTGCCTTGTCCCAGGCTCCGTTGGGATTTTATAACTGTAATATTTCCTGTCACTGACTTCAATAAGAATTCATCAGTTTTATGGCCTTTACTTTTATGATTTTTTTTGTAAAATCTCCATTTATTGTTGTTTTTAAAAATCTCTAATAATTCATACTTCCATGGTAATTCCTATCTCTGATGTGAGGTATTCATTGTCAGTGAGATACAGGTATTCATTGTAAGTGAGGTACAAAGCACAGTGGGTTTCCATTCATGGTAATGAAAGTTGGATTTCTAAGGTCTAACTTAAGCTCGGTAGGGTATCTCATAAGACATAATTTGGGAAATGAAAAGTTGTCTTATCCATCTCCACATAAAGCAGTTAAAAATAAAACAATAAACATCTTAAGCCTTTTTTTCTGTATTTTCATTTTGAAACATTTGGGAATAATTAGGGCTCCCACCTTCCCAAGGGTTAGTTGTAACCTGGAGGTTCCTGGTAGCTCAGTATGGTAAATAAGTAGGGAGATCTTTCTATGCATAGGTAAATGACTGTGGTTTATAGAGCAGGGTTTAAATGACCCTAGTAAGCAAATTTTGGAGGAAAAAGTGTAGAAGAGTTCAACTGGAGATGGCATTTTCATACTAAGAGCAACTAGAGTAGAGGAGAGAGTCTTTTCCCCCTTGAGTTAAAATTCTTTTTTTCCTAATTTAATATTTTATTTTGCCCCAATTACATATAGAAACAATATTAATGTTCTTTTTTTCTTCAAATTTGAGTTCCAAATTCTCTCACTCCTGCCCTTTCCTCCCCTTCTAATAGAGAAGGCAAGCAACATGAAATAGGCTGTACACTTACACTCATGCAAAATAAATTTGCATGCAAATCATGCTGTGAAAGAAAACACAGACAAAATAAAACCAAGAAAAATAAGGAAAGTAAAGAAAAAAATATGCTGTAATATGCATTCAAACTCCTTTAGTTCTTAACAATTTTCATCATACATCCTTCATAGTTGTCTTGGATCATTGTATTACTGAGAATAGCTAAGTTATTGGCAGTTGATCATCATAAAATATTGCTATTCCTGTACAGAATGTTCTCCTGGTTCTGGTCATTTCACTTTGCATCAGTTCATGTAAGTGTTTCCAGGTTTTTCTGAGAGCATCCTGCTCATCATTTCTTATGGCACAATAGTAGTCCATTATAATTGTATACAACAACTTGTTCAGTCATTCCCTAATTGATGGACATCCCATTATTAACTACTTTAGCCCTGCATTTTTTTTCCTTAGCAAGTTCATTAATGGCTTGTTTAATTTATTTGTCTAAGATGGAGTTATTTAGGGATTTTATTTCCTCATGTGCTGATGTGAGTAATTTGATTTGTGGTCATTCACAGACCAGAGCATAGGTCAAGAAAAGAGTAAACACAATTCCTTTGACCATACCATGTTGGAAGAACTGAAAATTTACCCTAGAAGTCTCTCTGAAAACAGCTGCACAAAACCCCTGAAGCTTTGGACAGTACACCCTCCACACTGGATGCAGAGCCTTATGTTAACAAAGAGTTAAAAGTTAAGTAATTGGCTGGAAACATGACAGGCAGCAGGATAGAAAAAAACAAAAACAGACCATAGAATCTTACTTTGGTGACAAAGAATATCAAAATCTACATCCAGAAGAAGACAACAACATCAAAGCACCTACATTCAAAGCCTCCAAAAAATATGAATTGGCCGCAGCCCATGGAAAAACTCAAAAAGGACTTTGAGAAGCAAGTAAGAGGAGTAGAGTAAAAATTGGGGGAAAAAATGAGAGTGATGCAAGAAAATCATGAAAAATGAGTCAACAGCTTGCTAAGGGAGACCCAAAAAATACAGAAGAAAATAACACCTTAAAAAATAGCCTAACCTAAATGGCAAAAGAGATCCAAAAGCCAATGAGGAGAAGAATGCCTTAAAAAGCAAAACTTGCCAAATGGAAAAGGAAGCCCAAAAGCTTACTGAAGAAAATACTTCCTTAAAAATTAGGATGCAGTAATTGGAAGCTAGTGACTTTATGAGAAATCAAGATGCTTTAAAACAAATTCAAAAGAATGAAAAAATAGAAAACAGTGTGAAATATCTCATTGGAAAAAACAACTGACCTGGAAAATAGATCCAGGAGAGAGAATTTAAAAATTATTGGACTCCTTCAAAGCCATGATCAAAAAAACAGCCTTGACATCATCTTTCAAGAAATTATCAAGGAAAACTGCCCTGATATTTTAGAACCAGAGGGCAAAACAGAAATGGAAAGAATCCACTGATCACCTCCTGAAAGACATCCCCAAAGGAAAACTCTTAAGAATATTGTAGCCAAATTCCAGAGTTCCTAGGTCAGGGAGAAAATATTGCAAGCAGCCAGAATGAAACACAGTCAGGAAAACACAAAATTTAGCAGCTTCTACATTAAGGGACCACAGTGGTTGGAATATAATATTCTGGAGGGCAAAAGAGATAGGATTACAACCAAGAATCACCTACCCAGCAAAACTAAGCATAATCCTTCAGGAGAAAAAATGGAAATTCAGTGAAATAGAGGACTTTCAAGGATTCTTGATGAAAAAACCAGAGCTGAATAGAAAGTTTGACTTTCAGATACAAGACTCAAGAGAAACATGAGAAGGTAAACAGGAAAGAGAGATCATTAGAGACTTATAAAGGTTGAAGTGTTTACATTCTGCATGGGAAGATGATATCTGTAACTCATGAATCCTTTGTCAGTATTAGAGTAGGTGAAGGGAAAAAATATATGTATGTAGATAGAGAGATAGATAGATAGATAGATAGATAGATAGATAGATAGACAGATAGACAGATAGATAGACAGATAGACAGATACATAGAGGGCACAGGGTGAGTTGAAGATGAAGAGGTGATATCTGGAGAATAAAATTAAGGGGTGAGAGAGGATTGTACTGGGAGGAGAAAGGGAGAGGTAGAATGGGGTAAATTATTTCACATAAAACAGACAAGAAAAGGTTTTTATAAGGAGGAAGGTGAGAGGGAATGAGTGAATCTGATTCTCATTGGATTTGGCTTAAGGAGACAATAACATACATACTCAATTGCGTATGGAAATTTATCTTACCTATAGAAAATAGGGGAGGAAGGGGACAAGAGAGCAGGAGGATGATAGAGGGGAAGGCAGATTAGGGGATGGGGTAATCAGAAACAAACACTTCTAGGAGCAGCTAGGTGGCACAGTAGATAGAGCTCCAGCCTTGGAGTCAGGAGGACCTGAGTTCAAATCCAGCCTCAGACACTTAACACTTAATAGCTGTGTGATTCTGGGCAAGTCACTTAACCCTGATTGCCTCACCAAAAAGAAAAAAAAAGAAACAAACACTTCTAAGGGGGGACAAGGTAAAAAGAGAATAGAATAAATGGGGGGTGGAATAGAATGAAGGGAAGTATACTTAGTTTTTCACAACACGATTACTATGGAAGTGTTTTGCATGACTATACATATATAAGCTGTATTGAGTTGCTTGCCTTCTCAATGAGGGTGGGTGGAGAGGGAGGGATGGAAAAAATTTAGAACCCAAAATTTTAAAAACAAGAGTTAA
The DNA here is from genome assembly GCF_900497805.2 of Vombatus ursinus. Lineage (NCBI taxonomy): Eukaryota > Metazoa > Chordata > Mammalia > Diprotodontia > Vombatidae > Vombatus > Vombatus ursinus. The sequence continues at coordinate 9,063,352 of NW_020949351.1, forward strand.
AAAATTTGTTTTCACATGCAATGGGGAAATAAGATATACAGGAAATGGGGTATAGAAATCTATCATGCCCTACAGGAAAATTGAAGGGGAAGGAGATAAGAGAAGTGGGGGAGAGATAGAAGGGAGGGCAGATTAGGGGTATTCAGAATGCATGCCATCTTGGGGTTGGGGGAGGGACAAGATAGGGAGAATATTTGGAACTCCAAATCTTGTGTAAGTGAATGTGGAAAACTAAAAATGAATAAATTAATAAAAAATAACTCTTTAAAAATTAGAATGGAGCAAATGGAATTCAAGAATTTATAAAAACAAAACCAAAAGAAGGGAAACATAGAAAACAATATGAAATATTTCTTTGAAAAAAAACAAAACAACTGACCTAGAAAACAGATCCAGGAGAGATAATTTAAAAATTATTTGATTCCCTCAAAGCCATGATCAAAAAAAGAGCCTAGACATCATCTCTTAAGAAATTGTCAAGAAAAACTGCCCTGATATTCTAAAACCAGATGGTAAAATAGAAATGGAAAGAATCCATTGATCACCTCCTGAAAGAGATCCCCAAAGGGAAATTCCTAAAAAACTTTTACAGCCAAATTCGAGAGTTCCCAAGTCAAGGAAAAAAGGTTGCAAGCAGCAGAAAGAAAGAATTCAATTATTGTAGAAACACAATCAGGATAACACAAGATTTAGCAGTTTCTAAATTAAAAGATTGTAGGGCTTGGAATATGATATTCTGGAGGTCAAAGGAGCTAGGATTAAAACCAAGAATCATCTACACAGAAAAACTCAGTATAATTCTTCAGCAGAAAAATGGATATTCAATGAAATAGAGAACTTTCTAGCATTCTTGATGAAAAGAGCAGAGCTGAATAGATCATTTGACTTTCAAATACAAGACTCAAGAGAAGCATTAAAAGGTAAACAGGAAAGAGAAATCATAAGAGACTTATTTTTTCTCTCTCTTTTTTTTTTGGTGAGGCAATCGGGGTTAAGTGACTTCCAAGGTTCGCACAGCTAGTAAGTGTCAAGTGTGTGAGGCCAGATTTGAACTCACATCCTCCTGACTCCAAGGCCAGAGCTCTATCCACTGCACCACCTAGCTGCCCCCATAAGAGACTTATTAAAGTTGAACTGTTTATATTCTTACATGAAAAAATGATATTTGTGACTCATGAGACTTTTCTCAGTATTAGGGTAGTTGGAGCGATTTCATATATATATAGATAGAGGGCTCAGGTGAGTTGAATATGAAAGGATGATATCCAAAAATAAAATTAAGGGGTAAGAGAGGATTGTACTCGATGAAGGAGAAAGGGAAGAGTAGAATGGGGTAAATTATCTCACATAAAAGAGTTAAGAAAAAAACTTTTACAGTGGAAGGGAAGAAGACGGAGGTGAGAGGGAATGAGTGAATTTTACTCTCATTGAATTTGGCTTAAGGAGGGAACAACATACACATGTAATTGTGTATGGAAACCTATCTTGCCATACAGGAAAATAAAGGGGAGAAGGGGATAAAAGAGGGTGGGATGATAAAAGGAAGGACAGATTGGGGAAGGGGGTAACTGGAAACAAACATTTTTGAGGAGGGACAGGGTCAAAGGAAAGTATAGAATAAACAAGGGGCAGGATAGGATGGAGGGAAATATAGTTAGTCTTTTACAATATGACTATTACGTAAGTGTTTTGCATGACTACACATGTATAACTTGTATTGAATTGCATGCCTTCTCAGTGAGGATAGGTGGGGTTGGAGGGAGGTAAATAATTTGGAACTTAAGGTTTTAAAAATGTTAAAAATTGTTTTCACATACAACTGGGAAATAAGATATACAGGCAATGGATTATAGAAATCAATCCTGTCCTACAGGAAAATAGAAGGGGAAGGGAATAAGACAGGGTAGGGGTATGATAGAAAGGAGAATGGATTGGGGAAAGGGGTATTCAGAATGCATGCTGTCTTGGAGTGGGGGAAGGGGAGAGATGGGAAGAAAATTTAGAATTCAAAATCTTGTGGAACTGAATGTTGAAAACTAAAATTAAATTAATTTAAAAAAATGTGGATCCTATACTACTTGATGCTTATATATTTAACATTGATTTTATTTCATTGTCTTTGGTATCTTTTATCAAGATGTAGTTTGCTTCATTATCACTTTTAATTAGGTCTATTTTTGCTTTGTCTGAGATCAGGATTGCTACTCTTGCTTTTTTTTTTTAATTTCATCTGAAGCACAATAGAGTCTGTGCCAGCCCCTTATCTTTACTCTGTTGTGTGTCTTTATGTATTAAATGTGTCTCTTGTAAGCAACATATTGTAGGATTCTGGTTTTCGATCAAATGTGCTATACACTTTAGTTTTATGGGACAATTCATCCCATTTACATTCACAATTTTAATTACTATGTATTTTCCTCAATACTATTTTCCCCTTGTTTGTATTCCCTTTCCTTTAACTCTTTTTGTCTTCACCAGTGTTTTGGTTCTTTCTACCATCTCCCCCAATCTGTCTTCCCTTCTGTCAGTCCCGGCCACCTTACTTAATCTCCTCCCCAGATATCTCCCTTTCTAGTAAGATAGATTTGTCTATTGAAATGATTTTCTATATTGTTTCCTCTTTGAGCCAATTCTGATTAAAATAAGGTTCAAATGATACCACCACCCATGCTCCCAGGCTCCCATCTTCCCCTCCTCTGTGAGAGGTCTTTCAGGACACTTTATGTGAAATAATTCATCCCATTTTACTTCTCCCTTCTTCCTGTATCCAGTATACAACTCTTTCTTATCCCTTAAATATTTTTTATGTCATTGCCTCAAATTCACCTTATACCTGTACCCTCCATCTATGTATATTCCTTCTAGGTGCACTACAAATGGTACATTTTTTAAGAATTACAAGTATCATCTGATGTAGGGAATTTAAACAGTTTAGCTGTATTGAATCCCTTATGTTTTTTCCCCCCTGTTTTCCCTTTTTATGTTTTTCTTGAGGCTTGACATTGGAGATCATTTTTTTTCACTTATGGTCTTCTTATGAAAGCCTGAAATATTTCTACTTCATTGAATGACCTTTTGTAAAAAAGGTTTTATGCTGAATTTCACCAAGTAGGTGATTCTTGGTAGTAATCCTAGCTCCTTTGTCTTTTGGAATATCATGTTCTATGACTTACAATCCTTTAATGTTCCAGAAGTTAAGTCCTGTTTGAATCTGATTGTGACTCCCTGATATTTGAATTGTTTCTTTCTGTTAACTTGCAGTATTTTCCCTGGGCAATGAAATTTGGCCATCATGTTCTTTGGAGTTTTTATTTGGGGACCTCTTTCCTGAGGTGATTGGTGTATTCTTTCAATGCCTGTTTGGCCCTCTTTTTCAGGATGTCAGAGAAGTTTTCCTTGATAATCTTTTGAAAGATGCTTTTCAGGTGCTGCTTTTGATTATGACTTATAGGTAGTCCAATGATTCTGATATTATCTCCTCTGGATCTATTTTATAGGTCAGTTGTTTTTCCAATGAGTTATTTTACATTTTCTTCTATTTTTTTCATTCTGTTGAATTTATTTGATTGATTCTTGATGTCTCAAGGAGTCATTAGCTTCCATTTGCCAAATTCTAATTTTTAAAGAATTGCTTTCTTCAGTTAGCTTTTGTACCACCTTTTCCATTTGACCAATTCTACTTTTTTCAGTAATTGCTCTCTTTCCTCAAGCTGTTGATTCTTTTTTTATGTCTCTTTCACCATTCTCATTTATTTCCCCAACTTTTATTCTATCTCTCTTATTTGATTTTGAACTCCTTTTTGAGCTCTTCCATGAGTTCTTTCTGGGCTTGAGAGCAATTCCTATTTTTCTTTGAGGCTTTGCCCATAGGTGTTTTAACATTGTTGTCCTCTACTGAGTTGGTGTTTTAATTTTCCCTATCATCACACTAGCTTTCTATGGTCAGATTCTTTTTTTGTTGTTGCTTTTTGCTCATGTTTTCTGGCCCTTTCCCTTACTTTTAAATTTGCACTCTGCCCCTGGGGTGGAAGGGGCACTACACCAAGCTTCTTATGGCAAGGGATGCAGGTCCTGGCTCCTTGCCTGATCTGGCCATCCAGGACTGGCTACTTTTCTGTTTCCCAGTGCTCATGTTTTGCAAGTGCTGAGGTGCATGGGGTTTCCCTATTTTGGCACTGGCTGTTTATCCAAGGCTATACTAAAGCATGTGGTAGTCCTAGTGCTGGTACCTGCCTGTTCATCTGGCTATGCTGAAGCATGTTCAGGGATCCTGGTGTTGGTAATTGCCTGCTCCACAACACTATGGCTCAGGATCTTATGCTGTTTTCCTGAGGTGGGGCTTGCTTCTAGCTTTCAGGAATGCTTTTTGTCCTGGACTGTGCTCCCCCATTACCTGAGTGAGGCAGACCTTTCTTGCTGACCTTCCAAGTTTCTTGGGCTAAAAGATTGTTTGATCCCATCTTTTTGCTGCTTCTTCTGTTCTAGGATTTGCTTTGAAGTGCTGTCTTTCAGTTGTTTGGAAGTAAATATGGGAGAGTTAGGGCTATTTACTGCTTATTCTGCCATCTTGGTTCCTAGAAGTTGATCATTTCTTGAAAGATGTTGTCTAGGCTCCTTTTTTGATCGTGGATTTCAGGTAGTCCAGTAATCCTTAAATTAACTCTCCTGGATCTATTTTCTTTGTCATTTTTTTTTCCAGTGAGATATTTCACATTGTCTTCTATTTTTACATTCTTTTAGTTTTGTTTTTACAATTACTTGATTTCTCATAAAGTCATTAGCTTCCATTTGCTCCATTCTAAATTTTTTTTAAAATTTATTTATTTTTAGTTTTCAGCATTCATTTCCACAAGACTTTGGAATACAAATTTTTTTTCCATTATTTTGATATTATTTTATTACTTCTTGATCTTATAAAGTCATTAGCTTCCACTTCACCAATTCTAATTTTAAGGAATTATTTTCTTAAGTAAGATACTGTATCTCTTTTTCCATTTGCTTAATTTACTTTTTAAGGAGTTCTTTTCTTTAGTGAATTTTTGTACCTCTTTTCCCATTTGGCCAGTTCTTCCACTTAAGGAGTTTTTCTCTTTGGTGAATTTTTGCATATATTTTTCCTTTTGACCAATTCTGCTTTTCAAGGCATTCTTCTCTTCACTGGATTTTGGTGCCTCTTTTATCATTTGGTCTATTTTGTTTTTTGAGATGTTATTCAGTGTTGTTGTTGTTGATGATGTTTTGTGTGTGTGTGTGTGTGTGTGTGTGTACTGCTTTTACCAAGTTGTTGACATCTTTTTTTTATGATTTTCTTGCATCATTCTCATTTTCCTTCCCACTTTTTCTTCTACCACTCATATTTTATTTGAAAAATCCTTTTTGAACTCTTCCATAGCATGAGATCAATTCATATTTTCCTTTGAGACTTTGGACATGAGAGTTTTGACTTTGTTGTTTTCTCCCGAATTTGTGTTTTCATCTTCCTTGTCACCATAGTAACTCTTTATAGCCAGGATCTTTTTTCTACTTTTTGATCATTTTTTCTAGCCTGTTTCTTGACTTTTCACTCTTTGCTAAATATTTTGCACTATCCCAAGTTTCAGGGATTTTGTGCATCTGTTTTCAGAGATACTTCTAGGGACCTGTACATTTTCAGTTATTCCAAGGTGGTGTGATGGTGTGTTTTCTACCCTCCTGGCCTGTGCTGTTGTCTGGGAGTGACCACAAGCACTCTTTTCTGCCTTAAAACTGTGACAAGGGTCGCTGCTCCACAGTGGCCATAAGCCCTGGTGTTCTGGTGCTTCTTCTGACCCTAAGACTGATACCCAGAACTGTGATGTAGATCCAAGTATTGGCAATGCAAGACAGTCTTGCTGCCAGTGCCAGCAAAAGGACTCTCGTAATCTCCTTCTGAGCAGTTGTCTGACCCCTTTACCACTTTTAGTCTGAGAAATCTGAAAACCAACACTACAGGCAGTGATTTGGTCTCCTCCAATGGCTATTACAGGTTTGTTTGTGGTTGCCTGCCCTGGACTGAGCTCCACTCTCAATCTGGTGCAAGAGACCTTTCCTGCTCACCATTTAAGTTCTCTTGGGTTGGGAAGTTATTTCATTCCATTCTTTAGTGGGTTCTGCTGCTCTAGGATTTGTTTTGAGACATCATTTTAAGGTGTTTGGAGGGGTATAGGGGAGACTTCATGTGAGTACCTTCCTTTTCTCCAACTTCTTGGCTCCACCTTCCTTGAGAAGGTCTTTTTTAAAAAAATTCTTCTTGATTACCTCTACCTATATCCCCAGTTATCAATTCTATTTCCTGCTTAAAAACACTTTGTTTCACTGTGAATGCACATTCTCTTTATTCGTGTATGTACATGACGCTTCTCTCCAAGCCCCATAAAATCCTTGAAAGCAGAGACTATTTCAGTTTTGTCTTTGGATACCCTAAGCTAACCATGATTTGAACTAGTACAATTTTGTTATTGTTGTTCAGTCATGGCTGACTCTTTGTTACCCTGTGGAATATAGGGTGCTAGGTCCTTCTATTATCCACTATTTCTTGATGTATGTCCAAGTTCTTCATTCTTTCCATGATACTATCTGTTAATCTCACACTCTTTGTTGTTGTTGAGTCATTTCAGTTGTGTCCAACTCTTCATGACCCCATTTGGGATTCTTATGGCATTTGCCATTTCCTCCTCCACCTCATTTTATAGATGTGGAACTGAGGCAAAAAGGGTTAAGTGACTTGTTCAAGGTCACACGTCTGTCTAAGGTCAGATCTGAACTCACAAAGGTAACTCTTCCTTATTTCAAGCCCAATGTTCTATCCACTGCTTTCTGCCACCTAACTTCCCTGCTGTTACTCTTTCCTTTGACTTCAATTTTTCCTGACATCAGGTTTGCTTCCAATTAGTCCTATCTGCTCATTTTATGGCCAAAGCATTTAAGCTTCAGCATTTGGCTTTCTGGTGAAGAGACTGAATTATTTATCTATTCACTTACTTGATCTCCTTGCTGTGCAAGGGACTCTCAAAATTCTTCTCCAGAAGCACAATTTGAAAGCATAGACTTTACAGCACTCAGCTTTCCTTATAATTCAATTCCCCCAGCCATAGATTACTACTGGGAAAAAAAGACAGCTTAGATTATGCAGACCTTTGCTGGCAAGGTGATGTCTGTACTTTTTACTATGCTGTACAAATTTGTCATAGCTTTCCTTCCAAGGAGTAAGCCCATCTCATGGCTACAATGGCTGCTGCTCTGGTCTTTCAGCTCAAGAACATAAAATGTGACACAGCTTTCATTTTTTCTTCCTCTATTTGGCAGAAGGTTATGGGACTGGTTGCCAAGATCTTAGTTTCTTTTTTTTTTTAAGCTTCAAGCCAGATTTTACATTCTCCTCTTTCACCCTCATCAAGATGCTTCTTAATTCTTCTTCACTTTCTGCCATCAGAGTGATATCTTCTGCATATGAGATTATTGATATTTCTCTTGGCAACAGAACTAATACATTAAGCCTGGTAAATAATTTTTGAATTGAACACCCAGAAGGCTTATATTAACAAAAGTCTAGAGCCATAATGGACTTCAGAGGTAATCCAGTCTCGTCCTCTTTCATATTTTTCAGCTGAATATACTTAAGCCATGGAAGGGAAGTAGAGGGCATTTCCTCTTTCCTGCTGTCCTTTCTCTGTCACTCCTATCTATTACACTACTCACTAGGCCTATTAGTGGAATCACCACAATTTGCACACATGTGGGAATGGAATGAATTCCATGGTCTTAGGTCTTGCTTACTTGTCTCCTTTTTTTAACCTATAACTGCTTTTCATCATTATACCTTGTCTGCATCAATATGTTCAATACAGCTTACACTGATTTTTCTTATTTATGCACTGATCTTACTCCTATGACTTGTTTAGAATTCTATAAGGCAAATTCATTTTTATATTCTTCTGTTTGCATGTCCTGTATGTCTGCACCATTGTTTTCTTGGATAATAAACCTTTTGAAGGCAGGGAATATATTGATGTAATTCTTGATATACCACCTAGCACAACATTATTATCAATTTTGATGTGCTGATAAATGCTATTTGATAATGATAATTGATGTAAGATGAAGTAAATCTGAATTAGAGATAAGTAGGAATTAAACAAGGAGATGCTTTATGACATGCCACCAAATGATGAGGCTCAAGTAATTTCCCCAATTTTTCTTTTAGAGTTTAGAGACTCAAGCAGTGAGCAAATGCTCAGTCGACAACATCACTCTTGGCCACATATCCTAAGGACTTTAAGCACTCGTGGTTCACAGATACAAATGGGACACAAATTTTGAGATTACATTAGAATGTAAATTCTTTGAGAGTAAGAACTATTTCATTCTTTACATTTGCATCTATAATTTCTGGCATGTAGTGGGGCCTTAATAAATACATGTTGATTGATTGAACAAGATGATCATAGTTCTACTTCCCTGTATATTGCAATCTTGCCTGTTTTTTCTCTCTGTTTTCTCTTCCCATGTAGAAACTTAAGAACAATGAGATTATGTGGGTAGGGTTTTTAATATAGCAACAAATGCAAACCAGAGCCCCATTAAAGTTTCGTTGTTTAGACAAAAGAAAACAAAATAGAACAAAAAGACAACAACTTCATCAAAGTAAATTTCTGAGCCCTTGCCCAATGAGCTTACCCCATGTATTCCCTTTCTTTTTAGTAGCAGGGCAGACTTGTGAGACAGTATGTAATGAATTAGAAAGATCAGGGTTCAAATTTTACTCTAAAAGTTTAATACTTAATACTTAATAATGCTATGATACCAAGGAATCCAGTTTATCTTACTTAGCATCTTCTCTCACCACTCTCTCACTACTATATCTAGTAGTTTCTAAAGCTCAATGAGATAATACATATAAATAGTTTCTTTCAAAAGGTAAAACTTTTATTTTGTCTCACCTGCCATGATAACAACCCTGAAATTATGCATAATTGTAACTATCAGAAGTAAATATCACAGTATTGTGGCTGCCAAAAAGATCAGACTTTGAATGGAGAACTAGAATTGAAATCAGGAAGACTGGAGTTCAAATTCTGCCTCAAAAACTTGCTATGTGAACTTGAGTAAGTCACTTACTAAGTCACTTACAAACATCTGTCTGCCTGTTTCCTCATCTGCATAATAGCATCTACCTCCAAGGTTGTTGTGAGATTGAATGATATAATTGTAAATCACCTTAGTAACGTTAAAGTACTATGTAAATGTTAGCTATTTTTGAGATAATAATGTTACCTTGAGCTGATCATTCAGAGTCATAAATTTGGAGAACTATATTAACATCAATATCAGTTTCAATATCTTCATCTCTATCATCTATCTATCTATCTATCTATTTATCTATATCTAATCACTCTTATGACCTTAAGTGCTCTCTGTTTTTAACTTGTAATGGAAGTTGTATCTATCCTGTTCTAAGCCATAGGGGACAGTAACTGAATAAAGACAGGATTGCCTAATAATCTGTTTTGGGGAAAGGTCTTAATGTGGCATACCACAGGTATATATTGAAATACATTTTATTAATTAATTTTATATTGATATAATAGCAATTTTCTACAGATTAACACTCATCCTTGTGAAAAAAAGCAATTATGCCAACATATGAGTGATCATGTATGACAATCTCTATAGTATCTGTGCTAGGTTTTTCCCCACATATAGGTTAAGATTAAGGATGTGCATTTCACTTTATGTTTTGTAGAAATTTCATAGATTGGCCCCAGTCACTGAGCTGCTGCCAAGGACTCAGCAATCTCACCTGGAGCCCTTTAGCTTCCCGATGATCCGCCCCCGTCCCGCTTGCCTTCTCCCACCACTGCTTTCTGCAGGCCATTTCCACCAAGGAAAAGGAATCATATAGTATGTCCACTATCCAGAACCTCCACTCTTTTGACCCCTTTGCTGATGCAAGTAAGGGTGATGACCTGCTGGAACTAAGTATTATATTCATATACAAATTCAACAGAGAAACAGCAGGAAGACCCCTCACTACAATCGAGGGGATTGCTGATGATGAGGATAAAAAGAAACTAGTGAAGGTATTCAAGAAGAAATTTGCCTGTGGTGGTACTGTAACTGAGCATCCACAACATGGAGAAGTAATTCAGCTATAGGGTGACCAGTGCAAGAGCATATATAAGTTCCTTGTACATACTGGACTGGCTAAGGATGACCAGCGGAAGGTTCATGGATTTCCTTACAATGAGTAGAAAAATTCACTTCTGTGCCTTGTCACAAGTTTAAAAACCTCACATCTTGTATAATGTCCTCTGTTTAACTTGGACTAGTGTAACTCATTCATGTAATAAACTGAAAAGAGAAATGCTATCTAGTTTTTTAGTCCCACATTTAAGCAGAGGTAAAGTCTGGCCAGTGTCCAGCCTGAAATGCAAATAATCTAATGCTTCAGTCAAGTCCAAAGCCTTACTAGCATCTGACACCATGTCTGTCCAGAGGCTCCTTGGTGCTCCTTCTTCAGAGCTCCCTGTCCACTTAAGATGACATTACTAACCTCTGAGCTGCCCTTGGTGATGCTCAGAAAAGTAAGTTAAGGCATTCACTTCTCAGTCCAGTTATACCACCAAGATAAAGAGTTAGCCTTTGATAGCAAAACAAGGAATCCCCTGGTGACTTGCACCATCTGACCAGGGAGGAGTTTCATTTTGGGGCAATGGCAGGACATTTTTTTCTTACATCGCACCAAGGTCAAATGGTAGAGCAGACTTTTTTTTTTCCATCCAAGGACAAGGTTTATTAGAATATCCATCATATTGGATAGACTTTTAAGGAGTCTGAATGTTAGTGAGCTATTGGCTAGATTATAAGAATCTGAGCAGTGGCTAGATTTTAAGAATCTAAGCATCTTAGTGGAGACAAGATGGCCCTTATACAGAGAAAGACTATGGGAGGGATCTAGGAGGGCCCAAGTAGTCTATGAGTCAATAGAACTCCAGGGACCTGGACCATGTGGCCAAGGGAGAATGGAGGCTAGATAGGATTAAAGGTGGGAAGTGGCCATAGGGAGGTAAGACAATGGAGGACTGAGCTAGGTTAAGGGTAACAGAATTGGGAGATTGGGTGTAGCCACAATGAAAGGCCAGGGTTTTTCCTTTTTGGGATCTAGATCCCATCCTCATCATTCCCTCAAACAAATGGGACCCAAATTCTTTTGGTGTAAGAGGCAAAGGTCTTGGTTTCTAAAATTGCTTCCCGCTGGCAAGGGGCATAGAGCTGGCCCAGCCTTGAGAGGGTATCAAAGAGGAGGTTGACTGGAACCAAGCACAGATTGAGCAGACTTTTTTTTAATGGAAATAGTGCCTACCTCTGAGGGATGAACAAGTGGAGAAAATTCCATACTATAAGGCCAACTTTAACCAAATTAAACTTTTGACAAGGGAATAAATGTCATACTAATGTAACAAAAAAGTCAATGTAGTAACTGCAGAGCTTGCAATTTACTAGCAACAGCTGTCCAATACCATGTGAAGTAACAGACTGGTTTGGTTTTGGTTTCCTTTTTTTTCTTTTTTTCTTTTAGTCTAAATGTTATGTGATTTATTTAAACTCATTTAAATAAAACTGGTTTTCAGAAATAAAAAAAGAAATTTCATAGATTTTTTTCAAACAAATCAACAAGTATTTCTTTTGCACCAATTATTTTTGAGTTTGAGTTTCTTTTCATAATCTTTTTTATTATTTACATTGTTATAATCATTATATATAGTATTTTGACACTGTTAAGACTTCTATGGACCAGTTCGTGAAAATTTATCTTCCTATGTTTCACTGAATTGCATCATTTCACAGAAATTTTTTTCTCCTTTATATACATTTAATATCTTTTTTTTCCATCCTCCACTCAATGGACACAAACTTTGTTTGCAGGGGTTCCCCATCACACACAAAAAATTCTGCTATGATTTTTTTTCCCAGCATTGGACTTTTGCTTCTGTCTTTTGTTCCTTTCTCAGTTAAGCTTTTAGGGGGAAAAAAGTCTATTCATTAATTCCTCTCCTTTCTTCACATTAGGTTCTCATGCATTCAAAGCTTACCACTGAACTGAAAATGTACTCCCCAAAGTTAGAAATTACCCCTAAATTACCACATTGTATGATCACCTCTCAGTCTTCATTCTTCTTGAATTTTCTTGAGAATTTCATGGTTGGCCACATTCTCCTCAAGAATTCTCTCTCTTCTATGTGTTTTTGTGGAACTGTTCTCCCTTAATTCTCCTCTTATTTGCCTGACTGTTCTTTCTCAATCTCTATTGCTGGGTCACCATGTACATCTATTATTACACTAAGTTTCAATTGTAGTTTTTTTTCTTTCTTAATATCCTCTCATATGGTCACCTCCTAAGCTCTTCAATTATAGTCACTACTTTGATGACTTCCATATCTTTAAAAGCTAGCCTTGGTCTGTTCCCTGATGTTTACTTCCATATCTGATTGAATTGAATGTTTCATAGATGCCTGGAACTATGTACTCCACCCAGGTCATTATTTTTTCCTAAAACACATACCACTTCCAAAACTTACTTTGTCTGTCAAGGGCACCACAACCATTCTTTCAGTCAGACAGACTTTAATCCATTCTAATATGAATTCTATTTGAATACTTTTTTTTTTACTGATTTAAGTAACAGAATGACAAAGAATTCCTCCATCCATAACTTATAATAATCCTGGAGAGTATCATCCTGTATTAGGATGGAAAGCTTATTGGCATGACACTCTGGGAATGGTAACAATTATATGCAGTAAACCATATTGACCTAATAAGATATCTGGTATGGAAAAATGTGGTAGTTATTTTGTTCTTTGCTAGTGTTTCATTTACAAAACATTATTTTGTTTATACAAAATATAGCTATATACCTATCTACATATCTATCTATCTATCTATCATCTATCTATCTATCTAACTATCTATCTATCTATCTATCTATCTATCTATCTATCTATCTATCTATGTGTCTGTCTGTCTGTCTATCTATCTATCTATCTATCTATCTATCTATGCATTTCAAATTAAAATTAGGTTTAAGTAGAAAAAAAACAATGGAGTAAACAGTTATTCATGGTTGGAGTGAATGGAAAGAAATGCTGCTTCATAGTTTAGTGCAAAACAGTTTGGAAAACCTAGAAATGTGTTTTAGTACCTTAAGACTTAGTTACCATAAGTAAGGATAAAATAAATAAATAAAGTCAGTTGCTTTCTCCTACTCCTGGTTTTCACTACATCTTTGAATGGATTTCCCTCATGCAACAATAGTACAAAGGCCCTGGCCTTTTGGGGTTCTCAAATAAACCCTGACTTTTAAGGTTTCATGGTAGTAGAAATGGGCAGAAGTAGGAGCAACAAGAACATCTCTCTTCCCTGGCAGGGGGTAGGTGGAGAAGTGTAGGGTAAATTCATGTATGGAGAGAGGCTTTTTGGCATAATTCCAATGGTAAGAATTTCAGTCCATGTTATATTCACCAATGAGTTGTACTTGTGAACAGGAAAGCAGGGTATTCCTCAAATCATGCCACCTAGGCAGCTGTCTATCTGCAATGTCCTGAGTAGATACTCAACAAATATATAACTTCCTAGAGGACAAGCTATGGGATTTGCAGACAACTGAAAACTTTTCATCACAGAAAAAGTTAACCTCATGATGGTATCATGAGGGAAATCCAAAGAGAAATTTCATCTTAGCACTATTATAAGTGAATGATTTGACATCTGTCTTCCTATCAACTGCTTACATTTTAGGTGGCAGTTCACCTTATTATCTTCTGCCAGTGCCCTCAATTCTAAGTTGAATGGTCCTGTTTTTGAAAGGTAAAAAGAAATTGCTTCAATATTAATTTAATGTTGGTCTTTTCCTGTGCAGATGGGTTTTTTCCCAATGAAGTGCGATGATTTATGTTTTGTGCTTTCCTGGTAAGGACTACTGTTCACTAAAGACTGAGTTGGGATCAAAAAACTCATTTAATTTAAGACTGCTGGTTTCTATTGAGTAAGATGGATGTGCACCAATGTCCAGTAGATATTAGCTGAGACCACAAAACACATTTGCTTTGGAATGTGATTGGAATATGAAACAGAACTATTGATAGGATCTAAATGTCTGTCTAGCTATAATACCTAGGATTTTCAGTTTATTGAAATTTTGCCTACCAGTTTACTTTAAAAGTATATTATCCTGTTTTCTGTGGGTATACAGATCTCATTTAAAAATTCTGTCATGAGATGTTATTCTCATTCTGAAAATAAGTTCTGTCCATTAAAAATATAACACTTTGTGTGCACATGGACCTTTTAAAAAGCTATTAATTAAGAAAATTAGTGCATCTTTTTTTTATTTTTGTTAATGGATGCATATTACTTTCACCATATATCTCATAAAGAAATTACTTTAATAAGAAGTGATTTTATTTAAAATTCCATATCCTTAAAAATTCATATCACATTTCTTTGGAGAAATAAACATTTTCTGGTATGTGTCTTAGGTTCAGAACAGATTATTGATAGAAAATTGAAAATTTTAGAATGAAATATAATGCAATATCCCATCAACATATCCTTGTTTCTATCAAATCACTTAGTCATACAACTTATTTTAACTTTCTTTCAGTATGCTTTGGAGAAAATATTTTGGAATATTTAGTTGGACCAAGGGTGAAAATTATTTCCCCCTGGTTGGCAAGAAGGTTTAATTTTATAATGATCATCAATACATTTCTTAATTCACTAAGTGTCCTAAGAAAAGTTGTTACTGATGAGAAAATAATTTCTATGAGGGCTTTTATAGATTTCAAATTCTGAAAAAAATGCATAAATATAAATTGGACTTCACATGAATTTTTTATTTATATGTAGTTATATTATGATGTGTGCATATGTGTGTGTATATATAAAATTCTTTGATTCAGTATTGGTCTCTCAATTCTTCTACAGTTTTAGAATATTAAAGAAAACTATGTTCAAATATAACTTTATTGAAGGGATAGTCTAGGAAAATACTGTGAAGTGATATAAATCAGTGGTATCAAATTCCAATAGAAAAAAATTCCTGAAGATATCATATGGACTTAGAAAACCACAGATTAATATAATCTGTTTTTAATTAATTAATTTATTTTTAGTTTTTAACAATCACTTCCATAAGCTTTTGAGTTTTAAATTTTCTCCCTCATCTTCTGCACCTTCCTCCAGTGAAATTTGATATAGGCTCTATATATAGATTCTTATTAAACATATTTTCACATTAGTCATGTAAAGAAGAATTAAAACCAATAAGAGCCACAAGAAAGAAGAAATAAAACAAAACAGAAGAAAAAAATGGTATGCTCCGATCTGCATTCAAACTTCATAGTTCTTTCTCTGGATGTGGATAGTATTTTCTATCATTAGACCTATGGAGATGTCTTAGATTCTTGCATTGCTGAGAAGAGTTAAGTCTATCAAAGTTAGTCATTGCACAATGTGGTTGTTACTGTGTGCAGTGTTCTCCTGGTTCTGCTCACTTCACTCAGCATAAGTCCATTCAAGTCTTTCCAGGATTTTCTGAAGTCCACTTGCTCATCATTTCTTATAGCACAATAGTATTCCATTATATCCATATACTCCAACTTGTGCAGCCATTCCCCAATTCATGGGCATGCCATCAATTTCCAATTCTTTGACACCACAGAAAGAGTTTCTATAAATATTTTTGGACATGTGGGTCTTTTTCCTATTTTTCTAATCTCTTTGGGATATAGATCTAGAAGTGGTATTGCTGGGTCAAAGCATATTTTATAGCCATTTCGGCATAGTTCCAAATCGCTCTCCAAAATGGCTGCATCATTTCACAACTCCACTAACAATGCATTAATGTTCCAATTTTCCCACATCTTCTCCAACATTTATAATTTTTCTGTTTTGTCATGTTAGCACATCTGATAGGTGTGATGTGGTACCTCAGAGTTGTTTTGGTTAATTAATAGTGATTTAGATAATTTTCATAAGACTATGGATATCTTTAATTTCTTCATCTGAAAACTGCCTGTTCATATCCTTTGACCATTTATATATTGGGGAACAATGGGTAAATAACTTAGTTGGTAGAATAGACCATGTTTAGTCAGAAAAACCTGAATTTGAATTACCAGTTGTATGCTATGCTCAAATCACTTAAACTATGTCAGCATCATTTTCCTCCTCTGTATAATAGGGGTAATAGCATCTACCATCCAACTTTGTTGTGAGATTCTAATAAGATAACTTGTAAATCACCTTGCAAACCTTAAAAACACTATACAAAGTAGAGCCCTTATTAAGATAAAAATCAATGACAAAAAGCTGATAACAAGGATTTGGTTACAATGTAATTCATGAGGTATAGTTTTGATGAGTGTAAATTCAATAGAACAACCTCCATTTTTTTCATCTCTAGATATATGTACATGATTGTTAAGTAGTATTTCAACAATCCTCCCATTGGGTACATCCTCAGTCAGAGAAAGGCTAAAGCAAAATTGAGCAACAGGTATTGCTTTCTGGAATGTAAAAATATAATTCTTAAGAAGTTCTTTCTATTTTTTTTTTCTAAATTGATCTTACAACTCCTTAAGTCTATTCTCTTCTGGCAATCCCTTGACAAAACAGAATAACTGTTCATTGCTACTCATTCAACAATCTGTAGAGACTATTAGTTCAATCCCTAACCCACCTTCTTATATCTAAGCTGGATTATTCAAATTTATGTACTTTGTATGTTGTATGGCTCTTGAAAATACATAGATATAGTATCAAGAGTTGCTAGGTAATATTTTCCTTTTATTATAGAAAAGTTTTTTTTTAATTCAAAATAACTTAATGAATTTTTTTATATCAAGATGTAATAAAAAAGAATAGCAAAATCATTAATAATGTATCCAAAAGTTAGACCCTAGGAAACATGGCAGCTTGGTGTTGTGGATGAAATTCTAAGCCTGGCATCAAAAAGATTTTCTTTCCAATTCAATCTCTTATGCTTATTAGATGTATAACTATGGGTAAGTTACAAGATTTGAAACTCTCAGAGTCTCAGTTTCTTCATCTATAAAATAAGGATAACAATGTCTGATATCTATACACATACATGTACATATATGTGTATACATAACATGTATGTATATAATTGTATGCATATATACACATATACATGCACATGTGTGCATATGTCCATACATGTGTATGTTCAGGGAGTAATAGCACCTTTGGTGAGAGGGCTCGCTGACCCCTTTGGTGTCTATCTGCCAGCCAACTCTCATCTGTGGCTCCAAGTAACTGCAGCATGCACTGCAGCCTACCCCAAGCATGTGAAGACTTCTCCCAGTAAGGTGGACTGACAAGAACAATTTGTTCCAATGGCTGTGAAGGAGCTAAAACAAGCACTGTGATGTGCTTAGAACTTGTCAAGACATAGAAGACTCCTAGGTCATCCACTGCATCCCAGGCTGACCAGTAGACCTGACTTTTTTCTTGCCAATGGACTCTGATGATTTTGGAAGAGAAAGTGAAGCTGACAACTTAACACATCTCTGCCTCACTTAAATCCCACTCATGAACAAGTCAAGACATCACTCATCATCCATTATTTTATCCACCTTGAAGTACTTTGATATCATGATATAGTTGTTCTTTGAAAATGAAAGACAAACAAAATCTATATATGTATGCATGTATATCACCACAGTGCAAGATGTAAGTATTCAGTATGGTAATATACACAGCTTTAAGCATTCAATGTGAATTGTTTTGCCAACTTCATAGGAACACATAGATATTTGTTATACATTTTAGGAACCATTGTAACTTTTCAGTATTTGTTTTTCTTTTAAAAGGGTCACTAAATCAGGTTCAAAGAATAGCTATTGTCATCAGGTTTTAATATCACTTGGAATTAATTTTGACATTTTGAATTAATTTTGTTGTTCATTTGTTTCTGTGATATTCAACTCTTCATGAACCCATTTAAGTTTTGTTGGCAAATATATGGGAGTAGTTCGACATTTCCTTCAACAGCTCATGTTATAGATGAGGAAACTGAGGCAAACAGGGTTAAATGACTTGCCTAGGGTCACATAGCTAGTAAGTGTCTGAAACCATATTTGAACTCACAAAGAAGAGTCTTCCTGACACTATGGCAGGCACTCTATTCACTGCACCACTTAGGTGCCTTTTAAATCAATAGAGCCCTGCAATTCCAGGCTTGCACTGGTATTAGCTCTGGATGGGGTATCCTTAGGTCACTGGTTCAATTCCAGCTCAAAGGAGGCATGTAAAATTATGGGTAGCAAGTTAATGCAGTGGAGAAACTGCTAGGTCTGGAATAAGGAAGACCTGAGTTTAAATCTGGCCTAAGGCACCTACTAGCTGGGTGATCCTGGGCAAGTCACTTAACCTTGTTAACTTCAGTTTCCTCATCTGTAACATGAGCTGGAGAAGAAATTGGCAAACCACTCCATTATTTTTGCCAAGAAAACCCCAGAAGGGGTCACATAGAGTTTTACACAACTGAAATGAATGAATAACAACAGAGCTCAGGAATCACTCCAGGCACACAACATTGGCCTTGGATTATTCTGGTCATGGGCTCATTCTTATGATACATAGATTAGTGGGCTAATTCATGTCTTCTCCAAGAAATTCAGGGGATTTCCCCAGTTCTCTATAATTTTGGCTTCTCTCTATTAAATATTTATGTGAAAATCTTGGAGATTCTTCTTTCCTTCCTTCCTTCCTTTCTTCCTTCCTTCCTTCCTTCCTTCCTTCCTTCCTTCCTTCCTTCCTTCCTTCCTTCCTTCCTTCCTTCCTTCCTTCCTTCTTTCCTTCCTTCCTTCCTTCCTTCCTTTTTCTTTCTTTCTTTCTTTCTTTCTTTCTTTCTTTCTTACTTTCTTTCTTTCTTTCTTTCTTTCTTTCTTTCTTTCTTTCTTTCTTTCTTTCTTTCTTTCTTTCTTCCTTCCTTCCTTTCTTTCCTTCTTTTATAGATGAGTAAACAGAGGTCTAGAGAGTTAAGTGACTTGTCCAAGGGCAGATGGGTATTAAGTGGTAGAGTTGGGCTTCAAATCCAGGTATTCTGACTCTAACTCATCACTTTTCTATTTTTTTTCCTGGTTCAGATTGCAAAACATAAGAAGATTCCAATCTATTTCAGGATTTTCAAAGGAAAACTCCCCTGAAAAGGATTATAATTGCAGAAACCCTTACATTTCTGACTAGATCCAAATTCCTTGGCAAGCCAAAAACTAACAATTTATGCCAGCATTCCATTCTTCTCTTCTTTTTGTGGTTTCCAAGAGTGAGGGTTATTTATTTTTTTTATTTGTTTTTATTTTCTTTATTTTTTTTACTTTATTAGGAAAATTGTATTCTTATAGAGGAAGGTACATAAGTATTATTGTATTAACTTTCTAAGGTCATTAATATATGCAATACAAAAATACAATATAATAAATGGAGTGTGAAAAAATTTCACTGGGTCATCAAATCCAATGACCTCATTTTACAGATAAGGAAACTTATGTGCAGATAAGGAATGAATGCTTTGCCTAAGGTCAGATAGGTAACAAACATGTGAGTTAGAACTGAAATGTCCTCAAGGAAGACATGAGTCATACCCATCAAAGTAGCAAATTTGACCTTCTGTGTGGCAGTACCAATATTAATCAACAATGTGCTATGGAAACTAAATTTTTTTAATTTTTTTAATTTTTTTTAATTTAAAATGTCTTTTGATCCATGTCATTATTCATTATATTTATATAATATGTGCAAGAAACACTACTAAATTTCTAGGGAAAGAAAGAGTACTAATTAAAATGATTTCTCTTAGAAAGTCTCAATGGAATTAATCATTGTACAAACTCTCTCTAGGCTTCACTGATGACTCATCTTCACAGGACATTTATCACAATGCCACAGAAACATTTTTACTCTGGAAACTCACCCCATCCTAAGACTTTGTCTTCACATGAGAGGCCTTACCTCATTAACTGGATCATCTCAGAACTTCTAATTAAAAGAGGAGCCTCTGACCAAAGATATTTTCATTTCTCTAAAAGCAGTACTACTGATGTGTATTTATAGTACTTTCTTTAACATATCTTTACATTGGATAGTTCCTCCCACCCCCTTTTCATCTCCTTTTCTGTGTGGCTTTATTAGAATATAAGCTTTTTGAGGGTAAGACCTTCTTCATGTCTTCTTCTCTTTGTATGCCGAGCACTTAGCATGGATTTTTTTTTACTAACTGACTGACAAATGAACATCTCTACATATATGAGGCAAAGTGCAATAAAATTAAGGGAGTCTAAGCCCATGCTAGCTCCACAATCAGCAAACTAGGGGGCCTTGAATAAATTCACTTTTCTTTGTGTCTCAGTTAATCATCTAAAAGTAAGAAAGTTAGATTTGATGATCTCTAAGGTCTCACCTCAATCTAAATTAAATCCTACAATTCTATGGTCTTTCCATATTTTCTAACTTTTCATTCTTGGCTTGAGATACCTCTCTGGGTACTTTCTGGTAGCCCACTGTTTCCCATCACATTTACACTTCTTGCAAAACACTTCAAAAAGATGCTGTAGAAAGGGAACACAAGTATGCTCCTTAATTAAAAAAGAAACTAACAGGCAATGTTATTGAGGCAAAAATAATGATTCAGTAATCATATGAACTTGCTTCAAATGTTACCTGTATTACCTCAGATGAGTAATTTAAACTTCCTATGCCTCTGTCTCTTTATCTTATTTTCCAAAAGAATTCATTAGCCTGGATATCCAGAGAGGTACCTGCCAGCTTTGTATATTAGATAGATGATAGATAGATTGATAGATAGAGAGATAAGACAGATAGATTGATAGTTATGACAGGTGATAATACAGATAATAAAAGATATATGTTGTCTATCTAGTTTATCTATCCTTGGTTCTTTAGATTGTGACTCCTTTGCTTTCCTCATGGCTTACATATTTAAAGTTCTTATGATGACTCAATAATATGACAGGTTCTGAGACACTTTACTCAAATATAAAGGAGTTTCCTCATCACCTATTCTGGGACACCCAATTTGAGAATCATATTTATGATGAATACATGGTGGTCTCATATGTAAAGAAAAAGGTTTTGAAAGCATATATTGTTAACATTATCCAGGATTTATTATTTTTTTGAAACTAATGTCTAGCATTTTAAATTGCTCAATACATCAGAAATGGAAGCATAACCTTTAACTTTATGATAATAAATTACAAGTTTATAATTTTTCAAATATGTTAGATGTTGCATATAGGCCATTTATCGTATTAATATATTTAAACAAAAAAGTTCATTCCATGCATATAAATTGACAAATTACTTTTTGACTTACCTAATTTACAGCAATTCAGGTATAAAGTCAAAAGATGTGAATGTTTCTTTCTTGCTATTATTGAATCTACATAAAGATTAATCTCCCAGCTAAGTAATACAGAGTTATCAATCATTCATGCCTCTAAATGTCAGGCATTAAGAACATAATATGCAATAAGATTCAATTCTTTTGTTATAGAACAGGAATTTTATATCTTGCCCACACCTGCACAAAAAAGTTACATGACATCATATTTACCATGCAAACTGTGAATTAGGAAGAGAAGAAATCCAGACAAATAAACCTAGACTTTATTTTTTTAAAAACCAGAAAATGTTTCAAATAAACATTTATAGAAAAAGAAACAGAATTTAACTCTATATGGCACTTTGTTATAGAAAATAAATGTTGACTCTTGATTGGATGATTGCTTACATTTATCTTTTGAGAGGCCTCTTAGGTTTTTTATCTCTATGTTAGTTTACACCACAAGAATATATTTAAAGGGTTATCTGTAGTTCTGTCCATCATAGTTCTCAGTGCCTCATTTTAACACAAGTGATACTTTATTACCCTCCCAGGCAGTCTGAGCTGGGCCTAGCAGCTAATGAATCTGAACCTTACCAAGGATGTAAGGACCAATGTGCAAACTGTTCAGAGCATTGCCCTTCCTTCTATCTTTTTGAGTTCTATTAATAAGAAAGTAGCCTTTGATGAAACAAAATGTCAATATTTCAATTACTTGTGATTTCTAAAGATGCTGTAGCACTTTCCATCAGGGACAAGATTTTGTTAAAATATGACAGTTAAATCTCAGTGTGAGTAATTGCTTTTTGCCCTTTTAATTCCTTCTCTTCAGCTTCAATAAATATGCAACTTTTTTTTAATTTACCACTAGTTTTCATGTGGACATAGGCTTCAGTGTCTTCTCTGCAGTAACATCTGATATACTTGAAAAATTGTCAACAGAAATTTATAAGATCATAGAGATTCTGCCTTTGTAGGAGTAGCCAGTAAGTACATATGATGCAATGTGCTGGATAAATCAGAGACTAAGGTAGGAACCACATAAAAGTGTACTATGTATCTACAATAACACTATCTGCTCATTAAATATAGCTATTCAGTAAACAAACAAATAATTTAGAAAATAACTGTGAAATCAAGAAATAATGGATGGAAAGTCTGTTTTCCATTGATATCACCTCAATGTTAAAAAAATAAAAGAGAGAATGTAATAATTTGCTTGAATATCCTATGGTAAGTTTGTGGGAGAACATGGACAAAAGTGACAGAGGTTGAATAAGTATGGATTGGCTGCTACTTACATTATTGAAAGGAATACTTACATCAGTGAGAGCACAGAGTCACTGGCGTATGAATATATTCAAGAAATAATACATAGATAAAATATTTTGTAAATATCCACTATAAGCAGAAATTTTTATTTAAATTAGTCATTGCATATCAAGTTCTTAGATTGGGCAGGAGATTATCTTAAATAAAATACTTGAAAAAACTTTTTGAAAATTTTTATAAAATATTGTTTATAATCACAAGGTTGGGAAAAATTACTATTGGGGGATACTTTATTGCTAAAAATTACAATGTTGGTGCTCTCGAGAGTGATTTACAATACTCTTTAATGCATGGTAGAGGATTTGTATGTGACACACTATAAAGAAATCACTGCTGGCTCATCATTTATCAACACAAGCCATTCCAACCATTACCTTTTTCTCTTTTCTGCTTTTGATCTCCACTGAATTTTCCTTAGATTCATTATCACTTTTCTTGGTACTATTTTCCGGGGATTATGCCACTCTCCCTAAAGCTATTTACTACCTTCTCAAATTTTTAATATGCTTCTCATATCCATCTGTTCTCAAAAAGAAGAACCATAGACTAGATATATAACTGTGACATTGGCATTCTCAACATTGGGGACATATGAAGGGGTAAATGCCTAAGGAAACTGTCTCTGTCACTTAAATATAAGCAAACATTAAGTAAAATAAAAATGTAATGCTGGGAGGAAAATGAAGAAAGAAGAAAGGGCAGAAAGATGGACAAGAAGAAGGAAAGATGGGAAGAATGAGGGAAAAACAGAAAGAATATCAAGTCAAGTCAATAAGTATTTAAGGACCTACTATTTTCTAGACACTGTACTAAGTATTGAGGACACAAAGTAAAGGCAAAGGAAAAAAAGGAAAGAAGGGAGAGAGGGAGGGAGGAGGAAAATGTGAAAGAAGGGAGGAAGAAAGGAAGGAACCTGTCAAGTTAGTTATCTGGAAGAAAAATTACATTGATGAGTGTTTTTTTTTCTCACTAAGTTCCAACCAATTTTCATTAATTAATCAATAAAACTGAAAAAGAATATGGAAGTTCAATCTTAGAATTTTAAGCAATCTCTAACCAGGAATTTGAACAAAATAATCTATATTCCTTCTGTCTTTAAGATACATGAAAAAAATAAATGATTGATGGATAATATTTTATTTTTACATTACATTTGTTTCCAAATATATCCTTCCTTCTCCATAAAGAAGAATTCATCACTTTTAACAAAGATTAAAAAATACAAAGGGAAAAAAAGTTCTCAAAACTATATAACAGTTTAAGCAAGTCTGTCAATATATGCAAAGTTCCATAGTTGTAGTTCCCATTTCTTCAAAGAAAGGCAGGCAGCTTTTCTTATCAATTTTCATGGCTAAACTTGATATAATTATATTGTAGTCAGTTTCTTTTTTTCTTTTTTAGTTTATATTATTATTTTAGTTCTGCATACTTCAATCTGACTCATTTCTTATATGACTTACCATTCTGCTTCATCATCATCATTATAACATTGCTTATTTCCTCAACAATGTACATTTATTTTGTTTACATTTCTTTGCTATCACAAAAATGGTGCTCTGAAGATCATGTGTATGTTGGATCTTTATTTCTGTCTTTGATCTTTTAGGGTTATTATTTTCCTTCTGGGCTTCTTGGCTACATAATTTGGAGAAATGTTTCAAAAAACAAACAAAAAATATCATTAATTGGACATGTCCTTAGAAGACATCTTGTCTAGCCAAAATTCTCATTTTACAAATGAAGAAGCATAAACCCTCAAAGCCACAAAATCTAGATTTGAATCCAAGACTCTTATTCTTCCTGTTTACACTTTTGTGACTCATCAAAGGGAGAAGAAAGATTGATAAAAGATGACATCAAAGGAAAAAAATTAAATTATTTCAATGTTGGCTTCTTTTTCCTACCTCATTTCAATCCATCTTCTAAGTCTTGAAAGGAAAATAATTAGGAACCAGCATCAAGAGAAGAGAAATAAATAGAATACAAGGGCAAGGAACAAGTTGGAACACAGATAATCTATTGAAATCATTTTTGGTTAAGCTAGAGATAGGTCTGGGTACCACAATGAAAATATTCATGCAAAAAGTCAACACAATGGTCATATAGTTTTAAAAAATCAAATACTTTCTCATTGCTTAATGTGTAGAAAATTAGAATTATGAAGACATTTCTCCTTTATATCCAACATTTTCTGAATTAAGTAACTTGCTGTTCTTGATGCCACAAAGAGGCATACTGAAAACATATGAAAGGTTCAAAGAAAATCCATAATGATTACAAACAACTGGAAAAAATGACAGGGAAAGGTTAAAGGAAATGGAATCATTTGATCTTATAAAGAGAAAACTGCAGGGCAATATAAAAAGCATTTAGCTAATCAGTCAACAAATATACCCAAGACTTTGCTAGTTACTTGTCTGTATTTTAAAACATTTGAGCATCAGCAAATAGGCATCATCAAATAGAATCAATGAGTGTCTTCTAGTGACCTAGTGAACAGATTTCTGGACTTAAAATTGGATGAGATATGGAGGAAAGGAGTATGTTGATGTTGACACCATTTTATAAAGTATTCACAGAATCATCTAAAACAATGTTATTTTTTTTTTTACAGATGAAGAAATTGATACCCATAGAAGTTCCAGATTTGCCTAGGTCAAATCTAACAACTTCAATACAGATTTTGAAAAATGCTTGTTAGTTTCTTTTAGAGTATTTAAGAATTGCTCTTAATAATCACATTTTCAGGTAAAGGACTAAAAGTGATCATAGTCTTTACTGATGCCAAAGTCATAGTAGAAAAACTACAAGGGACATATTCATGATATTTCTAAGAGCTACAATACCAAATCCCACTCACATTGTCAAGTTGGATACCCAGAATGTGACTACTAGGTCTGCCCTAAGGTACCTTGAATTGGGTACAGAGGTGATGGTTGGTGAATTTCTAATACAATACTCATAATACTAAAACAATGAGTTCCCCTTTTGATTATACATTGATATCAATTAATTAGCCAGAGTTAATTAACTTTTAGAAAAGGTATTTATTCACATAGTATAGGAAAAACATAGATACAAATGTCTATGACATGATTTCCTGTAGTACATAGTAGTTGGGGGGAGAATGAGTTCAAGCTTAGAATGTATATGTAACAGCAGGGTAAGTCACAGTTTGTAGATATCAGAAGTGTCTATTTAAGTTATTTTTTACATTTACCATTGTGTATTACTTATGAAGCTTTGCTTAAGTATCATATAATTTTCTGCTGATTTTCTCATAGAGTCTTGAAGCTGTATATTTCCTAAGCATTTCTAGTTTCTTCTGGATTCCCAATGAACATTCTGCTTTCAGAATGCTGGTATCTTGAGGATGTTATGATGATGATAAGTCAAAATCCTCTGGCCCTAAAAATTACACAAGGTTATTCTCCAGTCAGAAAGGGAGGGAAAGAACAGGAGATAGAGACTAGAGATTCTCCTTCCCTACCTCACTTATCCCTTATCCAATACCCATATTTCTCAGAGACTTGAATGGACATTTCTCCTATCTAGATTACTGAAAAAAATTAAATGCCAATTTCTAAATTGATTTAATATTTTATAGAATACCTAAAAGATTTTTTATTTTTCCCCACTCAGCACAAATCATTTCTTACCTAGTGGAAATGTTTTTGATTGATTCAATGGGGATATCTGTATGATATTCATACCTAGTTTATCTGATTGATTTTGTCAAGAAGTCCATGTGGCTTCCAACTTTATAACCTTATAAAATTGCTTATTCTCATTGGTTTTCACAGAGAGAAAACATTTAAATTCATTTCCTACTTGTGCACTATGTAAGAATGATATATTTAGATTCATTTCAGGTTCTTAATAACCCATAAGTTACATCCCAATTCTAAGAATTTAGATTTCTTATTTAATCCTCATGCATGAGTACCTATGTGTGTACACACATAAAAATGCATGGACATACACTAATATAAACATGTATGCCCATATACATATGTTTGAATACATTTCTTTTTAAAATATAGCTTAATAACAGAAACTGTAGGATTTTCTCTCATTCCTACAATTCGCTAAATGTGCTATATTTTATCAGGCAGGCTCCCATTATGTAGGAAAATCATGATTTGTTTTTATTTCAGAGAAACACTTATGAAAACCAAACAGATGAAATATATTGTCTGTTGATATTTATATTTTATGTCTGCTGGGACAGGAACAGGAGGCTCAACAGAGAGAGTGAGAAAGGAGTGGAATGTCACCAGTTAGTTCTTAATTAGGATTTATTTGCTTCTACATGCTGTGAGATGATCACAGGGATTATAGATTTTTGTCAAAAATGTAAAGTAAGATTTTTTACAAATCCATAGGAGTCCTTTAGTTACTTTTACATACCAAGAAGATTGCTTTTGAACATAAAGTTATTTATGCAATACAAAATCATTGCAAATATAATTAAGTTTCTTAAGGAAAATGATTAACTGAATGTCCTCAGAGATAAGTCTACAAAATTGGCAAGTGGAAAGTGGGTCTTAATTTTGATATCCTCTACAAAATGCAGGCTGACAAAATGAGATTACCTTTATGGAAAGGGGATTTAAAAATAGATTTTCAGTTACTACAAACTGATGTAGTTATACATAAGCTTTTGCAAAGCAAATAATCCCTTTCAAGGAGGTTCATTCTATTGGAGGTCATTTACTAGGAAGAATTTATAGTTGTGAAGAAGGCAGCATGCCATCATGGAAAGAACACTGTCCTGGTAGCTCTGGAAGAAATAGAATTCTGCCCTTAAAACTCACTTGCTGTGTGGCTTTGGGCAAGATATTTGACTTCTCTGAACCTAAATTTCCTTATATAATAAGATTGATGGAGATTGAATTAGTTGATCTTTAAGATCTTTTCCAAATTTTGATATTCTCATAATCCATATTTTTTTAGAGAATCAATCTATCAAACAATATACAACCAATAAAAAAAGCATTTATTGAGCAACTACCATATGTCAGGCATTGTGGTAGGTAATATAGATACAAATACCAAAAAAAGAAACAATCTCCATACCCAAGGAAATAGCATTCCAGCAAGACAGAAAAGAATTTCATATTAATAAAGAATAAATTTAAAATAAATTAATAGTATGATAAATTATTTAAATAGTAATAGCTATTAAATAATTGTCATATGTAAAATATTGCATATAGTATGCTTATGATATAATATTCAGTGAATAAATAAAAGTTAATAAATATATTGTTAATGAAGAATTGATTAATTTTAATAGTCAATGAATTAAATAAAACAGTTATTAAGAGACAGAATATGTTAGAACTTGGGGTATCAGGGAGGCTTCAGGTAAAACCAGGTTTCTTAAACTGTAGTTTATGAACATTTTTCATTTGAAAAATGTATTTCAATATGATTTGTTCTCCTTGTAATTATATATATGTACATGTGTGTATATACATATACATATGTAAAATTTTATATGTTCAATCCACTATACTGTGAAGGAATCCATAGACTTTACCAGACTAATAAAGTATTCTATGACACAAAAGTTTAAGAAACCCTACTGGCAGAGGTAGAACTTTTATTGTGTGTTGAAGTGACTTAGAAATTCTATGAAGTGAGGGTAATAACGGAGTATATTTTAGGCCTGTATGATGAACGGTACAAAGGCATAGATAGGTGAGATAGAATGCCAGAAAGAAAAAAAAAGACCATTTTTTGGGAGAAGGTGACAGTCATGAGAAAAGGAATAACATTTAATTAAATTAAAAAGATAAGTGGAAGCCTGGATATAAAGATATTTAAAATCTGAACACAAGAGTTAAAAACATCCCCAGTTTACAAATGGTAAAAGGATATAAACAGATAGTTTTCAGATGAAGAAATTAAAGCTATCTGTAGTCAAATAAAAAAGCCCTGGATCACTATTGATTAGAGTAATGCAAATTAAAACCACTCTGAGGTACCACTTCACATCTATCAGATTGACTAACATGACAGAAAAAGAAAATGATAGATATTGGAGAAGATGAACACTAATGCATTTTTGGTGGAGTTATGAACTGATCTAACCATTCTGGAGAGTAATTAGGAACTAGGGACAAAGGGCTATAAAACTGTGCCTAATCTTTGATCCAGCAATATCACTGCTAGGTCATTATCCTAAAGAGATTGCAAAAAGAGGGAAAAGGACTGACATGTACAAATATATTTATAGCAGCTCTTTTTGTGGTGTCAAAGAATTGGAAATTGAGGGGATGTCTATCAATGAGGGAATGGCTGAACAAGTTCTTGTATGTAAATGTAACAAAATATTAATTCTGCTAAAAGAAATATTGAGCAGATGGATTTCAGAAAAAAAAATGTGGAAAGACTTACATGAACTTATGCTGAGTGAAGTGAGCAGAACCAGGAGAATATTGTACACAGTAACAGCAATATTGTGTGATGATCAACTATGCTTGACTTAGGTCTTCTCAGCATCACAATGATCCAAGCAATTCCAAAAGACTGATATGATGGAAAATGCTATTCACATCCAGAGGAAGAACTATAGAGTCTGAATGCAGATCAAAACTTACTATTTTCATTTTTTTGTTTTTCATGACTTTTCCCTTTTGTTCTGTTTCTTCTTTCACAACATGACTAATGTGGGAAAATGCTTACATGATGTCACATATATAGCCTATATCAGATTGCTGGCCATCTTGGGGAGGGGGGATAGGAGGGAAGGAGGGAGAAAAAAATTGGAACTCAAAATTTTATTAAAAATGTTAAAATCTATATTTATATGTAATTAGAAAAATACTATTTCCAAAAAAGTGTTAAAATAGAATACTTAAAAAAAAACACCTATCATATGTCAATCACTGTGCTAAATATGGGAGATAAAAAGAAAAACAACAAAACAGAAACAAACAAACAAAAAAAAAACCTGAGACAGTACCTTCTAATAGGTTAGGATCAGAGTATATTCACATGCACACAGAGAGAGACCCAACCATATCAGTCAGTCAATGATCATTTATCAAATGCTTACTATGTGCCAGATACTTTGCTAAATTCTGGATATACAAATGCAAAAACAAGGCCAGTATCTCACTTTCTAACTAGAGAGACAAACATTTAAACAACTATGTAGGTAAAAGATACATACATAAGTGAGTGGTAATCTCAGAGGGAAGGCATTAGCAATGGGTGGCATAAGGTAAAGCTTTTTTCCAGAAGATAATAAGACTTGAAAGAATATTAGTAGGCCAGAAAAGCAGAGATGAGGAAGGAAAGTCCCCTAAATATGGAGGTTAGACACTAAAAATAATGGAATCAGGACATGGAGTGTCTTATAGAACACCAAAAAGGCCAGTGTCACTGGGTCAGAGAGTAGATGGAAATAAATAAATTTAAGATGACTTCAAAGTTAGGGAAAGATCAATTTTATGAAAGGATTCAAAATCTAGAGCTCTTTATTTGATTCTGGATGTAGTATGGAGCCACTGGAGTTTATTGAGTCAGACCTATGCTTTAGCAATATCACTTTGGCAGCTGAGATGAGGATGGACTGGAATGGGGAAGAAACTTGAGGCCAGCAGACCAAATAGCAGGCTATTTCAATAATCCAGATGTAAGGTTATGAGGGCCTTCATCAGAGTGATGCTTATATGAAATGAGAGAAAGGGATGCAAAAAGAAGAAATGATAAGACAACATCATATTGCATATGTGGGATGAGCGTAATACTGAGTTTTTGAGTTTAGGTGTGTAGAAGGATTGCCCTCAGCAGTGAAATTTTGTAGCTGGAATGATTTGGTGAAGAAAAATAATGAGCTCTTTCTTGGGGACATGTTGAATTTGAAATGTCTACAGAGCATCCTGTTTGAGACATTTAATCAGTAGTTTCTAATACTGGAAGTCAGAAGTGAGGTTACAAGTAGATAAACAGATCAGAGAGTTCTCAGCAGAGAACTGATAATTAAACCTATGGGATCTAAGATTATCAAGCAATATTAAGGAGAAAAGTGGACCCACAACAGAACCTTAGGAGAAACCCAGAATTAATGGGCATAACCTGGAGGAAGATCCAATAATTAGTCTGAGAAGGAACAGACAGAAAGACCTGATCTTCCTGCAGGAAGACTAGGAGAGAGCATTATCAGAACCCCTAGTGAGGAGACAGTATATAGATGAATGGAATGATCAGTTTCAAAGACTGTTAAGTGATCAAGAATAATGAGGATTAAGAAAAGGCTATTAGATTTGTCAATTAATAGATTATGAGTAACTTTGGAGAAAACTGTTTCATTTGAAGTATAAGATTGCTAGTCAGAGGGTTTAGAAGAGAGGAAAGGAAGTGAAGGTACCAAATTTTGATGGCTTTATTAAGGAACTTTGCCATGAAAAGGAGAAAAGATATAAGAAAACAAATATTGAGGATAGTCAGACCAAGTGAGGGTTATTTTTGAGGATTCAGGAGACTTCAAAATTCAGAATCAAAGTCATAGCCTGGAGAATTCTGGAGAAACCTGACAATTCTGGGTGAATCAGATCTGATAAATACCCTGTAATAAAGGTCACAGGCTGGTGGGCCTGCATCCAGGACTGAAACATATCCCTCTCAGAAGCCTCTGGAGCAAACGGTATGAGACAAGGGATCTGAAGATGGTGTTTACATGGGGCTCTTTATGTATAAAATGCATTCAAGGTAATATTAAAAGAGAGGGCATTAGAAGCTGTGGGGAATTGGGAATCTTTTCCTGTAAGGATGACATTGGGAGTTAGTTTTGAAGGACTTCAGTAATGCTAATAGCAATGATGAAGAGAGAGAAAAAAATCTCAGGCATGGTGGACAGCCAAGTAAAGGCACAGTAAAGAGAAATGGAATTATATACGAAAGGAATAAGAAGTAGACCTATCTGTTTGGACCATAGAATGTGTGGAGGGAAGTAATGCATAAGAAGACTGGAAAGGTTGAATTTCCAGGGGCCAGGTTGTGAAGATCTTTAAATGTCAAAGGGATATATTTACATTTGATTTTAGAGATAGTAGTAATCCATCAAAGCTGATTAAGTAAGAGTTGAAATAGTCAGACCTAGTTTATAGAAAAATCACTCACATTGGCATGAGAAGTATTCATTAGAATGGAAAGACACATAAAGAAAGGAGGTCAAATAACAGTAAAGTACAACAGACCTGGTAAGAAAGGATAAGGCATGAATTAAGGTACTATTTATATGAGTAAGGAAAAGGTGATATATGCAAGATATGTTGTGGAGGTAGAAATGCTAAGATTTGGCAACTGCTTAGGTATAGGTGGTGACTGAGAATAAAGAGTCCAAGTTGAAACTGTGGTTGCAAATCTGTGTGACTAGAAGGATGGTGATACTCTAAAGAGAATTAAAGACATTCAGATGAAGGTTTGGGGAGGAAGATAATGAGTATAGTTTCGGACACATTGAGTTTGATGTGACTACAGGATGTCCAATTTGAAATGTCCACATTGTTTATAAGAGGTGAGAATTTATGAGAGAATATTTTGCTGGATAAATATATCTAGGAATCATTTATATAGAGATGATTATTGAATTCAGGGGAGCTGATGAGGTAACTGTGTAAAAGAGAAAAACCAAAAGAGGACACACAGAACATCAGGTTACACCCATATTCCTCCACAGATACACGCATACATTTATGAAGAATAGCAGTGGCCCACATGTCTAAGATATAAAATGAATTGAACCTCTCTTAAATTAATCAATCTGAATTTAAATAAAAATGCATAAACATTAAAGTATCATCTAATCATTTACACCCTTTATTTCTACAAGATAGCAAAACAATCAATTTTAATGTTAAAAATTAGCAAAATGAATATCTTCCTAAATTAGCCTACAAATTACGAAATGCTTTTTTTAATGCATCTAATTTCTCCTCCTTCTCAATGTCAATGAACTTACTGAAAAAGACACATGGAGTGATTACATGTAACAGGATAGTGAGTCTTATAATTTGACCATTAGTACACAAAACAATAGGGACTGTCTTACATCTGTATTGCCACATACAGAATTGCCCCTTCAAAAAGTCAATCCTATATTATCATTCAATAGATATAGGTATATATAGAGGTAAAAATTTGTGTGCTTTGGATGGAAGATTAATCTGAACTAGTGAGAAGTCCAAATTATAAAATCATTTTTACATATTTATGTATATTTATATATATATATACATACATACAATATGAATTATTTAGAGAGAAGAATAATCTGAACTACTGAAAAGTTCAAATTGCAAAATATTTTAACATATTCTATATATCTCTCTCTATATGCTAAAATGTAGATCATTCATATTGGAGAGTGATTAACATTAAAAGAGATTGAGAAAATGTTTTGCATAAGGCAACATTTTAGTTGGAACTTTAAACAAATAAGGGAAGCCATGACACAGTTATGAGGGAGAGAGAATTCTAGGAATGAGAGATAGACAGTGAAAATTCACAGAGTCTAGAGATCAGGTGTCTTATGCAAGAAATGGCCATGAGGCCAGTGTCACTGGATCAGAGAGTACGTGAAAGACACTAACAAGTAACAGGACTGGAAAGGTGAAAGGGTGGCAGACTATGAAGAATTTTTAATGCTAAACCATAAGATTTTATATTTAATGCTGGAAGTGATAGAGAGCTAGCTATTAGAGGGTGTTTAATAGGAGAGTGACATATTCAGACCTGTATTTTTTATTAATTTATTTTGTTTCTAAATTGTATACATTTATACTATACTGCCCCATTTCATGAAATGTCTATTGTAACAAAGAAAAATTATTGAATTAATAATACATGAACCTCACGTGAAAGTGCATACAACATTTCCCATCTGTAGAACTCCTTTCAATACACATTAAAAAACAAAAACAAATCAACAGAAATTTATTTCTTCTCCCTTCCACAAGCATTCCATTGAGAAAAAAATAAAAAAAAATCACATTTATTTAAGGAAATATGCGTAGTCAAGTAAAATAAACTCCTCCATTGGCACACATATATGTGTGCTTACATGTATACACACATATATACATATATATGTCTCATTCAACATACTAAATTTGTCATATCTTTGTCCTCTGGAATCATAATTGGCCTTTGTGTTGATCACAGTACTTAAATCTTTTGAAGGTGTTTGTCTTTATGGTATTATTATTATAAATTTTTCTCCTACTTCTGTAGATTTCGTTCTTCACTCGTTTATAAAAACTGTTAAAATTGTTCTTTTTTTCTTTAGTATTGATGTTTTACCATAAATTGTTCCTGTAGTTCTGCTCACTTTACTCTGCATTACTTACTACAAATCTTTCCAAGTCTATTTAAAACAGTATATTTCCCCATTTTCTTTACAAAACAATGGTACTCCATCACATTCATATATGATAACTTGTTCATCCATTCCTAATTTGTTGGATATCATCTTAGTTTTAAGTTTATTGGCATCCAAAAGAACTGTGATAAATATTTTTTGTACAGAAAAAAAACCCTTTCCCTTTCGAAAATCTCTTGCTTACATGTCTAGTGGTGGTATATCTGAGTGAAACGGGATTTACTGTTTAATAATTTTTAGCACATAATTCTAGAAGATTTGATATTTGATGCATTAGATGACAGAAAGCTTAGTGGAGTATATTAAGTAGGAGTTTGACATGATCAGGCCTCAGTTCAAGGAGACCATTCTGACAGCTGAATGGAAGATGGTTTGGAGTAGGGAATGGGCAGGAAGACCAAAAAAAAAAAAGCTATTGCAATAGTTCAAATATAAGGAGATAAAACCCTTTACTGAGGTGGTAACAGTGTCAGAGGAGAGAAGGGAACATATAGAACAAATGTTTTGAAGGTAGAATCTATAGGACCTGACAACATATTCTATATTTGCATGAGATTGTGAAAGAAAATGAGATAACAAAGATTATACCCAAGTTATAAGCATGGGTGACTAAGAGGATGGTGATACTTTCAAGAGTAAGTAATAGGGATGTTTGGAAGAGAGGAAAGTTGGGGTGGAAAGATGATAAGTTCTGTTTTATTTAAAATTTCATAAATCAGAATAGTTTAGTTGAAATAAATTAATTTGAAAAGGTACTAAAATGTGAAGAGGCATAGATGGAAAATCTAGAGGTCATAAAAAAATCTGTGCTTAATTTAAGCTCCAGAACTTATACTTAAAAATAAAGTAGATAGACAAAAAGAGTGCTAATATCATAAATAATTTTGGAAAGAAGATGGGAATACATATATTAGACTTCCAAAGCAATTATTTTTCTTTAGAGCAATAGTTTGAATCCAACTAGAATACTGATTATCCTGAAAGAAAGCAATTTTCAAAACTTTATGTTCTCCAAAAACATCAGAAATGATTCTATTTTTACACAGTGTTTAAAAAAATGTATAAACACGTTTCAGAACATGTACACAACTGAATTTGTGGTAATCAATAGCAGGATAAAAACAATAGGATAATAGTACTATCAAGAAATGTTCTTTTTTTTCTTTTTTTCTTTTTGCTTTTTGGTAAGGCAATAGGGGTTAAATGACTTGCCCAAAGTCACACAGCTAGTAAGTATCATGTGTCTGAGACTGGATTTGAACTCAGGTTCTCCTGACTCCAAGGTCAGAGCTCTATCCACTTTGCCATCTAGCTGCCCCATAAGAAATTCTCTTAAGGACAGAAGTTGATCATCTCTATGGCATAAGTGAATCGAGAAATCTAATAAATATCTCTGGAAAGAATTTCATTCTGTTTGGCATATGGAAATAGTACCATGGTTGTTAACTGCCTTGATGCCATATGATCTAATGTCTTGCTTGATCTCCTCCTCATGACCCAACCATTCCACTACCAGGCTTATACTCTAAAGAGATCAAAGAAAGAGGAAAGGGTCCTATATGTACAAATATATTTTATAACATTTATGTGGTTTAAGTAAGACCAACACAAAAAAAATACAAATCATATCAAACAAGATAAAGAATGCTATGTACCATAAATATAATGAATAAGAGAACACTTACATAGAAGGTGTTGACTGAAATTCCAGCCACTCTTCTTTTTTTTTTTTTTTTTGGTAAGGCAATTGGGGTTAAGTGACTTGCCCAAGGTCACACAGCTAGTACGTGTCAAGTGTTTGTTCTGAGGCTGGCTTTGAACTCAGGTCCTCTTGACTTCAGGGCCAGTGCTCTATCCACTGTGCCACCTAGCTGCCCCCCAGCCATTCTTAAAACATGGAAAACTGTGGGGCCCCATGAATATTAGCTTAATGCTTATAAAGTATTAGCTGGTGTCTTCTGAGCCACAAACCTAATTTCATCTTGTTCAACTTTTAGTGTTTGTTATGTGTCAGGCACTCTCCTAGGTGCTTTACCATCATTATCTCATTTATTCTTCACAATTCCAGCTCATTTTATAAATGAGGAAACCATGTGGCAAATATGATTTGTGTAGAATGAAAAAGGATGCATTACCACCCTTGAGTATTTGGTATATTCATTAGTTAACCTAAGATTGTGTTAACATTTTTAGGAGGCATTTCACACTGTTATTTCATATTATGCTTGTAGTGTAGGAAAACTTCTTTCCAAAGATTTTGTCAAGTTAGGTCTCATCCATATTGTTCTTATGTTGCTAATAAAAAAAGTGAAATGTTTTACATTTGACAGTGCAAAATTTTACCTACTTAGTTTTAGCTCATTTTTTCAATTATTGTGGTTTTCCATTATATTAAGCATTATTCCTACCTTTGAATTTTCTGAAAACTCAATAAATATTCCTCTTAACTTAGTATGAATGAATGATTGAATGAAAAAATAATTTAACTTTTACTATGTGCAAATATTCTGTATACATTATTATTTCATTAATCAATAAAGCATCTGTTAAAGACTGCATACGCCAGGCATTATATTATGCCCTGGTAATACAATGACAAAAACAAAATAATTCATGTTCTGTTCTTTAAACTATAGAACCACTTTCATGTAACCTTCCCCAAACCAAATTTCTTCATTTCCTAGAATATTGAAATATATTGTTAAGTGCATTTGTGAATCCAACATTCATAATTTTATGAGTCTTGCTTATCCAGCAGTCTAGTAGCTCTGTTAAGCATAAAAATAGGTCTTATTTCTCATGATTGGTTCTTAGTGAGTCTGTGCCAGGTCCCAGTGCTCAAAGTATTCTTTTTAAAGTGTTAACAAACCATTCATTTTACAAGTTGTTCTCCATTTTTTCTGGACATTGGCAGTAAGGTTACTTGTCTGATGTTTGTGTTTTTTGTTTTTTGTTGGGTTTTTTTTGCATTTTTTTTACTCTTTTAGAAATTTTGAAAATTTGATAGTCCTTATATATGTACATTCTCCTGTTCTTAGTGATTCCTCCAGGGTTACTGACAATACTTTTCCATCTTATTTTCAAAGACTTTCATAGGAATATATTTCACTCATACCTAGCTATTTGAAATAATTTGAATTGGCTGGATTATTAATATTACTCACCCATACTTACAACACATATTTTTTCCAATTTCTTATACTTTTTTATGTATTTTTTTGCAATTCTGCAGGATATCAAGGTATTTGATAGCTTGGCAAATATGTCATTCTCTCTGTTTTTAGACCCAATTAATAACACCCTAGGTGTCTACCACCTGCTGACTACTTTTCAAGAATGTGAACAGTTCATACTTGCCTAAGGGCTCATACAAATACTTTTACTCACCCTATTTGAATCACTGTTCATCCATATTATGCTGTTATTACTACAATACAAATAATAAATTAAAATGAATATATTCTTTTCTCTCTGAATGTAAGCTCTAACTCTTCAAAGAAAAAAAAAACGTTGCTGTGGTTCTCTCATCTCTATGATATCATTTCTTTTGAATGATACAGACCCCCAAATGTTTCTAGCATTGCTTTTAAAAGGTAAGAAGAAAAAGGAATCTCTGCATGCCTTTGCAATAATTTTTGTGCCAAAAGATCATAAAACTTGAGAACTTTAGATTGATAAAATATGTCTGACATATCATAATGCTACACAAAGTTCAAGCCCTGATAGATTAGAAAAAATAGCAGGGTTAGTGTAGTTCTCCTCCCCCCCCCCAATTAGAAAGAATCAGAACTGGTTGGATAGCCTGACTACAATTGTTATTATTACTTGTACAATACCAACATAACAGGAATTCTCCAGTGGAATACACAAGGAATTTACACATGGATCTTTGCTATTTAACATTTTTATCACTGATTTGGATAAAGACATATGTGGTAAACTCATCATGTTAACAGAAAACCACACAGATCTGAGGGATAGCTAACATATTGGATGATAGGATAAGGATTTAGGAAGAACTTGAAAGGCCAGATCATTGCATTGGTTCTAATAATATGAAATTTCATAGGGTTATGTATAAAGTTTTACTGGTGGGTAGAAACAAATAACTTTAATAAGTACAAGATGAAGAGGCATACTTAGCCATTTTTATGAAAAAGAGGTGAGGGTTTTAGTGGACTACAATAAAGTCCAATAAAGTCCACATCATATTTAATGTGGCAGCCAAAAAGAACTAATAGAGTCTTCAAGGAATAGCCCCATGGTCTGATGCCCTTGTTAAGTACAAAAGTGAAATGGGTTTCCTCAAGATATGGAGAGATCCCCTACCTAGATGTCTTAAAGCAGAGTTTAGATGACCACTTCTTAGATATATTAAAATTGCTTTTTTTTTTTTTGCATGTTGGTTGGGCTAGATAAGCACAGAGGTTCTTTCTAACTTTTGAATGCTGTGATTCTGTGAATCATCTACTCCAACCTACACCTGAAAAATAATTCCCACTATGACAAATGGTCATTTCATCTTTGCCCCACAAACTTTCCAAACATTATAATTGTATCTTATACTCTGGTGTTTTATGAGATACTCATAATGTTCTACCTCCATCCAATATGATTTAAAAATAGATTTATATTCTAAACTGGCATTGCTTCTGGCCTCTATTACCCCTTCCTTAGCAAGTAAGTCTGATAGTTGCTGACTAAAACACTTTTTAATCTCTTTTATTTGCCTTATTGATTTATATTGGTAAAACTGTCTGAAATTATCAAGATCTATGTTTTCTTTGGCCCTACGTGCATTTTATTGTTATTAATTTATTTCTATGGTTTGAAATTTTCTTTTCTCAATTACATGCCAAATCTATTCTGATAATGATGGTGTAGGTCCACTTTTCACAAAAGAGAAATGTGTCAATAACAACAACAAAAAAAGGAATTTTTTAAAATCTGAATTTGCTGCAATGATTTCCTTTCCTTTCTATCTCTTTTTCTTTTGTTTAAAGCAGATATTCCTGGACATTCAAGTGCTACAATGAATTATTGGTATAAACTTCCAGGTTATATGAACAATAAGATGGAAGACAATACACTTAATGCAATCTCCATTATCACAAAGAAAAGCATATTTGGGGGCAGCTAGGTGGCGCAGTGGATACAGTACCAGCCCTGAAGTTAGGAGGACCTGAGTTCAAATCTGGCCTCAGAGCAAACACTTGACATGTACTAGCTGTGTGACCTTGGGAAAGTCACTTAACCCCGATTGCCTCACCAAAAAAAAAAAAGAAAAGCATATTTGTATGCCAGTTGTAGAGCAATTACTGCTCTGTTATTGTTCAGTCATGTCCTACTCTTCATGACACTATTTGTGGTTTTTCTGGCAAAGATATTAGAGAGATTTGCCATTTCCTTCTCTAGCTCATTTTATGGATGTGGTAACTGAGGCAAACAGAGTGAAGTGATTTGCTCAGGGTCACACAGCTAGTAAGGCCAGATTTGAACTTAGGTCTTCCTGACTCCAAGAACAGCCCTGTATCCACTGTACCACTATCTAATTATTGCTCTATCCATAACATATGAAAGCAAGATGCCCAATAGTTTAATAACCTTATGAATTAACAGTGTAGAATGCTAATTCCTAGTGCTAATTCAGCCCTTAACCCACCCACCAGTCTCTATCTTCTGCAGGCCATGCTATTTTATCCATTGTCTCATTCATTGTTCAGAGGTGGTAGAGATAGAGGAGGAAGGGAATTCATTCTTTCTACAGTTGCCCCTAAATTAGGGAATAAAAGTCAGTACAAATTTTACAATGAATATTCACTCCACTCTCCCCTAAAACTGAAAAACAAAGCAAAACAAAACAAATACAGACTCTTCAAAAAACTGAAAAAAATTAGCATGGGAGTTATATTTAGAGAGACACTAGGTCTGAAGAAAAAGGAACTGGCATCCAGCTGGAGGCAGTCCTAGTCTCACAGAAGTGTCAGGGTCTAAGACAGGTGAAAAGTGAATTGCCCAAAATGGGAGGAGCCTGAGATTGAGATTTCTTTTAGGCCCAGTCCCAAATATAAACCCACCCTTAAAAGGGAAGGAATCAGAATGTGAGTGACAGGGAAGTCTATATGTCTTTATTTCTATGTCATATGTATGATAAATATTGGCATAGGTAGGCACATACTTAATGTTTATACACACATATACATATACATACATATATCTAGGAAAGTAAGAAGAATGGCTAGCTTGTATGAGTCATTACTAATAAATTCTTATATCAGTTACTTTTGAAACATTTTCACCTGTGATTGATAAATAATGTGCAATAACATCTAAATAAAATATCATATCTTAAATCTTGACTTTGTAAACTGATATTTATTTCATATCATTATTCAACAAACATTTATTAAAAACCTACTATGTATCAGACACATTGCTAAGTGCTAAGGGCACAAAGAAAGGCAGAAAAACAGTCATAACTCCCAAGGACCTCATGGTCTTTTGTGGGAGACAATATCCAAACTACTCTGTACAAATGAAATACATATATTATATATTGGAGATCATCTCAGAAGGAAGGCCCTAAGATTAAGTGGGACTTTAGTGGAGACTTTTTTAGGGCTAGTTTTCAGAATAAATATTATATATTAGATTATATTTCCTATCAAGAATTTGAACACTTTTATGTAACATGTAATATTTTACATTTAATTGAGAATAAAAAATTATGAAAATCATTTAGGGATAAGGTACTATTGATCTAATTCAGGAAATGTAAAAAAAATAAGCAGAAAGAAAAAGAAAGTAAAAGATCAGGAAAAAATTTAATAAGTATTAGAGAAACAGAGAGCAGGTGGCACTTAAATTCACCAACAAACAGAAAGCAGTCAAGTTTGAGACCATGGAGGACAAAGAGATTTACTTGCCACATGTGAATTTCTAGATTTCAGATTTAAAAATAAAATTCTTCATAGACAAATCTAAGGAAGCAATTCTTACATTTGAATTTGTTTTCCTTTCTTTTTTTTTTCACCTTAGCATATAACAAAAATAAGGACATGGAAAATATGCAAGATTTTTTCCCCTATTTTCATCTTCCTAATCAGCAAAAATATACTAAATATTGGGTAAGTATCTAAGGAGAAGGGATTTATGTGAAGCAGTATTCTTATTCATTTCTTTCTCAGGACTTAGAGATGAGTGATCAAGTGGTGAATATATAAAAACAAAATTTTACTTTACTATTGCAAATAACCCATCATTAATCACAGTTGCATTAGTAATACCTCCATCAAACATATATCAGGTTTTCAAATTCTGATTGGTTAATGAAAAATAACAAAGATTTTACATTGCGTTTTAAATGTGTCATTAATGAAAGTATCAGGGAAAGTTTTCTTTTGGAATAGATTCTGATGGATCATGAATGAGAAACATGGTATTGAAACTTTAAGATTAAAAGTCTAATTACAGATAAATTGGCTTTGTATGACCTGCAATTTAAATGACTAAATTCAAATGAGCAATTTTAGCATTAAGATATTTCCAAAATAAATTATTTTGCATTCTTCTTGTTTTCATTGTGTTTATTTTTAGCCTTACTTGGAATTACTTCAGAAAAACAGTTATCTTCAAGCTGTTTGACAACAACAGATGCTTAAGTATTAGAACCCCCAAAACAAAACTTCCGGATGATATAATTCCTCAATAAAGTGCACAAAATTATTGGAGTTCCACAGCTGAGAAATTATTCATAAGGTAATGCAGATGATTAATTTTATGGTTTCAGTTTCAGATAGAAGATTACTTTGCATTAAGGAAATAAAAAAAAAGAAAATTCTGTTACATTTTATCCTGAATAAGTCTCCCATTTTTTACTTTGGATATGGCGGGTCCAGGGGATGAAAAAAAAAAAAGAAGAGATTGTCACAAGGGACCTTTCTTCTGAAGACGAGAGATAGTGTACCTTGTGCACAGGGACTGTTCAGTTTTATCTGAATATTTATGACCCTATGCACCATTAGCAAAGATACTGGAGTTCTTTCTCATTTCTTTTTCCAGTGGATTAAGCCAAACAAAGGTTGAGTGACTTGTCCAGGTTCATATAGCTGGTAAGTGTCTGAGGCCAAATTTGAGTTCAGGTCTTCCTGACTTCAGGTCCCTCTATTCATTGAGCCATCTAGCTGCCCTTACACACAGGGATACAGCAGCACTGATCTCCAAGTTATATCCACATACATGTTTTGGAACACAGAATAGCTCCAGGATGAATTAGAAAAAGAAAAAAAAGCATAATCATTTTTCTGTCCATCAACAAACCTGGCTTTAGTAGATAAGATCTCTCTTCTTTCACAACAAATGCACATCAAAACCATTGATAACTGAATATTTTGATACTTTCCATTCCAGG
The DNA here is from genome assembly GCF_900497805.2 of Vombatus ursinus. NCBI lineage: Eukaryota > Metazoa > Chordata > Mammalia > Diprotodontia > Vombatidae > Vombatus > Vombatus ursinus. The sequence continues at coordinate 9,105,940 of NW_020949351.1, forward strand.
TGCAGCATCAGAAACCCTGAGGGATAAAGTGAGAATCTCCTCCCACACTGAGAAGTAGAGTTAGTACCTGTCCTTCTTCAAATGAAGAACTAGAAGCTTAGTAGAATATGTATATTCTGGGTTTTAAAAATAAAAAAAAATAACACTTAGTTCATTGGAAAACAAAGAGACCTTTAGGGAAAGTTAGTATCTTTGACCACTTGTGGCACAGTGGATAGAGTGCTAGCCCTGAAGTCAGGAGGACCTGAGTTCAAATCTGGCCTCAGAAACTTACTAGCTATATGACCCTGGCCAAGTCACTTAACTCTGCTTACTTCAGTTTCCTCGTCTGTAAAATGAGCTGGAGAAGGAAATGGTGAACCACTTCAGTATCTTTGCCAAGAATATCCTAAATGAGGTCACAAAGAGTCAGACACAACTGAAATGACTCAACAATAACAACAATGACAAATGAAGATTGTCTTGTGGTTATATGTGGCTAGAATGATGTACTTTCAAAACAAAGTTATTTTCTGCTAGTAATGAAAATCCACATAAAAAGCCAAACAGTTTTAAATCCATGAAGCCCCTCATAACTCTACTGAACATTACAGTTTTACTCTCACACTAAACAGATTAATCCAACTATCCCTCTACTTCCTCTTGTGCATCTCAATGTCCTGCTGCTTTTATTGTTAGCCTAAGCAAAGAAGACTATCCACTGCAGAAACATGCATTCTGTATCTACAAAGACCTGTGAAAAAGAAAAAGCTGTCTTGTTTAATTAACTTATTTAGGATTTATACCCCACCTGCTTCTAAAGAGGATTTGAGGTAGCTTACAAAATGGAATTAAACATTAAACAGTTTCAGACAAGAGAGTGTTTGTTTTCTAAGAGCCAGAATATCTAAATACAGAGAGACACATCACCAGTATACTGACAACCAGGTGATGAACCTTTTGGCAACAGCTGTACATGAAAGAAACAAAATCAACATATAATTTTCAATTATGGACAGTCCTCTTTCAACATCATGGCAGCATGGCAGCAGAAAAGAGAGTACAGGGGGCAAACACTTCAATTTTAGAATACCTTACTCATTAAATTAAATATTGATAGTCTCAATATGAGATCATCTACCCATTGCTACTAGAGGAATAAAATCATGTTGTTCTTAAACTTCTTTCTATAAATACTACCAGAAGAAAAAATAAAGGATGTCCCACAAGTGTCCTTGGAGTTGCTAAAGTTAGTTTAATTAAGCATCTGATATTGATAAGAAAAATCATTTCATGGGATCTAGAAGAATCTCACACTGTAGTTATAATGAAAAACATTTATAAAGAGAACAGTGATGATAACTGACATGTATATGTGAACATTTGTTAAAGAGAATAAAGAATCTAAAAATTTTATAATAATCTCCAAATATCTGTACAGACAGATACGTTTATAGCCAGAAGACCCGTGTCTGAGTTTGGGCTCTTTCGTCTATATCCTGTGTGACCTTGTACAAGTCCTTTTTATTCTCTTGGTGTCAATTTGCTCATCTATAAAATGAAGAGGTTGGACTGGATGATCTCTAAATCTAAAATCATATAAACACATAATTTAATTTGTTTAAAATATACTGAAGTATATGACTCAGGATTAATAAATGAGGGGTCAAAAGTTTCATCCCTATATATCACTAATACTTTGAAAAAGCAATACATTGACAAGTAATTATAAAGCTTTTTCTTTGTGCCAGGCACCATGCTAAGTATTAGGAATACAACAAAAATGAAATAATGTTTGACCTCAAGGAGTTTATAATCTAGTGAAAGAAAAAAGTATACATAAAGTTTCATAATAAACAGATACCAGATAATTTGAAGGGGAAGGCTGGGAGGATCAAAATAGCTTCATGTGGGATGTAGCAGTAGTAATGATGGAATACATTCTAGGGATGAGATACAGCCAGTGAAAAGTCATAAAAACATGAGATGTGATGTCATATGTGAGTAAAAATAATAACATTGTAGTGTGGATCAAAGGGAGTGATGGATAATATGATTGAAAAGGTAAAGTGAGACAAGTTTCTGAAGGGCTTTGAATGTCATCCAGTCAGTCAACAAGCATTTATTAATCATTTATTACACCATGTATTAAACACTGAAGATACCAAGCAAAGTGAAAGCATACTACCACCTGCCCTCAAGGAGCACACATTGTAAGAGAGGAGACAACATGTAAAAATTATACATACAAGATACATACAATGTAAATCAAAGGTAACCTCAGAAGGAAGATACTGGGGAAAATGGAAAGGCCTCCTATGATACATTAGATTTGATGGGAGGCTTGAAGGGAACAAAAGAAGCCACAAAGTAGAAATGAAGACAGAGAGCAGACAGCCAGTGAAAAGGCTTGGAAAATCTTGTTCCAGAAATGAAAGAAGGCCAGTGTTCACTGGATCATAGATTACATGAGTGAGAGTAAAATATGCAAAGATTCCTGAAGTAGAAAGCGGGAAGATTTTGAAGTACTTTAAATGCTAATTGCATATTTGATCCTGGAGGAAATTGAAATCTGCTAAAGTTGGTTGAGGGGTATGTGTGTGTGTGTGTGTGTGTGTGTGTGTGTGTGTGTGTGTGTGCATAAATTGTAAGATGATCAGACTTGTTTTTTAAGAAAATTAATTTGACAGTTAAGTGAAAGATGACTTGAGATAGGGAAAGACATTAGATAGAAAGACCAATCAGAAGTCTACTCTAATAATATAGATGTAAGGTGATGAATATCTGTGTGGATGGTGAGAAAGGGAGCATATAGGAAAGATGTTGTGAAGGTAGGAATGAAAAACAAACAAACAAACAATCCTGGCCACAGGTTAGATATGTGAGAATAATTCTAATGAGGAAGTGCAATGACACTGTAATTATGCACTTCCTTTACTGAGAAAATAGTGGTGACTTTGACAGTAATTTGTAAGTTGGAAAGAGAGGAGCATTTTTTGGGGGTTAGGATATTGAATTCCTTCTGGGATGCATTGAGTTGGAGAGGTCTATGGTCTATATGGCATTCAGTTGAAAAGTCCAAAAGGTGGTTAGCAAAGGTGTACTGACCTCAAAAAAAAATGTCAGGGTTGGTATTATCTTCGTAGAGCTGATAATAGAACCAACAAAAGCCAATAAGTTTACTAAGGGAGGTAGTTGTAGAAGAATGGTCCCTATTCAGTGTTTTATAATCCTCTTGAAGTTTCCATGTAAAGGATTCAGGTTAAAAATTCTTTAATGGCACCTTAATAAGCAAATAATTATTCAGTTTTGTAAGAAATATGTATCTCTTTTGTGACAAGAAGCTGCATGTTTGAAACATATAAGTTTGTGTTTACTGCAATGAAAACTATCATAATCATAAACATAATAGTAAGCATAAGAGTTCTTCTTGGATTACTTCTTTCCAATCTGATAGAATGTGCTACAAAATACTTGTAATTACCTTATATTTTAATTTTTAAGATTTCATGGAGTTTTCATAATTATAGGTAGAACTCAACTTTATATTATATTATGTAATTTTTTTGTGTTTTTCCAGTAATTTTTCATTGTGTCTGACTCTTTGTGACCTCATTTGAGATTTTCCTGACAAAGATACTGGAATGATTTGCTGTTTCTTTCTTCAGCTCATTTTACAGATGAATAAACTGAGGCAAGCAGGATTATGACTTGCCCAAGGTCACAAAACTAGTAAATGTTTAAATGTTTGAGACCAGATTTGAAATTAAGAAGATGAGCCTTCCTTACTCCAGGTCTGGAACTCTATTCACTTTATCACCTAGTTGTTCATAATTTACATTTTGGGGTGTAGAGTGTGTTCAGGAAAGACTAATACATCTGGTATGTGGACTGCTGAGCCCTTTTCAGGGCTACTTTCCACCTTTTGTGTCCACCCATTCCACCTAACTCACATGTGGCTCTAAGAAGCTGCAGCATACACAGTGGCTATATCCCAATAAATCATTTTGGCAGATGGGCTAAAGCAGGTTGAGGGTAACTGAGGGTTCTCAAACCCATTGGTGAGTTAGGGGGATGTCTACCCCAGGCATGTGAAGACTTCCCTTGGTGGAATGGGCAGATGAGAACAAGTTGTTCCAACAGCCATGAAGGTGGCTGAAGCAGGCACTGTGAGTGCTTAGAGCTTAGTTAGATATCAAAGACACAAAGGTATGAATCAATGACATAGAGGCAATATTAGAAATTAAGAAACAGCTTGAGACTGACAAAAGAGAAAGTTTGAGAAAAAGAAGAAAGCCAAGAAAATTTCTTAAGGAAGACCTACCTTCATAGAAAGAAAGAAAGAAAGGAAGGAAGGAAGGAAGGAAAGAAGGAAGAAAGAAAGAAAGAAAGAAAGAAAGAAAGAAAGAAAGAAAGAAAGAAGCAAGGAAGAAAGGAGGGAACAAAAGAAAGAAAAAGAAAGAATAAATGAACAAAAGAAAGAAAAAGAAAAAAACAAAGAAAGAAAAGAAAGAAAAGCAGAAAAGGAGGAAAGGAGGAAGGCAGGAAGGGATAAAGGGAAGGAAGGAATGAAGCATTCATTAAGCATCTATTATGTGCCAGAAATTGTGCTAAATACATGATTTACATTTGATCCTGAAAACAATATTGGAAAGCAAGGTGCTTTTATTATCTCCATTTTACAGTTGCTAATACTGAGGAGGGGAAAGGTTAAGTGAATTTGCATAGGCCACACAATATGAGGTCAGAGTTGAACTCAGCTCTTCCTGACTCCAGATCCAGAGCTCTACATTGCACTACATATCTGCAATGAAGTAGGTAAACAGGCCATCTACTATAGAACTGGGGCTTTGGAACTTTTGTCGAGAGTTTGGTGAGAGTGAAGTTTTAGAGCAGTCAGAAAGGAGGTAAGAGTACCACCAAATAAAATGTATTTCTGAAGACAGTATAATACTGTGAAGATGACTTATCACATAGTCCTCAGAAAGAATACCATTTTGAGTAGAATCACTCCATTTTTTTCTAAAACTCCTCTCATTTTTTTTGCTCGGATGGTATAAACAAAAAATTCCTGTCACCACACTCAAAATGTCCATATATATGTATTGCATACATTTAGGAGTTTACACAGTCATACAGTTTTCAAAACAAAGAAAAACAGAGCCAACAAAGCTCTGAAGGATTCCATCTCTACTACAGGGAAAAGTACCTTCATTTGGAATGCAAACCTACATTTAATTTGTAGTGTTTTTGTCAGTTACTTTTCTCTCCCTTTAGATTCCTCCTGACTTTATTCCTTTGTGCATTTAGCTTGTCTCATAAATGGAATATTACTGAAAAAAAATGTTCCAACTGGTATAATTAGGGTCCAGTATAATGCAATAAAATGTTGCTCTCAATTAGTCACTAGGGTTCCACATTGTCCACTTGAGTATACAGGATAAAAATTCCACACTCTAATTTCTTTATTAAAAGATTCTCTGGGGTTAGGTTAGCGGGTGTAAAAGTATACTATTAAAAATGTTTTTAGCTTCCCCAAAATGCTCTGTGACTCCAAAAGTTTGGAAATCTTTTCTTAAACAGAAAAGGAAAATAAGGATAGTAAGTGACATATATGAACATCATTGCAAACTGAAATTATTGTTATTCCTTCTTCACAAAATCCCCTTTGTGCATTTTTGAACTCTACCTGGTGTTTTTTTCTAAACCTTCTGGTAGAGTACCTCTTTATGTTGGATATGGTCTCTGAATCCAATAGTCATTAAGCATGTGTTTTGAGAAGAAATGAAAGGACAGATACAGAAACATTTGTTATCTAAGACATGCATACTTGTAGTAATATAAAATATAACTCATCAGGGAAACATTTTCTAGATACAAAAGAAGATTCCTGAAAGACTGTGCTTGCTAGCAAAAACAAATAGAGTGAAGAGTAGCCCATTTGTTTCATGGAATCTCAGATCTGGAATGTACCTCAGAAATTATGTAGTTCAACTAGATGGCAAGTTGGCATATTACCCCAACTTGAAGAACTGCTGTAGGGAAGTCACTACCTCCAAAGATGGCCATTAAACTTTTGACCAGCTGTATTTCTTAGGAACTTAATCCTTATCTGACTCTGTGTAATTCACAACCATTCTTTTAGTTCTGTCTCCTGGGGTCAAGAAGAAGAAATCTATTTCCTTTTTTATGTGTCTGAACTTCAAATGTTTGAAGATAGCTATCAGTCCTCAATCACCATCCCCTTTGGTGTTTCTTCTACAGGTTAATTATTTTCTTTTTTTTTTCAAACTCATCCATAATTATCATGGTCTATAACAGCAGTGTCAAATTCAAATAAAAAATGGGGGTCACTAAAGCAAACATAAAGATTCTTGCAGACCACATATTGAATTAGAAAAAAAGACTTATTATTATTAATTATTTTCTATTGTATTTTATTTGTTTTGTTAAACATTTCCTAATTACATTTTGTCTCATTCTGGTACACTAAAGGATTGTTGCATGGGCTGCACATTTGACAACTCTGTTCTAAAATATACTCAAACTTTTGGTTAGTTTCTTATGAATATGTTCTACTTTGTTAAGATCCTTCCAAAATTTGTTTTTTGATGAACTTTTATTTTTTGAAGAAAAGGCATAAGTAAAAGCAAAGTTTCCCATATGTGTATTCATCATACCTGACAAAGCTATATATTTCTTGATTGGTGGCAATGGAAGGGATTGTAGAGAGATATTGCAACCAGCTTATTTGATATAGGAATGATGTGACTTGTCTCAGATTACAAATCTAGTTAATGACATGGATAAAATTAGGGTTAGTGAACCTAAACAATAAGAACTCATTTCAAGGTGGGGAATTTTGCCCACTCCATCTAAGAATTTGTGATAGAAAAAAAAAGGAAAGCAAAATATAGAACTAAACTACCAAAAGAGACCAACTTTGATTTTAAAACAAAGATTATATGATCATGGCATTATAGATAGAAAGGTCCTTGGGGACCATCAAATCCATCCACTTCATTTTAAAGTTGAAGAAATGAGGCACAGAGAGATTAAATGATCTGCACAGCATTACACAGGTAATAAGTGTCAGAGGTGGTATGTTTTAAAGATGGAAGCAAGTGAACAGAGGATGAAAATCATATCACATATCCATGCAAAAATAGTTCCAAGAGTCTGTACAATGAGCCTATGTAGAGATTTAGTGACTTTCAAGAATTCAGACATCAGTGTCCAATATTTACTCTTTTCTGTTTGACAAGTATTATTATTATTAATATTTTAGAAATCAATGTTATAAAATTTTTCATTATAACATGATAAAACTGAAATATACTGTCTAAGATGATTCTTTACAATTAATTATTACTAATATTTGGATATGTAGAAATATTTTTCACAATTGACCAGATTTTTCCAATTTTATCAATTTTTTTTGTTATAAAGTAGTACTGGCCATTGTGATAAATTAAGATGTTATTTTTTTTCCTTCTATCTCTAATAACAAATTTATTTAAAATATGTTAACCACTGGAATTATAGGAAAGTGATTTTTTTTCCTGTACTATCCTTGAATGCAGAATCATCATAAATCTTCTCTTCAGGAGGTTAAGCAACTTATACAAAAAAGCAAAGTTATGGTTTCATTTGATTTTACCAATTCATCCCAGCTTATCCTACCTTAGCTCTCATCTTCTATCATCCATTTGAGTTCAAACTTTACTTATTTCATTCTCTCATTGTTTATAGATATGTCATTTATCTGTTACTCTTTATCTCCAAACTTCCCAGGAGTGGATGATAAACAATAACCCGACTTTTGCAAATCACTTTTGTATTCTAATAGACAATAAGGATATGGCCCCTATTTTAGAGAGGCATGGTTTTGTGTTTAAAAGAGGAATAGGGATCAGAAGAAATCACAGAGCTATATCCAGGGGTTGAATCAGTGGCAGTTCCTGAATAACTGGCTGAGGTGGGTGAAATCTCTCTAAGGAGTTTGAATGGATCAACCGAAGAAAAAATGTTTCATTCAAGATACTGTGAGTTGGGTGCCACACCTTTAAAAATGGAGTCCAGTGGCAAAGCCAGGTCCAAAGTTTTGTTTTTTTTTCCATACAGACCAAATTCAGTCTTGGAATTGCTAACCAAAATGTATTTCTTTGGGTTATTTTGCACCCATAAAGAGTTGCCTCTGAGGCAGCTAGGTGGTGCAGTAGATAGAGTTCCAGCCTTGGAATCAGGAAGACCTGAGTTCAAATCCAGTCTCAGACACTTGACACTTGCTAACTGTGTGACTGGGCAAGTCACTTAACCCCAATTGCCTCACCAAAAAAAAAGGCAAAAAAAAAAAGAGTTGCCTCAGGAATATCTTATCAAGGATATACCTAGGTCTTCATAGGTCTCCACATTCAAAGCAATCCTTGCCAATTTCCAGTTGACAATGTAAAACAGTGTACTGTAATGTAAATTACTGACTTTACATTACTGACAATGTAAAACAACCTGTACTTCACCAAAAGGTAAATACAGGAAAAAGGATCATAAAATTTTCATTAAATGATTAAGAAAATTCCACTTTCTCTGATGCATCACAGTATTCCCCCCAACACACATACACACTGTATGTTAAAGTGTTCCTGAGAAGACTAGCTTCTTATACTCTATTAGACAGTAACCTTTTCCAGAAAATCCATTTTTCTTTATCCAGTAATCTTAGTTATTCCTGCTATTTGCTGATTGGTTACCTGCTTCTGGCACATGTTTAAATAGATGGACAACTATTAAAACATACCTCTTATACCAAAGAGATCATATAAATGAGAAAAGGACCCACATGTACAGAAATATTTATAGTAGCTCTTTTTAAGGTGGCAAAGAATTAGAAATTGAGAGGATACCCATCCATTGGGGAATGGCTGAACAAGTTATGGTATATAAATGTAATAGACATCTATTGTGTTATAAAGAAATGATAAGCAGGCAGACTTCAAAAAAAAAACTTGGAAAGATTTGCATGAACTGACGCAGAGTGAAATGAGCAGAACCGGAAGAACATCGTACACAGTAACAGCCACATTGTGCTATGACTAACAAGCAATATAAGGATCTAAGACATCTCCAAAAGCCTCATTATGGAAAATGCTATTCACATTCCAAAGACAAAACTATGGAGTTTGAATGCAGATCAAAACATACTATTTGTTTTTTTTTCTTCTGTTATGTTTTATTTCCACTTTTTGGAGGTTCCTCCTATTGGTTCTAATTCTTACTTACAACATCACTAATGTGAAAATATGTTTAATAGGAATGTATATGCATAGCCTATATCAGATTGCACACTGTCTTGGGGAGGGAAATGGGGAGGGAGGGGGAGAAAAATTTAAAACTCAAACGCTTATGGAAGTGATTGCTGATAAATCAAAATAAATTAATTTTAAAAATATAAGTCACCTCCCCCCCCCAGAAAAAAACCTATACCTCTTCTACTGACTCTCTGACACTAAAAATCTTGTTGTTGTATCCTGGCCCTAGCTGTTGTCATCTGTGAGGCTGAGGTAGAGAATGTTAATGGTTTCCTATAGGTTTATATAAATACATTGGTGGTTTCTAGAGAACAAAATCTATTGTTAGAAGGGGGCAGAGCCAAGATGGTGAATTTAAGGCAGGGATTCATCTGAGTTCTCCCCCAAATCCTTGCAAATACCTATAAAAACTACTTTAAATATTTTCCAGAGTAGCAGAACCCACACAGAGAGAGTGAAATATATTTCCAGTTTTTGGAAGGTCGAAAGGAAAGGTCTGTTGCTCCAGGCTGAGAAAGAAGCAGACCAGTATGGGGTATACCAGCACAGCCCTGGCCCCAGCAAACCAGGAGCAGGCCTAGGGAGTGACTGAATCATCATCATCAGCAGCAGTGGTTGCTTCTGGAACTCTCAGCCCACAAATGGTAAGGTGAAAGAACAACTGGTCAGAAAAAGATTACAGAGGTCTCTTTGCTAGCACTGAGGCAGGACTCTGTTGCTTTGCCCATACTTGGATCTGAACCATATTCCTGGGTGGCAATCCTAGGGCAAGAAAGAGCACAAACATAGGAGAGCTTGTGGCAGCATTGGAGAGGGAACCCTCTTCACAGTTCCAGGGCAGAAAAGAGTGCCTATAATCACTCACACACCAGAACACAGTCTAGGAAAGGAGCAAATACCTCTCCTTAGATCATATCACTTTGGAAGAACTGAAAACTTACACATCCCTAAAAGTATCTCTGAAAACAGATGCACAAAACCCCTGAAACTTGGGACAATTTTCCCTCCATACTGGAAACAGAGCCCTAACTTAACACAGAGTTAAAGTCAAGTAATAGACTTAAAAATGAGAAAATAGTGGACAAAAAAAAAAAAAACTCTGACTGTAGAATTTTACTTTGGTGACAAGGAAGATCAAAACATACACTGAAAAGGAGACAGCCAATTCAAAGCTCCTATATCCAAACCCTCCAAGAAAAACATGAATTGGTTTCAGGCCATGGAACTTCTCAAAAAGGATTTTGAAAATCAAGTAAGAGAAGTAGAAGGAAAATTGGGAAGAGAAATTAGAATGATGCAAGAAAATCATGAAAAATGAGTCAACAACTTGCTAAAGGAGACCCAAAAATACTGAAGAAAATAACACCTTAAAATAGATTAGACCAAATGGCAAAACAGGTCCAAAAAGCCAATGAGGAGAAGAATGCCTTAAAAAGAAGAACTAGGGCTCAGATTCTTAAAATCTAGACAATAGCTCAATAATTTTTAGATTTCTTATGAATCTTGCCAATATGGGGGATATTCTAATAAACTTTGTTTCTGGCTGAAAGAAGGCTTGGGTTGAATTTATTCTGGCAGGATCTGTGTGTCTTGATTTCAGGGTCCTGGCACCCCTAAACCTCAACAGAGTCAGATAATGAACTCCCTGAGAAAGGAGGTAGATCATAGAAACAAAGGTCTACGTTGGGGGAAATACAATTTGACCTCAAGATAAGAGAAGTTGCTGAATAATAAAAAGCAGAAGGAAGCATGGAAGTGATAGTGGGGAGCAAGGATTATGCCAACTTCTCCTGGCTCTATATAGAAAATCATGAGAGCAGCAAACAGCAGTGGAGAGGCTAGCAGGGATGTCTTTCTGAAGGAGCTATGTTTCAGTAAGTGCCAGAAGATGAAGAATGTGACAAGGAGATCTGGAATGAAAGGGATTTTCATGATAGGGAAGTGGGTGTTGCAGAAGGTGCAGTGAGTAGCAAGGGAAAGCAGAGGAGTGAGCAAATTGACTGGGACTAGAGTTGGGGTAGACGCTGAGATGCCGAGCAGGGTAGATGCAGGTAAAGGTAAAAGATTGTAGTGATGGGGTTAGGATCTGGATCCCTAAAAGGAAAAACCCTGGACTTTCTCAAATCTCTGGATTTGCCTGAGGACATAATCCACTTAATTTGCCTTTCATTATGGCTATACCCAATCTCCCAATTCTGTTCAGTTACCTCCCAATTGCTGGCAACTTCCCACCCTTAATCCTGTCTAGACTCCATTCTCCTTTGGCCAAGTGGTCCAGGTCCCTGAAGTTCTGTTTACTTCCACATCCTCCTTAGACCCCTCCAAACTACTTGGCCACTCCTAAATCCCTCCCACAGTCTTCTGTATATAGGGATCTTATTTCCATTAAGGTGCTCAGATTCTAGCCATTGCTGGGATTCTTAAAGTTTGGCCCAATTGCAATAGTGATACAAATTTTGAGATTCCTTAAGAGTCTGGCCAATATGGCAGATACCAATATGAGGAGAGCAAAAAGCTCAGATAATTGAATTATCTTAAAATTATCTTCAAATCACTGGAGATGGATAACATTGGATAGCATTAAATAAAGTTGACCATTGGATGATAGCATTAAATAAGAGACAATTGGATAATTTCTCATTTTTTTAAATTCAGGTACATTTCCCCCCCTTTAACTATTCTATTCATTTTGGTACTTATAAATATTACTTAAGTTTTCTTTTTTTACCTTTTATTTTGTTTCATCTACTTTACAGAAAAGATTCTTAGCAATGTAGTGAAAAGAACATTCAGTGGAGAATAAAGAAATCTTGATTTTAATCCTAGTTCTTGCCCTGGATACATATACAGTATTGGTAAAGTCACTGGACCCCTCTAGGTCATAATTTCCTCTTCTGTAAATTAAAGAGATTTGACTGGATAATCTTGAATGTTCCTTCCAGTTCTATATGAACAGGTTTTCATATGAAGAAATTAAAGCCATCTATACTCATGTTAAAAAAATGCTCTAAATCACTATTGAGTAGAGAAATGCAAATCAAAACAACTCTGAGGTACCACATCACACCTATCAGATTGGCCAACATGATAAAACAGGAAAATGATAAATGTTGGAGAAGATGTGGGAACATTGGAACACTAATGCACTGTTGGTGGAGTTGTGAAATGATCCAAATTAAAAAAAAAAAAAGTGGGACTGGCCAAATGGAAAAGGAGGTCCAAAAGCTCACTGAAGAAAATAATTCCTTAAAAATTAGAATGGGGCAAATGGAAGCTAATGACTCCATGAGAAATTAAGAAATTACATTAAAAAAAAACAACAACAAAAGAATGAAAAAATAGAAGACAACATGAAATATCTCATTGGAAAAAACAACTGACCTGGAAAATAGATCCAGGAGATACAATTTAAAAATTATTGGGCTACCTTAAAACTAGGACTAAAAAAAGAGCCTAAACATCATCTTCCAATAAATTATCAAGAAATACTGTCCTGATATTCTAGAAGCAGAAGGTAAAATACAAATTGAAAGAATTCACTGAGTACCTCCTGAAAGAGATCCCAAAATGAAAACTCCCAGGAATATTATAGTCAAATTCCAGAGTTCCTAGGTCAAGGAGAAAATATTGCAAGCAGCCAGAAAGAAACAATTCAAATATTGTGGAACCACAATAAGGATAACGCAAGATTTAACAGCTTCTAAATTAAAGAATCAGAGGACTTGGAATATGATATTTTGAAGGTCAAAAGAGCTAGGGTTAAAACCAAGAATCACCTACCCAGCAAAATTGAGTACAATCCATGAGGGGAAAAAATTAACATTGAATGAGATGGAGGAATTTCATGCATTCCTGTGAAAAGACCAAAGCCAAATAGAAAATTTGTCTTTCATATAAAAGACTCAAGAGAAACATGAAAAGGTAAACAGGAAAGAGAAATCTTAAGGGACTTATTAAAGTTAAAATACATTCCTACATGGTAAGATGATATTTGTAACTCATAAGACCTTTCTCATTATTAGGGTAGTTAGAAGGAATATATATAGACAGATGGAACAAGTGTGAGTTGAATTTGAAGGGATGATATCTTAAAAATAAAATTAAAGGGTGAGAGGGGAATGTACTTGAAGAAAGAGAAAGGGAGAGATAAAATTGGGTAAATTATCTCCCATAAAAGAATCAAGAAAAAGCTTTTACAGTGGAGAAGAAGAGGGGGGGGGGAGGTGAGAGGGAATGAATGAACCTTACTCTCATCAGAATTGACTTAAAATGGGAATAACATACACACTTAATTGGGAATAGAAATCTAGATTACCCTATGGGAAAGTAGGGAGGAAGAGAATAAGAGAAGGGGGAGTGATAGAAGTGAAGGCAGATTGGTGGAGGGGGTAATCAGAAGCAAATATTTTAGAGGAGGGATAGGGTAAAAGGAGAGAATAGAATATATGGGGGGCAGGATAGTATGAAGGAAAATATAGTTAGTCTTTCACATGACTATTATGCAAGTGTTTTACATGACTACACATGCATAACTTATGTTGAATTCCTTGCCTTCTCAATGGGGGGATGGGGAATGAGGAAGGGAGAAAATTTGAAATTCAAAGTTTTAAAAATGAACATTAAAATTGTTTTTACATGTAACTGGGGGAAAATAAAATACCAAATAAAAATTATATATATACACATATATGTATATGTATATACGCTTATGTGTATATATATATATATGAATATAGTAAAAACTATTATTTATTTATTTATTTTTGCTATATAAGCTGTGTCCAACTGTCTCTGCATCTCTACAAATTAGAAATGGAGATTAAGTAACTAAATCTTAATTTGAAAAATGTATTAGCTAGGATTATTGTGTTTTATTTTGTTGAATATTTCCCAATTACATTTTGATCTGGTTAGGTTTTATGTGGGGGTGTTATGGGCCATGTTTTTGACAGCTCTGGTATATCATTTAAAGGGTTCCCAGGTTCCCAGTATGTGTCACAAAAGGGTCATGAACTAAATTCTTCCTGTCTTTGTAGGTAGTTCGCTATTCACTAAGTCAGTATACCTTTCAACTACATAAAAATAAAGTATTATCTGACACTAATTGCTTAAAAGTTACTGATCTATACTTATCATATTCCTGCTGTATTCAGTTGTCATATGTAAGAAGGTCTTCTGAGAGAACACAAATTTACAGTCACTATTCACTCTTTTATTTCTCCTTTTTATTATTGTTAGACTTATTTCTCCTATTTTTTGTATTATATTTTTATTTTTGCAGTACTTAATCAATAAATATTTGATGAATGAGTGAATTTAATAAACAATTCCAAATGTTCATGACTTGCTCATATTTCCTTTTATCTTATGTGTCTTCAAATATATGGTATAGCAGTAATCAGCATTTACAGTTTTTAATTTGAATTCTATGTATGTATATATGCATATATACATGCACATAGATATGTATATAGTATGTGAATATAGATAGAAAGATAATAGAGATATCATATGAATAATATCTCTATCTCTATATATATCTATAATATAAAATGCTTTGTTTTCTAGATGAATGTATTTTTAATAGACTTTAGCTACTGAAGCAAAAAGTGTCATGGAAATATATTAATAAATATACATTATAATGACCACATTTTAATATATAATTCACGCACTGTAAATATCCTGTAGGCAGCATGATTTAGTGGATAAGGCTTCTGAAGTCAAGGATACCTGGTTTGGAGTCTTGCCACAGATAAATATTAGCTATGTGACCATAGGCAAATCAATTAACCTTTCACTTTCCCAAACAACTCTTAAAGATTGCAAATTGGAGAGAAGTTGAGCTAAATATATAGAGGCAATTACCCCCCCACCCCCAAGTTCCATTGAGAACTCATAGAATAGACCAAGGGTCACAGTTCCAGGACTTGGCCCACCCCACTTCTAGAAAACACTATCAATCAACTGTATAAAATACATTTGTTAAAAAAAAGTGTGGAGTGGCCACTTAGATAATTTTACATGTGGATATTCCAAAAGTCCCTTATTTTAGTTAAATGTAACTATTCACAATTAAGAATTCCTATTAGAATTGCTGTTTTTTTTTCTGATAAGATATTGTCACAGAATCCTATTGTTCTTTGTCCTACAGGGTCATACACTTCAATACATACAGGTGGTGTTACTGCTATGACTGGGAACAATTTTGAGACATAAAGGTCAAAAGCTTTCCTTGAATAGCATTTTCCTTTGTTTGTAATTCTGGATAACTGTGGAAAGTTGTAGAAAAATATTACTCCCTGCCATCTTAAGAAACTTCATAAAGGTCTATATTATATATCAGTCAGGCAAATTAGTTGTAGTCAATTGGTTACTAGTATCACTCACCCTTGGAAAATAAAATGTTGGTCATACCTGCTTGGCTCATGTGAACACAAGGTATCTCCTTTAAATGTATGATCCATCAAATGTGGATACCTAAAAGAATTCAATTCATCTAAAAGCAATTGGACATGGTTGTGCACTCCAAGCTGAGAATCACATACACAGATTTCCTTAGCCCCTTTACTATGAGATCCTACTCCATGTATTTGAGATCACCCTCAGAAATTTGGGATACTGGGATTCAGAAACTGATGGAGAAGATGCTTATGAATATTACAAATCTCAGGCATACTGAGGAATAGGTGTTATTTGTTTACTTAATAGCATTTTTCCCAATTACACATAAAGATAGTTTTCAACATTCATTTTTGTAAGATTTTGAGTTCCAAATTTTTCTCCCTCCCTCCTCCTTATCCAAGACAGCAAGCAATCTGACATAGGTTATACATGCACAATCATGTTAAACATATTTTCATATTAGTCATGCTGTGAAAGAAGAATCAGAACAAAGGGAAAAACCATGAGAAAGAAAAAAAAACAAAATAAAAGAAGTAAAAATAGTGTGCTTCTACCTGCATTCAGACTCTATAATTCTTTCTCTGGATGTGGTTACCATTTTCCAGCACGAGTCTTTTGGAATTGTCTTGGATCATTGTATTGCTGAGAAGAGCTAAGCCTATCATAGCTGATCATCGCACAATGTTGCTGTTACTATGTGTACATATACACATATACATGAGTACAATATTCACCTGGTTCAGCTCACTTCACTCAGAATCAATACATGTCCAGGTTTTTCTGAAATCTACCTGCTCATCATTTCTGGAATAAGTTTTTTAAAGTTTTTTTTGAACAAAATTCTAAAATGATGTAAGATAATCGTATAACATTTATTTATTGAAGGAAACAATTCATCACTTAAATCACTGGAGCAAAATGGTATGTAATGATAATATTGCTAACTCATTGGGTTCCATTTTCTCCTATTTGAAGCATTTCCCAATGGGGGGGGGAATAGTTGCATTATATACTATAAACTATCTGATACTTTTCAGCAGTATTCTTATGGCATCCTGAATTATCTTTCATTTCTTCTTTTAAAATCTCATCACTAGATGCAGGATGCATGTCAAGATGCAGTATCTTAATTCATGTAACATCACAGAAATACTTAATGTGCTCAATTTGAAATGAGATTCATACTACTCACCTGTAATGAGACAACCAGTCTTTTCTGGGAGTCTTGACTAGATGCAGATTGAACCATTTTGTTAAAATATATTCGGTTTAAAAAAGCTGAGCTATTTGCTTTCAATAGTGAGAAACATTACTTTATTTTTATAAAAAATGAATGAACCATTTCAGGAAATGCCAAGTTTCCTGATACTGAGAGTCTTGATGTAAAACTTAGGAAGTCCCTTGTTGGGGATAATAAAAAGATTTCTATTTAGGTAAGGGTTGGAATAGATATCTTTTAAAGTAAATAAAAAATTTTAAAATCTATAATGTTATAGTTGGTTTTGTTTCTGTAACATGGAATTTTGTTCTCTGGAATATCAGAAATCTAGCTTATTCTATGGGTCTTGATGGGATGTTTTATATACCTTTGCTGGTCCTGACATTCATATCCACTAATCAGGCTTTAATACCAATCATTTTTGGACTCAATGGAAACATGAAGTACTTCTAAGGATCATGACAATAATTATGTCAAGCTGTGCCTTCAGGGTTAATACATTATTTCCTTCAGGACAACTCTATGAGATAGGTAGTATAATTGTTATTTTCCCATTTTTTGGATGAAAAACTGAGACTGAAAGACTACTCCAAAGATATACAGCTAAAGTGGTAGAAGTAAGAGTTAATCTAGGTCCTCAAATTCTTTACTTGTCACTACTTCCATAACACTACTCTTATGCCTTCAATACAATTCAACGGTTACATTTTAAAATAGGAATTGCTTTGAAAAATGGCATTTTCACATAGCTTACAAAATTCTGGCACAGGATTTCTAGTACTGTAATTAAGAGTGGAATCATTACATATCAAGACTGTTGATTGACACTATTGGATTTTTCTTGGGATTAAAAAATATTTAAAAATTTTGAAAATATTTCAAAAGCATCTCAAAATTGCATTTTTTCATATTACAATTCTATTTCAATTTAGTTTTTTCAATAGGTAACCATAGTTCTCAGTAGAACATGACAGTAGCAGAAAGACAACTCTGGTGTAATGAAAATAATTTTGTTAGGTGTCTGGAGAATGAATTGAAGTGGAACATATGTTGAGGCAAGGAATGCAACTAAGAGGCCAAGAGATCTAGATGTATAGGGTTGAAAGATTAAAGAATATGGCAATTTTGGTAAGGGAAACCATATTGATCTATTTGTAAATAGACTTAGATTCTAATAGACCCTTGCCATTGATAAGCTGCCATTTATTTGGGGGCAAGCCATAATTGTTGTAGACTTCAGTGTTATCTGCAAAATGAAGAGTTTGGACTAGATGATGTCTGAGGTTGTTTACAATGCAAAATTAACTTATTTCTAACAGTTCTACAGAATCCACAAATCATATGACTTAAAAGATTAAAAATCCATTTAGGAACTTGATGAGCCTTTATCTCCACTGGATGCCTTTGTTGCAAGTGTTAGACATGAAATACTTGGACTTTCCTGAGATATATTATCATGTAATTTTTGAATAATGGGTTCTTTTTTTTTCTCCTTCTAAGATCAACATGGACAGATGTTTCCTAAGAAACAGTACTTTTTCTCCCATCATGATTGTGTTTACATTTCATGATTATATAAAAAAAGAATGCAACAAATAAATGTTAAACCTAAGGTATGATCCCCTTTTCAATTTACACAAACATAATATCAAAAATTTGAATGACCTTCCAAAGAAATTATAATAAATTAGGCTTTGTCAAGTCACATCAGAGTACATGGGTATGTTAAATCTAAAGAGTCACTACATGAGTTGGAAACATAATTCTGAGCAGTGGACTAAAGCAAAAAGCAATGTAGATTCAGAGACAACACAGTTTGAATGAGAATGCCATAGGAGTTAGCTGAACGTGAAATCATACAACTTCCTTAGTTAACATGGCATTATTTTATAGTAAGTATCACTACCAAACCTACTGAACTACAGAATTTTGGTAAATTTAAAACTCATCCAAGAACTAGAACATCTCTCTCAGAGGCATGACTTCCAGTAAAGGATGGTGCAGAGCCCCACTTTAGCAAAGAGTTAAATACCAAAAAAAAAAAGTAGTTTTCTATACAAAGTTACTATGCAAAGTTACTATAGTGACAAGGAAGATGAAAACATAGATTCAGAACAAGATAACAAAGTAAAAACTTGTACATTCAAAATCTCAAAAGAAAAAAATATGAATTAGTCTCAGGAAATAGAAGAGCTCAAAAAGGATTTTAAACATCAAGTAATAGAGGTAGAAGGAAAAATGGAAAAAGAAATGAAAGTGAGGCAAGAAAATCATGAAAAATAAGTCAATAGCTTAATATAATAGCTTACTAAAATAATAGCTTAATAAAAATACTGAAGAAAAGACTACCTTAAAAAATAGACTAACCCAAATGGTAAAAGATATACAGAAATTAACTGCAGAGAAGAGAGTCTTAAAAAGCAAAATTGTCCAAATGTAAAAGGAAGTCCAAAAGCTCACTGAAGAAAATAATTCTTTAAAACTTAGAATTGAGGAAGTGGAAGCTAATGTCTATATGAGAAATCAAGAAACAATAGAACAAAATCAAAAGAAAGGAAAAAAGAAGATAATATAAAATATCTTATTGGAAAAACAACTGACCTGGAAATAGATCCAGGAGAGATAATTTGAAATTTTTTTGGACTTCCTGAAAGCCATTATATATAAAAAATAGCCTAGACAACATCCTTTAAGAAATTATCAAAGACAGTTGCCTTGATATTCTAGAACCAAAGGGCAAAATAGAAATGGAAAGAATTGACTTTCTGAAGGAGATCCAAAAATGAAAACTCACAGGAATTTATAGCCAAATTCCAGAGCTCTCAGGTCAAGGAGCAAATATTGAAAGTGATCAGAAAGAAACAATTCAAGTATCATAGAGCCACAGTCAGAATAACACAAGACTTAGCAGTTTCTATATTAAAAAATCATAAGGCTTAAAATATGATATTCTGGAGGGCAAAAATGCTAGAAATACAACCAAGAATCACTTACCCAGCAAAACTGAATATAAACCTTCAGGGGAAAAATGATCATTCAATGAAATAGAGGACTTTAAGGAATTCTTGATGAAAAGACCAGAGCTGAATAGAAAATTTAACTTTCAACTGGAAGACTCATGAGAAACATAAAAAAGGTAAGCAAGAAAGGGAAATAATAAGGGACTTAATAACTTAATAAGGTTAAACTGTCTATATTCCTCCATGGGAAGATGATACTTATAACTCATAAAAACTTTCCCATTATTAAAGTTGTTAGAAGGAGTTTCTATAGACAGAGGGCACAAGTGTGAGTTGAATATGATGGGATAATATCTAAAATTAAGAAGTGAGAAAGAGGAATGTACTGGGAGAAGGAGAAAGGGGGAAATAGAATGGGGTAAATTATCTCACATAAAGGAGACATGAAAGAGCATTTACAACAGAGGAGGAAATGGGGGAGATGGTAGGGAAAGCTTGGAAATTATTCTCATCAGAATTGGCTCAAAGAGGAAATAATATACACACTCTGTTGGGTATAGAACTCCATCTTATCCCAAAGGAAAGACTTTTCCTTCCAATCTTCCAAGTTTTTTAGGCTAAAATATTGTTTCACCCCATCTTTCTGCCGGTTCTGCTGTTCCATGATTTGTTTTGGGGTGCTATTATATGGTTTTCTTGGATGCAAATATGGGAGAGTTATGGTAATTTATTGCTTACTCAAACATGTTGACTCCCAGGAGTCCGCCTTATGTGTGTTTTGAGGGAGCAGGTGCATACAGAACTGAATAGATTGACAGATTGACAGAGTCTATCATTTGTTTTAAAAATGTTCTGCACATTTTTTTCCCCTAAATAAAACACCATTGTCTAGAGGTCTGTAGAGGTCTGGATACCAAGAAGACTCTCCCTCATTTTAAAGTTGTTTATCTAGTCATGCTCTTATTTAATAGAGTTTTGCTGCCATGTTTACCTCTCAACAACAGAAGCCTATGAAGTTGGTGTAACTTATTCTTCTAACAGACTATTCCTAAGGCTAAAATGAAATGCAGTTATTCTGTCTGATGCCAAAAGATTTCCCTTAGTTTTAGAACTTATTTCCCCAGGGAAAGTTTCAAATTTTGTTCCCCAGTTGTGTTTGTGACAACCTAAGCTAAAGAAATTAGTGCTCAAAAAAGGCAAGATTTTTGTTTCATATTGTCTAATTTCAAAATGCCCCATGAAGGAAGGAGTTTTCAACTATAAGATTCTATGCAATTCAAAGCCTTTGTGTTTGGAGTTCCCATGAGATAATGGCATTCCTTTCAAACCATTTTTCCAGTATCCATAGAAAAAAAAGTCTGCTCAGTGGAAGTAATAAAAAAAGAAAAGAAAAAAATATTGACAGTCTGAAGATTTATCCATTGTCTTCTGGTTTCTTTCCATTGATGCTTTTATTCATGATGCATACATTTTACTGTAAGACCCCATAATCCTTTGATACTCTGATGCTAACAACCTAAACAGAAATAAGACTTTGTTTAATGTATTGTACAGTAATAAAAAATAAAATGTTGTATCCCAAAATGAAAATTCTACAGATCGGAAAAGAACAAAACCATAGCTCTTTCTGTGAAATGTCTTAGGAAGTTTCTGAATTGAAGAGGACATTATATAAGTCCAATGGGCATCTGATCACAGTCCTTAGATTCTTTCACATCTATTCTAACTTTTTCCACTTTCAATCACTGTTTACTTTTGACTACAGTATATTTAAATATGTTTTAAGCAACTATTATTTTAATTAAAAAATAAAATAGAGGATAATAGGTATAGTTTCTCTTTCAGTAATGTCAATTTACATTCTACCCTCTCTGACCTAACAGTACAACTTGGTTAATAGAGTCAGGTTCACCAGCAGGCACCTCATTGCATAAAAATAATAACATTAAACTTTTCTCTTTACTTAATTCCAGTAGCAGTAGGAAATGAAAGTACCCTAAAACTGACTGCAGTGGAAAGATCTCTTTGATTGGGTTTTCTTTGTCTGGGATTTCCTGCACCAACTTTTAGGTCCCTATGTATTAGAAGACCTCTAGACTATGGTGTTTTATTCAGAAAAAAATGCAGAACATTTTAGAAAAAATGATAAACTCTGTCTGGTCTCTGTGATTGTCACTTCTTGTAAAATATTTGCAGTGGCATGGCCTTACCTTGTGGAAATTTGCATAAAAATGAATGATTAGATAATGTTTTGCAAATTGGAATTAGGTAACATTATCTATCCCTTGATATTTAAACAACAAATAAATTTAGCTTTCTCTCATTGTGCAAGAAAACAGAACATTGTTGGCTCCAATCCTGGGTCTCCCTATGTTCTCTACCATGCCACAGAAGTCTCTCCTCTGTCTCTGGAAGTTCATCCCACATCTGGATTTATCATAGTGGAAGTACCTTTGGCACCTTGCTTTGATTAATTGGTTACTCATAGAACCTAAATTCCTAGGCCAGCCATGTCTTCATTCCTTTCTAGGCTCTAAAATAAGTTGTTTTAACCCTCCAGAATTTGTTTTCCTGTCACCCTGTCCCCAACTCTTTTCAGCTTACTTGTATGTGTTATCTTTCATTATTAGAATGTAAGCTCACTGAGGAGATGACCACCTATGTTTGTATTCCTATAGCTGAGCATAGTACCTAGAACAAATGAAAAATTTAATAAATTCTTGTTGACTTAAATTTATTTGACAATTTCTTCCACTACAGCAGTTACAGAAAACAATGGGGTTTTTTGCAATTATTTTGCAATGCCATTTTAGATATTTTTTATTAATGTTAAAATATTTCTGGCATTTTAGTGCCCTTGGGGGTATTGATATAATTTTTTTCAGAATTTATATTTTACTATGACTGAGTCTATACCATCAGCGGCTACAGAGTGAAAGTGAAAATCCAGTTATTCATTTTTATGTTTGAATTTCACAAATTGACTTTCCCTATCACAAATGAGTACACATAGTCACATATACACAGATATATACATGAGAGATCATAAATAACAGCAATAATTCATATTACAGAAATTAACTATCTTTGGTTTATGTTTGTGATATGAATGTTACTAATTACAACATAAGGAGGAAAGAAATGGGGAGATAATTTTTCAGGATAAGCTTATTCTAAAGTGTATCAAATGTTAATATAATAATGTATTTATAAATCACTTTGAAGTTTAGTAAAGCACTTTACTTAAGTATATGAAATGAGTAGTACAAGTATTAGTGAGACAATTTTTAGTTGAAAAACCTGAAAAAGTAAAGAGAATGAAAGTTACTTGCTCATAATCACAAGGTAGAAAGCAGTAGATACCAGATTTGAACATAGGTCTTACGATTCATAATGTAGTGCTTTTCTTATGACATTACTGAGAGATTATTTGTATCTAAAAGGAAGAAAAAACAAATTAATTTTATCAGGATTCCTTGCCTTGATTTATTTATCCATAACTATTTATTTAGGTAAAAGGAACTACTGGATTTCTTGACCTTAAGTTATTTTTTCTATCAGTCTCTGGATTCTCCACATCAAGAAATCCTTACAAATGATACTAATAAATGTCTATTATTATGTTCTAGTTGCTTCCAGTTTCAAAAATATGATTCATTACTCATTCATAATGGTCCCATAAGCCATGCTCTCTACTAGTGAAATGAAGTGTTGAAGTTCTTATTTGGATAATTTAGGAAATATTGCTTTGAATTAATTTCTGAAATAGTCCTTCATATGAAAAATCCCTTCATGATTTTCATCTAGCCAGAAACAGAAACATTTAATAGTTGATATTTTTCTTCCAATCCACTCCAAGGGACCAGTTTTGAAGCATTTTTCAGAAAAAAAGGGTGTCCTTGGCAATTGAAAGTACTTAAGTGTACAAATCCTGCATCTTAAAGGAGCAGAGGGACAATGGGGTGAAGGTAAGAGAGGGTGCTTTCCAGCTAGGCTTATGGAATGTCCATTGCCAAGGCACAGAAATTGGAGATGCAGAGTGCTTTATGAGTGCAACATAGCATTCCAAAATCCAGAATGAATAGATCCCAGAGTGTAGGAAGGAGAGTAATGCCCATAGAAACTTGAAAGATAGGTTGGGATCATTTTATAGGGCTTTATAAGATTAACAGGAGAATTAATATATATCTTAAAAGTAAAAAGAAACTTTGAGTAGAGAAGTCATATGAGCATATCTGTACTTAAGGAAAAATACTTTGGCTGCAATGTATTGGTTAGACTGCAGTGGGAAGACAGTTGGAGCAAGGAGACTAGGAGGCTGTTATAATAATTTATGTAAGGAGTGATGAGGGCATGAACTAAGGTCACACATACATAACTGAATAGGATGGAATGCAAAAGATATAATGGAGGTAGAAAGAACAAGATTTGACAAATTATAAGATATGTGGGGTGAGGGAAAGTGAATAGTTAGGATAATATATCAAAGTTAAGAGTCTGGGAGGCTGACAGGTTGGGGGTGCATTTGATTGAAGTAACAATATTTTGAAGAGAAGGTTTTTTTTGTATATTTGTTTGTTTTGGGGAGAGGAGGATAATGAGTTCCATTTTGGGCATATTTATTTTAAAATGCCATCTGGACATTGATTCCAGTAGGCGACTAGTAATCTAGGACTGATACAAAGTAGACAAATGAGATATAGATTTGTGTATCAACTAGATAGCAATGATGGGCCCATGGGAGCTAATGCAGTCACCATGTGAGAATGTAATAAGATAAGGTTTTCAAAAGCCTTGAGAGGCACATAAGTGTGATAAAGTGTGTAAAAGTTTACAGAGAGGCCAATAAGGACAGAGATTGAAAACAGGTCATGAAATTTGGAAACTAAAAGACTGATGACTTTAGAGAAGAAAATTTTCAGTAGAATAGTGAGGTTAGAAGCCACATTGCAAAAGACTGAGGAGTAGGTGAGAGGATAGAAAGTGAAGGTATGTGATGTAGCCAGGTTTCTCAAGATATTTAACTGTGATGAGGAGGCACAGATCAGCATGTAAACATTTTGTTATGTTTTATTTTATTTTTAAAGAGATAGATACAGGCATATTTCTGGACAGCAGAGAAGGAGTCAGTCAATTGCCAATTGATAATGAGAAGTTGAAGATCAGTAAGAGAGAGATAGAATGATAGACAGACATAAAGACAGACAGACATTGGACAAAGAGATAAAGGAATAGAGACAAAAGGCATAGAGATAAAGATAAAATGTTTATAATAATGAGGGCAATTTGTTAGAAAAACAGGAGAGCATGGGATCAAATGCATATATGGAGGAGTTGACCTTGGCAAGCAGAAGGAAGGACCACATCTTTATCAGAGACTCAGGGAAAGGAGGAGAAAGTAGGAAATTATACCAAAGAATTTTGAGGTCAAGAGAATATGAGAATATAATGCTACATGATATCAATTTCTTGAATAAAATTAGAGGAAAGATCCTCAGTTAAGATATAGGGGAAGAAGTGTGAGGGTTGAGGAAGGAAGAAAAAGTTTTAAATATTTTGTGTGGAGAGTGAGATAGTGAATCAATTAGGGAAGAATAAAAGGGCTGCCTTACTGCACCAAGGGCTTGGTTGAGATTGAAAAAAAAAAATAACAAGAATTTGTAATGCATTTAGTAAGCATGGTTGTGAGACTTCCTACAGAGAACTTCCATTGCTTAAGGTAGGAAAAGAGGAGGCAGATGTTAAAAATATGCCAGTTTGGCAACAGAAGAATAGTGATAGGACATAAAGGCAAGGAATTCAAGATGAAAAGATAGCATAGAGTTTAAAAGTTTAACTGCTGGGTTGAAGTTGAAGAAAAAAGTGAAGTCAGAGTAAGAATTGTGTTCTAAGAAAATATTGCATATATGGACTGTGGAGGATACAGTACCTTCTGCAACATGGTTTCTGACTTTATCATTCAGCTTAAACCTTTCTCCAAAGTTAGTGGTGATATTTTAATTTGCAAATCTAACTGTGTTTCTCAATCTTTCTTCACATCTTTGTAGACTATGAAACTGCCAATCACCAATCCTTCTAGACACTCTCTTCTCTCTTGGTTTTCCAGACATTACTCTCTCCTTGTTCTTTCTCTGGTTTTTGGACTTCTTTTCTGGATCTTCATGCAGTCTATGTTGCTAACTATAAGTGTCCCACCCCTACTCCCCCAAGTTTTGGTCCTGAGCTCTCCTCTCTTCTCCCTCTACTAAGTCACTTGATGATCATCAGTTTAATTGGATTCAATTATCATTTCTATACAGATGGTAATAAGTGGTTATTGATTGATTGATTTGCATATTTAGTTGCATATTGCCTCTTCCTGTTATGTGAGATCTTAATGGGATGAACCACTTTTTTGTTTGTTTGTTTGTTTGTTTTTTAAGGCAATTGGGATTAAGTGACTTGCCCAGGGTCACACAGCTAGTAAGTGTCAAGTGTTTGGCCTGAGACAGGATTTGAACTTGGGTCCTCCTGACTTCAGGGCCGGTGCTCTATCCACTGTGCCACCTAGTTGCCCCCTTTGTTTTTGTTTTTCTTTGCATTACTAATACTTAGCTCATTTCCTAGAAAATAAATGGCTAACAAATTTTTATTGATTGAGTGATTAAGAGGTAATGTTTTTATTACTGTTGTCAAGTGAAAGTAGATGCTTTAGAAGACAACTGCTTTTGTGGGAAATACAAAGCTATTTAAGGTGATCTTATTTTCAAATTAGATTTATTTTTAATTAATTTCTAAAGTATTTCTGTACCTTTGCTTAAAACAAAAGAATGATGTGCTCTTGTCCACAAAGGTCAGTAAAAATGCACATTCCTAGAATCTTGAGAATCTGATCAAGAAGACTTTGAAATGAAAACAAAAGAAAAGTCAATGCATGTCTTCCAAATTAGATATTTTGGAGACAAGCAGGTAGACCATTGAAAGAAGCAGAGGGAACTATATATTTACATGAAATAGTACACAAGAAGAAAGCAAAGCATAAAATCCATGGCTTCAGATATGTACAAAATATTCCAACCTTAGGTCATATGTAAAAGGAATATTAGTTATTAATACAAGAAGGAAAATTAAAACTGATTAAGTGTAATGACACAGTGGGATAGCACTATAATAAAAAAATTGTTATTCTTTTTTCAAAAGGAACAGAATAAATAAGGGGTGCTGAGTAGAAATGTTTATTGAGACTATATGATCTTATAAGAAAATTCATGAATTAAAGTAGAGCATAATTTTGAACATATAGATGAATAATAACAGGAGAAACAAGATATTTTACAGATAAGACAATCACAAGAAAACATTAAACAGGCAAGGAAATGGATGATAAATGTTCCAAGTGATAGATCAATAATAAGTGACTTCAATTAACTAGAACTTTTTTGGAGCTCTGTCATAGAACAGCTGATAAATTCCCTCCCTTCCTTAAGGATAAGTACATATTTTCAAAATGTGGAAGAAATAATCAGTGAAATAACCCTTGTGAATTTTATTATGACAAATAAGAAGGGATAAATTTGAAATAGAAACAATGGAGGAAAGTGACCAATCCATCTTCTAATTCCCAATATATATTTGTGAAAACTGTGTATAGTGACATATATCTTACACTCTGAAAGAGGTTGTTGG
The DNA here is from genome assembly GCF_900497805.2 of Vombatus ursinus. Lineage (NCBI taxonomy): Eukaryota > Metazoa > Chordata > Mammalia > Diprotodontia > Vombatidae > Vombatus > Vombatus ursinus. The sequence goes on from NW_020949351.1 coordinate 9,133,476, forward strand.
AAATAACCTCTGGTGTCCAAATAGACACAGTAAGTTAGACAGACTCAGGATTAGTGAAGCAGTGAAGCCTTTAATATGCCTCCTGCAGGAAATAGGTGTGGAACTCGAGATGAGCACACACACACTACAGAAGCTAAAGCAAACTTTATATCCCTATTCCTTGACACAAGTCCCTCCTAGCTGACTTTCATTGGTAGAAGTCAGCACAGGTCACAGACTTCCAGAAAGACCCACCATATGTTCTCCTAGGTATGTTTCCTCCTTCTTCTTCACACATAAAGTGGATTCTTAATCCCATTCAGAGGTGAAGAAGCTAGTATTCATGAGCTTATTAAGCATACACACTCTTAGTAAAGCTTAACCTTTGCCTACTTCCAGCCTCTTTAATCAAACAACCAGTTTCAACCATTTTTAGCTGGTTCTTGAAGCTCCTGACCCAGAGCTACTTTTCTTTCAATTTCCTTATATGGAAATATAATTGTTTCTTACTTCTCACAAAGTGATTTGAAAGGTTTAAGGAAAAAGATAGTATAATAATAATAAGTACTCACATTTTGATATCATTGTAAAAAATTAAAAGTATCTTTATCATGAAAACCTAGTAAAATAAGTAGTACAAGTCTTATTCTTCTATTTTATTTATTTATTTATTTTTTGTTTAGGCAAGTGGGGTTAAGTGACTTGGTCAGTCATACAGCTAATGAGTGTTATGTGTCTGAGGCCAGATTTGAACTCAGGTCCTCCTGACTCCAGAGCCAACACTCTATCCACTGCACCACCTAGCTGCCCCTTATTCTTCCATTTTTATAGATAAGGACATTGAAGCACAGGGTTATGAAATAAGTTGAATATGGGCATATCTCACTGACAGAATTATTATTATCCTGGGCCTTAACCCCATTTTCTTTATCCATATTTCCCATGGACTAACAGTGAGTAAAAACTTAAAAGAATAAATGTCTATTGTTTTATTAATACACAATTTATTATAGCCCATTTGTTTCTCTGGTAATTCCTCTTAGTCCCTATGTAACATGGGAAAGAAAAGAAGAGGCAAGCATTCACAAAAATAATAATAATAAAGAAAGCTTCAACAAATTTCATTATTCTAATCAAAAAATTGACTAAGGAAGAAGTTTGTATAAGTCTTCCCAGATTTCTCTGAAACCATTCTTTTCATCATTTATTTCAGCACAATAGTATTTCATCATATTTAGGTACCATAACTTGTTTAGCTATTCCCCATTTTATGGGTACTTATTCACATTCCTATTCTTTCCTCCCTCAGAAAGAGCTCTTAATATTTTTGTACATCCTTAGGGTTTGTTTTCCTTAGGATTAATTCTTTCTTTAGTCTACCCTCCCTTTAATCCCCTCTTTTCCTTCCTTCCCTTTCCAACATCTCATTTTCTTCTATTATTTCTCTATTATGTGAAATTTATTTTTTTACCTAATTCTGTGTGTTTTTTCCCTCTTTGAACAATTCAGAAGACAGTGAGATTGCAGTGTCAACTGCTCCCTCTATTCCCTCTTCCTTGTGTATATATAAATTTCTACTTGTATACCCTCATTATTTGAGATAATTTTCCCTAACCTTCCTTTTCCTTCCCCCAATATTCCCTTTCTCTTCCTTTTTTTTTTCAGATAATTGAGATGGAGTAGAACCACTACCAGGCACTTTGACTAATTAAGATGCCTATTTAATTTGACCTTTGATGATGATAGGGCTCATAAGGAACATATTCATCATCTCTCCATATTTGAATGTAAATAATTTTCCTTACTTTGTCCTGTATCATTTTACATTTATGTTTACACACATAATATAGTAATTTTCTTTTCTTGAGTGTACATACTGGTAAAGGGCTTTATATTTTTTTTCTTAGTTGTGTAGGGGTCAGTGAGGAAAAAGAGAAGACAGATTTTTGCTGGTTGAAATATATAATTCTGTAAGGTACTATCCAATTTCTTTAATTGATCCATTCTACTTTGGGTACACTTCTGGGCTCAGCTTATTGCTACTTTATAGTACCTCAAAAAGAAAAAAAAATGTTGATCTAATAACTCCATGGCTGCCCATCAAACTGGCTGTCATAAGATGGCAATAATAATTCTCTATCCACTTGCTTTGTGGTACAATCATTCTTAAATTCTTTCTCCTCAATCTGTTTTCCAGGTCAGTTGTTTTTTCTATGAGATACCTTACATAGTCTTCTATTTATTCAGTCTTTTGACTTTCTTTTAATATTCCTTGTTGTCTCATGGACTTGCGGTTTTTTATTTGGTTCACTCTAGTTTTCAAAGAGTTTTTTTCTTAGGTGAGTTTTTGTACCTCTTTTCTCTAAGATGTTAATCCCTTCCTAACTTCCATAGCTCTCTTTTTTTTTACCCAAACTTTTTTCTCAAGGGCACTTCATAAGTAAAAAAAAAAAAACCTTTCAAAAACTCTTTATTCTTCTCTCCCAAGAAATTCTAGTTGAATTTGTTCCCAAATTGTATTTTTTAAGATTTTGGGGATGTTTTAAAGTCATTCTGTTCTGAATTTGTGACTTGAACATTCTTGTCATCATAATAGACTTTTATGCCCATAGTTTTTTACTTGTTGGTCAATATTCCAGTCTACCTTCTGACTTTGGACTTGAGGATAGTTTCAGGCTCAGTGCAAATCTGTAGGGAATGTCTTGACTGGTTCTGTTGCTGTTTTCTTCTTGTTATTAAGTGCTGTTGTTATACCAGGGTTTTAGGAAAACATAATATTCAGGACCTACAAGCTTTCAATGGTGGTCTCATCTGGGGTAAAGTCTGATAACTATGTCCCTGATTTGAATTCTTCACGTTTCTGACCTGGGATTGAGTCTAAGCAACAAAGGATTATCCCTGCACTCAGCCACTATTGGCCATCTGATTTGGAGTAACAGAATTACAGGCTCCCTTTTGTTCTGAGATTCCTTTCATCAGTTTATTTCTTTCCAAATTTTTTCCTGAGCTGGAGAAAAGAACTGAGACCCCTCTCTACTCTTGGAGTACTTGCTTCTGAACCTGTTCCTCACTGAGTAGACAGCTTAGGGCCTGAGACCACTGCTGAGGTGATGGAGAAAGGTGATGGTCACGGGTTTTCAGTCAGTCTATCTTGGGTCTGTCACTGGGAACAATGTTGCTAGTTGGCATCTATCCTTTTTACCACGACCTAATGTGGGACTCCAGTATGTATTTGTCCTGGTGCCCTTCTTTGCCTCTACTTAGGCTCTAGAAAGTTCTCCAATTGCATTCCTGGCCAGACTACATCCTCTGCATCTGAACACCTTTTTCTCTGTGTATCTATACTGACCTAGACTGCAAAAATGATTTATTGTGACTTTTTCTTGGATTTTCCCATCATGATTCATTCTGATCCATTTTCCAAGTTGGTTTGGAAGAGTTTTCTGGGGCAACTTACTGTACTGCTTTCTGCTAATCTAACATTTTGGCTCTGCCATCAAGATGTTTTCACTGACCTCAGCTTTCTTCCTGATATATAACTTTATCACTTTACCATTAATATTTTCCTGATGATGCATGGTTGAGAATCCTTTCATATCAATTAAAATTCTGCATAATACCAAACTCTCCAATACAGAGAATATCCTGCAACTATAACTCATTTATTTCTGTTATCTTCCCATCCCATTTCTCTTTGTTTTTATTGCCAAAATAGTTCAGACCCTTCCTTCTTACATCACCATTTAATCTTGTCTGGTTAAAAAGTATATAAATTCCTTACCTGTATTCATGGGAACATTTTCTACTAAATCCCAAAATCCTACTTTTACTCCCCAGAGGCTTGGGGATAATTGTATGCTTCAAGGTTATGCCAATGGGTCTTGAGATCTTGCAGTTTCTTTTTAGTTAAAGTTTAAGGCATAGTTAAGCATATGTTCTCTGTGTTTAAGGATGACCTGGATTTGACTTAGATCCACTAATCACCAGTTTGTCTTTAGAATGAAGATATTTTTGAGCAAAGCCATTCTGGAAGATGATCGAGTAAGTTATACAAAAGTTGGAAGGAGAATCCATAACAAAGCAATTTAATGTCATTGGGATATTTCAGCAATGCATTATTCTAGGGAATCTTATACTCTTCATTTCTTCTGTATTATGAAAAGGATATATTTATTTCATATCAATTAGGATACAATTTGGGCTAATAAGGAGGCAAGAAAAAATGTTTTGTTTGCTTTTGCAATGAACTACTAATTATTTGATGACTTTAACTCTCCTGTTTAAGTAACTTAAATCCTGTGCTTTACCCTTGAATCCTTATGAGTGAACTTTTTAGCTTTTCTACCATTACCTATTTTCCACATTTTTTTTGCTCCCTTTTCAAATGAGATGATGTATATAAAGAGGTTTATAAACTTTAAGACATTATATAGATGCAATGTAAGTATTCCCAGTTTTTTTTTTTCTGAAACCATCCTGCTTATCATTTCTGATAGCACAATGGTATGCAATCACATTCATATATCACAACATGGTCAACCATTCCCTAATTGATGGACATCCCCTCAATTTCCAATTTTTGCCACCACAAAGACTATAAATATTTCTGTATATATAAGTCTTTTTTTCCTTTTTCCTTAATCTCTTTACGATACAGACCTAGTAATGGTATTACTGAGTTAAATGATATGCATGGTTTTATAGACCTTTGGTCATAGTTCCAAATTGTTCTCCAGAATCATTGGACTAGTTTACAACTCTACCACTAGTGCATTAATGTCTCAATTTTTCCACATTCTTTCCAATATTTGTCATTTTCATTTTTTGTCATGTTAGCCAATCTGATGTGTGAGGTAGTATCTCAGAGCTGTTCTAATTGGCATTTCTCTAATCAGTAGGGATTTGGAGCATTTTTTTTAATGTGACTATGAATGGGTTTGATTTCTTCTTCTGAAAATTGCCTATTCATATCTTTTGACCATCTGTTAGATGGGAAATGGCTCTTCTTTTTATAAATGTGACTCAGTTCCCTATATATTTGAGAATTGAGGCCTTTATCAGAGAAACTTGCTGCAAAATATTTCCCAGTTTCCAGTTTTCTTTCTAATCTTGGCTGTATTGGTTTTGTTTGTACAAAAGTATTTTTTTCTCTTTTTGTGTAATCAAAAATATTGATTTTAATTTCTGTGATTCTCTTTATCTTGCATTGGGTCATAAATTGTTTCCTTAGCCATATATATGGCAGGTACTTTTTTTACCATGATCCTCTAATTTATTTATCACATCACCCTTTATGACTAAAACATTTGTCCATTTGACTTTATCTTGGTTTTTAGTGTGCGATGTTGATCTATGCCTAATTTTTGCCAATTTGCTTTCCAGGTTCCCAGCAAGTTTTTTCAAATGATGAGTTATTACCCCAAAATTTGGATCTTTGGGTTTATGAAACTTTAGATTGTTGTGGTCACTTAATACTGTTTATTATATATCTAATCTATTCTACTAATTCACCACTCTCATTATTATCCAGTACCAGGTTGTTTTGATGATTACTACTTTGAAATATAGTTTAAATGATGAATAGAAGTTTGCATAGATTGATTTTATACACACATACGTGTGTGTATATGTATATGTGTATATTTATATGAGTGTGGATATATTTATATATATATATATATATGACTATGTATACACATACACACACACAAACTCTTATTGGTGTCTGATGGTAGGCATTTCTAGGGCTGAGGGGAAAAAAGAAAAAAAAGGAAAAAAATAAATTTGCATTATAACTTTATCATATATTTAAAAGGAATAGCAAGTTGCATATAAAATATTTGTGGTTTCATGAGCGATCATATTTTTAATTATATTATGTTATGGAAATGCTTGCTTTATTCCAAATTTAAAAACAAAATATGTTTTTAAAATAAAGAAGTATAGTTCGAAATCTGGAATTTCTAGCCCACATCCATAAATTTTTTTCATCACTGATTCTCTGAATATTCTTGGCCTTTTGTTCTTTCAGATGAATTTTGTTACTATTTTTTTCTAGATCTATAAAATAATTCCTTAGTCATTTGATTTGTATGGCACTGAATAAGTAAATTAACTTAAGTAGAATTGTTATTTTTAGTATATTGGCTTGACCTATCTATGAACAATGGATATTTCTTCAATTATTTAGATATGACTTTATTTGTGGGACAATTCTTTTACAACTTTGTTCATATAATCCCTGGGGTTGTTTTGGCAAGTAGACTCCCAAGTTGTTTATATTGTCTGTAGTTATTTTAAATGGAATTTCTCTTTCTATCCCTTATTGCTGGACTTTCTTGGTAGTATATAGAAATGCTGATGACTTGTGTGGGTTTATTTTATATCCTGCAACTTTTTGCAGTTGTTAATTATTTTAACTAGTTTTTTAGTTGCTTCTCTAGGATTATCTAATATATTATCATATCATTTGGGAAGATTCATAGTTCTGTTTTCTTATTGCTTATTTTTTCCTTCAATTTCTTTTTCTTATTTCTATAGCTAGTGTGTCTAATACAGTATTGAATAATAGTATTGATAATGGACATCCTTACTTCCCTCCTGATCTTATTTGAAAAGCTTCAAGTCTATCCCATCATAGACAATGTTTGTTGATGGTTTTATAAAGATAGTACTTATTGTTTTAAGGAAGACTCCAGACATCCCTAAACACTGTAGTATTTTAATAGGAATGGGTGATGTATTTTTTCCAAGGCTTTTTCTTCATTTACTGATTTTATCCCATGATTTTTGTTGATACTGTTACTGATATAATCAATTTTGCAGATACTTGTCATAATATTGAACCAGCTTTGCATTCTTGTTATAAATCCCACTTGCTCACAGCATATAATTTTTGTGATATTTTGCTTTAATCTCTTTGCTAGTATTTCATTTAATTTTTTTGAATCAATATTCATTAAGGAAATCAGTCAGTTATTTGCTTTCTCTTTTTTTTCACACTAGCATAGGTCTCAAAACCATATTCATGTCATAAAAGGAATTTGGTAGGATTCCTCCTTTACCTATTTTTCTAAATAGTTTATATACTATTGGAATTAATTGTTCCTTAAATGTTTCATAGAAATTCACTTTTAAAACCATCTGGTCCTATGATTATTTGTTAGGGAAATCATTCATGGCTTGTTAAATTTATTTTTCTATTGGAAACATATTCTTTATCTAAGTATTTATTCATGTAATTTTATTTTGTCCTAAAAGAATGTCCACATTTTAACTTTGTTCTATATGAAATTTATTGAAAATATTTAATTATTTTAAAAATAATATTAAGGTATTATAGAATTATATTTCTATTGGCCATAGTATATAAGTAATGGTAGGCTTTTCACATTACAGCTCCATATTATAATTATTGTAGAATTTGTCACTTATTCAAATAATTATTTTTGTTCTGAACAATTTAATAAATTACTAGGCTTTCTCAGAGTGATGCAGAAAACCTTCTTGTAATTGTTGGTGTTTAAAAAGATAATATAGCATAGAACAAAGCTATCCAATTTATTGATTCTTCATCTAAAAGCAAATGTAGACATTCAAATTGTAGATTTTCTACAAAGACCAAACTAATCTACTCAGAAAAGAAAGTGAGGGAGTGATAAGGAAAAGAGAAAAAGTAAGAGGAGAGATGATGATGAGAGAGAGAGAGAGACAGAGAGACAGAGAGAGAGACAGAGAGAGAGACAGAGAGAGAGAGAGAGGCAGAGGACAAGTGAGAAGGAGAGATAAAAGGAGGGAGGGAAAAAGAGAAAGGGGTTAAAGAGAGAAGGAGACACACCTATCAGATTGGCCAACATGACAAAACAGAAAAATGATAAAAGTTGGAGAAGATGTAGGAAAATTGGAACTCTAATGCATTGTTGGTGCAGTTGTGAAATGATCCAACCATTTTGGAGAGCAATTTAGAACTATACCCAAAGGGCTTTAAAAATGTGCATACTCTTTGATCCAGCAATAGCACTTCTTGGGCTATATTCCAGAGAGATCATACAAATGGGAAATGGACCCACATGTACAAAAATATTTATAGCAGCTCTTTTTGTGGTGGCAAAGAATTGGAAACTGAGAGGATGCCCATCAATTGGGGAATGGCTGAAGAACTTATGTTATATGAATGTAATGGAATACTATTGTGCTATAATAAATGATGAACAGGCTGACTTCAGAAAAACATGGAAAAACTTGTATGGTCTGATGCTGAGTGAAGTGAGCAGAACCAGGAGAACTTTGTACACAATAACAGTGATGTTGTGCAATGACTAATATTGATAGACTTAACCTTTCTCATCAGTGCAAGGATCTAAGACATCTACAAAGGCTTCATGATGGAAAATGCTATCCACAAAGAAGAAAGAATTATGGAGTTTGAATGCATATTGAAACATACTATTTGCTACTTTTTTTCTTCTGTTGTGTTTTATTTCCTCTTTCTGGTGGTTCCTCCTATTGGTTCTAATTCTTACTTACAACATCACTAATGTGAAAATATGTTTAATAAGAATGTATATGTATCAGATTGCATGCTGTCTTGGGGAGAGAGATGGAGAGGAAGGGGGAGAAAAGTTGAAAACTCAAACTTTAAAACTCAAAAACAATCAAAAGTGATTCTTGATAATTCCAAATAAATTAATTTAATACAAAATGCATATATATATATATGTATATAAAAATAAAGAAAGAAGGAGAAACATAGAAATGACAGAGGAGAGATATAGTTAATGGGGGAGAGAGAAACAGAGAGAGAGAGAGCACTTAGCAGATTGTTGAGGATAACTGAAAAGAACATAATTTCATATTTCTGTAAAAGTCAGTAACACAGTATTAGGGTCTAGCGAACACATTTCTTCAGAAGCATCATCACAGAGAATTCCTCATAAGCAATTCAAAAAAACACTGGTGTTTGGGGAGCCAATGTAGCTCCTCACACATTCTTATTCAGGGCTTAAATAATGACCTACTGCCTGGATTGTTCTCATAACAACCTACAAAAGAATAATATTCCAAACTATACAAGTTTCTAACTTTGGAGTTCAGCCTGACAAAAGCAATTATTTTCAATGTGTAAATGTGCAATTTGATCAACGAATCCATTGTTTTAAATTTTTTCTTTGCAATGGAGATTCAGTAAAATCTGAGATGACTGAAAACCAGAATCTTTAATTTTGTAGTCCCATGTAGAACTGATCTCAGTAAAGGTCCATAATTGCTAACTTTATTTATAGTTTACCATCTTTTAAAAATAGAATGTACTCTCATTTCTTTAGATATGATTGCTGAATTTAAAAGTTTAGGTAATCATGCAGTGAGATGCAAAGTCTATACTGGATGATTTTTTTTAATCTTTCTTATCTGATAATTTAGCAAACTATAGTTAGTTAGATTGATCCTGTAAGTATGTTGTGTCTCATTTCAAATTTACTTTATTTTCCTTAAAAATTAGAATAGAGCAATTGGAAGCTGGTGACTTTGTCAGAAATCAAGACACTAAAACAAATCCAAAAGAATGAAAAATTAGAAGACAATGTGAAATATCTCATTGGAAAAACAACTGGCCTGGAAAATAGATCCAGGAGAGAGAGTTTAAAAGTTATTGGACTATCTGAAAGCCATGATAAAAAAAAAAGACCTTAGACATCATCTTTCGAGAAATTATCAAGGAAAACTGTCCTGATATTTTAGAACCAGAAGGCAAAATAGAAATGGAAAGAATCCACCGATCTCCTCCTGAAAGAGATCCCCAAAGGAAAACTCCTAGAAATATTGTAGCCAAATTCCAGAGTTCCCAGGTCAAAGAGAAAATATTGCAAGCAGCCAGAAAGAAACAATTCAAGTATTGTGGAAACATAATCAGGATAACACAAGATTTAGCTACTTGTACATTAAGGGACTGCAGGGCATGGAATATAATATTCCAGAGGGCAAAGGAGATAAGACTGCCACCAAGAATCACCTACCCAGCAAAACTGAGTAAAATCCTGTAGGGGAAAAAATGGTCATTCAGTGAAATAGAGGACTTTCAAGCATTCTTGATGAAAAGACCAGAGCTGAATAGAAAATTTGATTTTCAAATACAAGACTGGAGTGGAACATGAAGAGGTAAACAGGAAAGAGAAAATCATAAGAAACTTATTAAGGTTGAACAGTTTACATTCCTGCATGGAAAGATGATATTTGTAGCTCATGAGACCTTTGTCAGTATTAGGGTAGTTGGAGAGGAAAAATTATATGTATGTATATATAGATATAGATAGATAGATAGATAGATAGAGGGCACAGGGTGAGTTGAAGATGAAGGGGTCATATCTGGAGAATAAAATTAAGAAGTGAGAGAGGAATATACTAGGAGAAGGAGAAAGGGAGAGGTAGAATGGGGTAAATTATCCCACCAAAAAAAACCAGAAAAGAAAAGGCTCTTACAGTGGAGGGGAAATGGGAGAAGGTGAGAGGGAATGAGTGAATCTTATTCTCATAAGATTTGGCTTAAGGAAGGAATAACATATACATTCAATTGGGCGTGGAAATCTGTCTTCCCCTACAGGAAAAAAGTGGGGAAGGGGACAAGAGAGTAGGGGAATGATAGAGAGGAGGGCAGATTGGGAAAAGGAGTAATCAGAAACAAATACTTCTGAGGAGGGACAGGGTCAAAGGAAAAAATATAATAAATGGGTGGGTGGGATAGGATTAAGGGAAATAGAGTTGTTTTTTACAGCATGCCTACTATGGAAGTGTTTTGCATAACTGCACATATATAACCTATATTGAGTTGCTTGCCTTATCAATGAGGGTGGGTGGGGAGGGAGGAAGGGAGAAAATATGGAACCCAAAGTTTTAAAAACACATGTTTAAAAAAATGTTTTCACATGCAACTGGCAAATAAGAAATACAGGAAATGGGATATAGAAATCCATCCTGCCCCACAGGAAAATTGAAGGGGAAGGGGATAAGAGAAAGGGGGAGAAGAGATAGAAGGGAAGGCAGACTAGGGGAAGGGGTATTTAGAGTGCATGCCATCTTGCGGTGGGTGGAGGGGTGAGATGAGGTGAAAATTTGGAACTCAAAATCTTGTGGAAGTAAATGTTTAAAACAAAAAAAAATAAATATTACCATTAAAAAATAAAAAAAAATAAAATTGGCCAAATGGGAAAGGAAGCACAAAAACTCACTGAGGAAAATATTTCCTTAAGACTTAGAATCAGGTGAGTGGAAGCTAATGACTCTATGAGACATCGAGAACCAATCAAACAAAATCAAAAGAATAATTTTTTTTAAATGTAAAATACCTCATTGGAAAAATAACTGACCTAGAAAACAGATCCAGGAGAGATAATTTAAGAATCATGGACTATTTGAAAGCCATAATCAAAAGAAGGACCTGGACAGCACACTTCAAGGAATTATCAAAGAAAACTTCCCTTATATCCTAGAACCCGAGGGTGAAATAGACATTGAAAAAATGCACTGATCACCACCAGGAAGATGTCCCAAAATAAAAGCTCCAAGTAATATTGTAGCCAAATTTCAGGACTCCTGGGCCAAGGAAAAAATACTGCAAGTGGTCAGAAAGAAACAATTCACATATTGGGGAGCCACAATTAATATTCTATTGGATTTAGCAGCTGCAACATTAAAGCATCAGAGATCATGGAATGTGACATTTCAGAAGGCAAAAGAGTGAGGACTATAACCAAGTTTGTAACCTACCCAGTGAAACTGAGCAAAATCCTTCAAGGGGAGAAAAAGTCATTCAATGAAAGAGAAAACTTTCAAGCTTTCATAAGGAGAAGACCAGAGCTGAACAAGAAATTTGATATTCAATATCCAGACTCAAGAGAATCATAAAAAGGTAAAAAAGAAAAAGCAAACACAAAGAGCTCAGTAGGGCTAAACTGTTTACATCCCTACATGGGAAGATGCTTCTTGTAATTTTATAGGACTGTATCATGAATAGTGTCAGTTAGGAGTATTGTTTTTTAATGTGAAAAATTAGGGGTAAGATCTTACAGGGGGTAAGATGAATTTGAAGGAATGGCATTAAAAAAATTAATTGAGAGGGGAGAGAAATGGTTACACGGGGAGCAGAAGGAAGGGAGAGGTAGAACAGGGTAAATTACCTCCATGAAGAGGTTCAAAAGACCTATTACAGTGGAAGGGAAGGTGGAAGACTGGGTGGTGGGCATTGCTTGAAACTTATTCTCATTAGAATTGTCTCAAAGAGGGAATAACATACACAATCAGGGGAATATTAAAAACCTATTTTATCCTACAGGGAAGTAGGAAGGGAAGAGATTAAGTAAGGCATGGAGGGTACTCTTCCTTCCCTCTTTTCTTCCTTCCTTCCTGCCTGCCTGCCTTCCCTATCTTCTTTCTTGCCTTCCTCCCTTCCTGACTTCTCCCTTGTCTTAGAGCCTTACTTCCTTATTTTACCCATCATATGCTGCTAAAAATAATTGTAGGATCTGTTGAATGCTTGGAACATGATAAATATTGCCTAAAATAAAAAAAAAAAGGATAAAAAATACTTGATAAAATTAGCAGCATATCTATGAAAATCAAGTCAGCTGCTTTCCATAGCAACTAAAATGACTATCTCTAATGAATTAACATCAAGAGTCTGGATGTCATAACTTATTATTAAAGCCCAGTAAGCAACATCAAAGAGCATTAGAAATGTCAAAATTCATGTTTTATATGTAATGTTTCTATCATGAAGAATGACATGGTATCACAGCTTGTATTTTATTCATCATCTATAGTTGTGAAAAGCACTTACAAAAGTAAATGCTTACAGATAATAAGCTGGTATCATTGGGAATTAGCCAGGATACTTTAAGAAGAATAAATGTGATACCAAGAGAGATTGCTTTGTGCAAAATGTTGGTCTGGCATTATCATGATAAGCCTTTCAGCTTACCATATCTTTTGGCTCTCTTATTCCCTCCATTTATTAACCCCTTAAACCTAGAGGGCTTCCACAGGATTCTCAAGATAATAATTGAGTCCACATTTACCAAAATCACAAGCACATTCTAGAAAGCAATTAAATAGCTCCTAGAGTTTTCAATTCACCTTTAATAATGCCTCTTAAAACATATACTATAACCTCCTTATACGAACCATGGAAAGATAATTTTTTAGCTATTCTGATAAATTTTAAAGTACTTTAGATGATACTGGACTCATGAAGCTTATGTCACAAAAGCACAATTCCTCTAACATTGTAAGCCTTTGATTGTATGTTTATTTATGTTCTATATGTCTACCATCTTTGGACTAGAAGCACAAGTAAGTTCTGTGAGATTCACCATTAGCCCAAGAGTGATGACTTCTTTTTTGTCAAAGCATCTCTCTAAGAACATGTGTTAAGGAATAAAGTTTGTAGTAAGAGATATTGGAGGATATTTATGGGCCAAAAAATCACTGTTTTCTGAAGTATTGAAAGCATCTCTTTCAAGAAAAAAATAGTTTGTTTATCCTCTGGGATAAGGTCCCCTATCTTCTGATTGATCCATTCTTGTAGTTGTTATTTAATAACAGGTAAGAATCATGGGATTTAATTAGAGCTATAAAGTACATTAGAGTGCTTCTTGTTCAACCACCTTATATAAAAATAGAAATGATAACTTGTGTTTTAATCAATATATGCAGTTACCATTGAGGAACTTACTTTAACAACACAGATGAGCACCTTCTCTTCAACCTAGAGAGTTACCTATGAGGCAGAGCATAGTGGAGAGAGCACTATCCATGAATCAGGAATACTGGCTCATATTCCACCTCAGATAGTTTTTACCTATGTGAAATTAATCCATTAATGTCAACCCTATGTGCTTCATTTTTTTTGTTTGTTTTTTAATGTGAAAAATTAGGGATTGGATTTGGTGGTTTCTAATGTCCCTTCCAGCTATAAATCTATGATCATTTCAATCCAGATTCAATTCAGTCTCCTTTGATACCTTGCTTACCTTATTGACCTCCTTATCTATGATGTAAAAATAGAATCTCAGAATTCCTGAGGCTATCTCATCTAGTCAGTTCAAGAACAAATGCTCTCTCTGTAATATTTCCAGCAAGTGGTAATCCAACTTGCCATTGACAATGGCTAGTGAGGGAGGCAGAACATATTGCCTCGAAAAGCAGTCCATTACCTTTGAGAATAGCTTTTATTTTTAAGAGGATTTCTGTACATAATGACTAAATCAGCCTCTCTGCATTATTAAGGACTTGAAAATCTGTTATACAAATAATTTGGTTTTCTGTTTTTTACATGGATTTTTCCTTCCTGATATAGACCATGTACTTGGGACTCATCCACCACAATAAAAAGGATGAGCTAGGATGGATGGAAAGCATAGGATCCATATAGCCTGAGCACTCAGCATGAAACAGAAATAGACAAATATTTAAATAATATACAAAATTGTTTTGATATATGTATTTATTAAATGTCATTGCATCAAACTAATTCAAGGAAAGATAACCAAATTGAAGGGAGAACAATAGAGCTGAAAAAATGAGGGTGAGAGAAATTATTATTAAATAAATAATTGTAATATTGGGAAGATCCAAGATTTTTCCCTTCCTAGATCCTCATGCTCTAGTAGGTCAAGCCAGCATCAGAAGGACATTGTTGATAAATGAAATTCTTCAATATGCCTTTTGATCCTGCTATACACAGAACTGTGATACTTTATTTCTACTGCATCTCACATTATACCAACATTCACTTGTGCCCTGAATTGCTTCCAATATGAATTGATAGTTACATGCATGAAGTTTTACGCATTTCTAAATGATGTATAAGCATATTTATGCTATTACATCTGGGAGAAGCAGTAGAACTCCAATTGACTAAAATAATTGACTCTAATAATTTAAACATACATTGGACAGAGGAAATAACTAACCTGTGACTAGATGGACTAATTAACTTAATAGATCTTTTTTTTCCCTTTATTCCTTCTAAGTCTATGAAGAACATGATGTGATCCTAAATAGGTTTTATTTTTGCTACAGAGAGAAAGAGAACGGGAAAATTTTTTCAACAAAATTACTTGTTATGGGCCCATTCCCATCACTAAAATCCCTAGTGAATCATGAATTTCTGACTGGGGAAAAAAGGATAAATCTGAATTCTCTTGATAGTGCTATGGTGTCAGATTAGCTATAAAATAGAATCCTCTCCCAGCACATTTACATATTTAAGGACCTATCTCTATGGTATCTGCGAGCAATGTTTCCTATTTGCAATTTTCACTTGTCTCATTTGGAATAACTTAAAAGGCACTTTTGTTCTGCATTAGATGGTGTGATTGTGTAAAATTCTTTCCAAAGCCATAAGCAATTATGACTGAAATAATCCCAGTAGTACAAATGTGATGTTTCCATCATATTTTCATCACAAGTTACTATCACAAAACTCATGAAGAAATACTTCCTATGAGTAAGTGTTATAGCAACCTAACCAAATAGAAAGTATCCATTCTACATTCAAAGGATGGTGTGAAGGCATTTTTTCTCACCTAGACTATTTTAGTAGCCTCCCAATATGTCTCCTAGCCCTCTAATGTCTAACTTATCTAATTCATCAATTACAAATTAATCTTCCTAATAAAATTATTTTGTTCAGCTACTTAAAAACTCTAGATGTCTCCCTATTAGCTACTCCTTGTGTAGCCTACCATCCTAATGTTTGTTTAAATTGTTTTGTTGATTTTTTTTTTACATTTATGTCTCATATTTAACAATATTTTCCTCCCCCAAAAGTCTCAGACAGCTATCTTTTATAACAAAGAATATCTTTTGATTTAGTAAAACTCACCAACTCCTCAGTCAAATCCAACACTATGTGTATACACACACACATACTATATATATATATATATATATGTATATATATTATGCCACACCAATAGTCAACATAGAACTCATCTTATTCAATTCAATTCTACCCCCATGGTTATCATTTTACTCAATTTAAATCAAGCCAAATCCAATTTGCAATTTCCCTGAAAAATGGTCATCCAGCCTTTACTAGAAATATGTTTTAGCTTTGAAAAGCCCCACTTATTAGAAGGTTGTCCCTTATCTCTAACCTAAAACTCCCTACATGTAATTTCTACCCATTATTCCATGTTGTACACTCTAGAGCCAACCAGAACCAGTGTAATTCCTCTTTCACCTAACAGCCCTTCAGATACATGAAGAGAGTTATCACATCTTGGCTAAACCTTATATTCTTTAGGTTAATGTTTCTAGTTCCTTCAATTACTCTTCATATGAAGTGATCATTTTACTACCTTGTTTGTCCTCCTTAGTTGATCTCCAACTTCTTGATGTCCTTCCAAAAATGTGTCACCAGAATTGAATACAACTCCATAGGTATTATCTAACCAATAAAGGATACATCAGGATTATGCCTTTTCTTATCTTGGATCTCAAAGCTGCCTTAATACAAAAAAAAAAGCTAAACTTTATATAGTGCTTTAAATTTTGTAAAGTGCTTTACATGTATTAACTCATCTGATCTTCACGAACTCAATGGTATTTATTATTACCCCTATTTTCAGATAAGGAAATTAATGCTGAAAAAAGTTAAATGACTCACCAATATCTCAGATATACTAAAGTGCCTGAGGCCAGATTTGAACTCAAATCTTCCTGACTCCAAGTCCAGCATCCTATCCTTTAGGCAACTTAACCACTAATATCAATTATTCATTAGCTTTTATGTTTATCATATCACATTGTGGATTCATGCAGAGTTTACTGATCTCTAAATTTCTAATCTTTTTCAGAAAATGTGATGTCATAGTCTCACATTTTGTGTTTTTGAAATTGCTCAGGTAAAATCTACATGTAAGACTTTATACTTATTACTATTACATTTAATTTTATTTGTTTTATTGTTTTATTCTTTGAAGAACTTTTTTGAATCCTAAATCTGTTGTCCAGGAGGTGAGCTATCCATCCCAGGCTGAGGTTATTTGAAAAAATAATAAAGATGACATTTAAGTATTTATCTAAGCCATTGAGAAATTTTTTGAATAGTACATAAAATATTGTATCATATTAGCCCCTCCTTCCAAGTAGACATCAAACCATTGATGATTATTCTTCAGGTTGGGTCATCAAGTATTCGTGAAGTGTCTCATTAAACCATTATTTAGACTAATCTCTTCATCATTTTCATAAGAATAGTATAGGAGATTTTGGAAATAAAAAAATAATAGCTACTCAATCACAAAGTCTTTGGATTGGAGGATGTCTCAATAGATATATAATCCAAACTAGAGTTAAATAATAATTCTCTCTAGAATATACCAAACAAGTGTTCATCAAGCCTTTGCTTGAATATGACCAAAAAGAGGGAAAACTTAACCTTCAGAGTATCACATTCTACCTTTAAATAACTATAATTGTTAGGAGATTTTTCCTAATATTACACATAAGTTTTCTTTCTTTTGCAAATTGTAATTGTTTCTAGTTCTGTTCTCTGGGGTAAAGCAGCACAAGTCTAATCCCATCTAAGTGATATTCTTTGTGTAATCCTCAGACCAAAGTATAAGTACTTATAGTAGGCATTTAATATTATTTGAGTCTGGCTATTTCTGAGTTCTGAATCACCCTAAATGTATGAGTTAATAGTTTTGAATTTTATAAGAATAAAATGTAATAGATCTATATTCTCATCAATTTTAAAGTTCCCTGCACTGATGCAGACCAAAACTCATCAATACCTACTAACCTTAGGCACATTTTCTTCCTGTTCACCTAAATCTTGGCCATCCAATACACTGAAATCAATCCTTTTTCCTCCTGCCATCTGACAGTATTCACTGGAGCAATGCAGCTACCAATCTACCCTCCCTTCCTCTTTTCATATAACTACCCCATGTACTTTTCTTGTCATATAATTCTTCAATGGTACCTTTTACTCTTATTCTTCAGAGCTCCTTGGTTATATGTTGCAGTCTGATCACACTAACCATGTGCCTCTCCATTGTCCTCTGTATAACACTAATCTACTAATCTTTAGTTCTTCAGAGGCAGTGATGTTCACATCATTTTGCCACATACAAAAAACAGTAAAATGTTAATACTGAAGAGTTGGGGTTTTGTTTTCATTGAAGGCTTGGTGGTAGGGAAAAAAAGAAAATGGAAAAGCTTCCCAATTTCATAAAGGCAATCTAATCTGTGTTCCTCCTTCTTTTTGATTGTGGACCCAGCTTATTGTGTGTCTGAACTATGTGTCACAGATACACTTAGTGTGTGGATGAACAGTCTATATTTCTTTGAGTTATTGTCTTTGGTCTCTTTTCAAATGCTTTCCTCAATGTGATCCTTAATATGGCAGAATAGTTATTTGTGGTATAACTCCCACAAAACAGCAATGTCCAGAAAAAGAAATGTACCAAACCTATAATAAAAGTCCATTGATGGTAGTGTCTCAATTTTAACCCCTTATATTAGAGGCAGCTGGTGATTCACTGGGCCTGGAATAAGAATAATGATATTGAAATTGGCCTTAAACATTTACTAGTTGTGTGACCCTGAGCAAGTCACTTAACCTCTTTTTGCTTCCTCAGCTAATGAGTGTGGATAAAAACAGTAGTTTTCTCACAGGGTTGTCGTGAGGATCAAATGAGATAATATTTATAAAAAAGACTTAGCACAATGCCTAGCACACAGTAGGTACTATATAAATGCATCTTTATTAATATTTAAATGAAATTTAAGAATTTCCTAAAATTACCATACACAAACACATATACATACATATGTATATGTATATGTATATGTTCTTAGGAAGGGTACACAGACTTAACAAGACTGACAAAAATGATCCATTCCATTATACAAAAAAAAGTGAAGAATTCTTGGCATAATATGTATTCAGCCAGGTATCTATATCTGAATGATTTAAGGTAAAATACTGTACATGAGGCCTTTCTCCTTGTGAACAAGTTTTTAATACCTCCAAATTTTGAATTTTACAAATATAATAACCCACATCTCTACAAGCTAGTATTCATCCAGAATCCTAAATACCTTGAGGGATCTACAGTTCTGAATGTATTGGTGTATGTCCTTTGTTGTAATAAATAGAAACCTCTAGAAGGCTATGTAGAGGGATGAATTAGTCCCTTCTTTTAGTTCTCCAGTGCTATTATTATCAATGTCAACACCACTAGTAGTAGTGTAATGATGATGGTAATAAATTCATACAGAACAAAGCTATCCCACACAGCCACCATCTATGTTCTGAGTGGATCTTACTGTCTAGAATAAGAGATCCTTGAATGACCTTGACTATATAATCCGTATGTGGCCAATGTGACTGAACATCTCCACCTTGATCAAAGTAAACACATTAATATATTCCTGGTACTAGGAGAAAGTGCCAGGGGCCTAGGACCCCCATATCTGCAATATATAGCATGAGAAAGTTGGCTGCAGTTTGAAAAGGTTAAATGACTTTCCAAGGGTCACACAGCTAATGTGTTTTAGAGGCAGATATTGAAATTCTGTTTTCCTGGCTCCAACGCTCTCTTTCCACCACACCACAACAGCTTATTTGGTGGATAAAGGATACAACAAATTGTTTATTTTAACACAATACCTTTCCCCCAATGACATCAACAACTCTAACTTGTTGGTTTTCTCAAATCTAAGGGAGGCAGGTTGTCAAAATTCTCACTGAGTTCCTTAAGTAACTCCTTCACAATTCCTTTACGTAGGAACTGGCTAAGCAGGCAACCAAATCTGCATGACAGGGAAGGAAAGTCATTTGGCTCCATCAATGGTTTTCTCCTGGTGACAGAAGGACATGAAAAACTTGTAGTTGGTATTGATCCCTGAAAGGTCTTCTGTCAACCTGGTAAGATTCTGGGTGACAAAGAATTGCTTGAAGAAAGAGCTGTGGATTTTAGGTGCTGCTGGACACAGAAATGTGTTTCTTAGAGCAATATGGCTTAGTTAATAGAACCTTGCATTTAAACTCTGGAAACCTAGGTTCAAATCCTGCTTTAGATGCCAATAATAGTATAGTCACAATAAGTAATTAAACATAGAAGTAAACATTTATTAAGCATTTGCTATGTGCCAGAAACTGTGCTAAATTCTTTACAAATGTTATCTCATTTGATCAGTTTCCTAATCTATAAAATGGTATAATAATACTTGCACTGTAAAATGGGTTTAATATATTACTACTTAAAGCATCATGTTATTATTGTAATTCAGAGACCCACAACAGTTGTCACTACAGATTCACTACAGTTGAATCTAAAGTCTTTGGGCCTTCTTTTGCTTTTACATTTAGATTTTTTTCTTAATTACATTTAAACAAACATTTTTAACATTTTTTTAAAATTTGGGTTCCATATTCTTTCCCTTCCTCCTTTCCTCTCTCTCCCCTTTCCACTCCTTGAAGAGATAAGCAATTTCGTATAGATTTTACATGTACAATCATGCAAAACATTGCCATATTGGCCATGTTGCAAAAAGAATATGCAGACAAAAGGAAATACTCAAGAGTAGGAAAAAGAAAAAAGCATGCTCCAATCTGTATTCAGATTCCATCAGTCCTTTTTTGGGAGGGAGACAGCATTTTTGATCTTAAGTCTTTTGTATTGCTGAGAATAGTTGTCAGTCACAGTTGATAATATTGCTATTACTGTGTACCATGCTCTCATGATTCTGCTCACTTCAGTTTGCATCAGTTCATGATGTAAGTCTTTCCAGGTTTTTCTGAAAGTATCCTGCTTGTCATTTCTTATAGTGAATTAATATTCCATTACAATCACATACCATAACTTGTTCATCTATTCTGCAATTGAAGCGTATTCCCTCAATTTCCAATTCTTTGCCATCACAAACAGAGCTGCTATAAATATTTTTGTACATATAGGTCATTTTTTTCTTTTTCTTTGATATCTTTAGGGTAAAGATCTAATAAGTGTTATTGGTAAGTCAAAGAGTATGTAGTTTTATAGCCATTTGGACATAGTACCTGGACCTTTTTTTTCTGGATAGCATGAGAAGTATCAATCACCCAGCCAACAACATTGGATATTGGCAGGAACTAAATTAAAAACTAACCAGAAAATATTTAATGATATTAGTAAATAGAATATAGCATTAAATTTGTAAACCAGTCAATGTGTAGTCCATAGAGAACCTTATGTGTAGATTAGTAGGCCCATTTCTATTTTAGCTTGACATCACCAGCTTGCAATATAATAAACAACTCTGAGTGAGATCATTCTCCTGATCAAAAAATCTTTGTTTGCATCATATTTCTTCTAGAATAATATAGCTGAGTACTTAAGGCCTTCTACAATTAAATACTCTAATTCCTCTCACAAGTATTTTAATTACTTTAATATTTTGCTTATGTAGTTTATTTTTTAAATTTAATTTTATTTAGTTTGAGTTTTACTTTAAGTTATTTTAAGAAGGTTTAGTTTGTATGAGTTTCTTAGCTTTTTTTTTTTTTTGGCATGGACCTATTTGACAGAAGCTTATAGCCCCTTCATGGAATAATGTTTTTTGTTACCTACATTCACATTTGAAGGAAAATGCTAAATATCAATTATAAGTTAATGAAAATAAAACTGCATTTTTCTATTCAAATTAAATGACCCTCTAAATCAATCGGCATAACTTTGATTTTTATGGACCCAAAGTTAAGATTCACTGGTCCATATGAATTCTCCTTTGTAAGTTTTAGATGAAGTCATGTTCTAGTCTTCCAGTTCTGAAATAGAAATCTTTGATCTTCCAATTATACCTTCAGTGGAATTTGTTTTAATACTTTTAAATAAAGAAAAGTTTAATCTGCATCAGAGCTAGATCTGGATTAGTGAGAATAAAAAATCCCCTGAAGTAGTCCCATTATTGGAATTCTTACTATATCTTCCTATTGTGCTGGAACAATTGCCCTATTTTACATAATTATAACTGAATCATATGAATTTGAATACATGCTGACCACTTTAGGGGATTCACTTTCTGCATTTACCAGGACTTCACTGAATTAACATTTTCTTTATCACATTCTTAAATCTAAATAATCAACAAAACAACAAATTACATCTTGATTTGCAACCTTCATCTATTATGAGATGTAAATACTCACATAGAAAATTTTTAAAAAAAAGAGAGAAAAACAACTCTCAAGAGTTTACAGGACCAAGCCTGGTGTGGCTATAGTACTGAATACATTAATGGGAGTGAAATCAAGAGAGTCAGGTTTAGGTACATCCTGGTAGAAGAGAGTAGCTTTTGGAAACCTGATTTTCTATTTTTTCTATTTATTTTCTATTTTTCCCCTTTTTGTCTACATTCTTTTCTGTAACTAGAAAGCCTGGTGACTTGTGCTATGATCTCTCAGAATTTAGACACTGTACACCAAAGAATAATTAATGATTTCTGGGGCTGCAGCAGTGGTCTTGACAAACTTTCTGAATCATCCCATATTTTCTGAGGCATGCCTATGTTGAAGGCCACTGCACCCTGGCTGTCAGTGTTCACAGAGGACTCCACAAGCATCTCTGCATTATGCAAGCCTTGAGTACATGTGAAGAACAGTGGAAATAAAGAACGCCAGTCAATCAACAAGTATTCATTAAGCATTTATTATATGCTAGGTGCTGAGATAGATGTTGGGGAAAGTTCTAAAATTTGCTCAATAGGCTTGTCATGCTATATTCCAGTCATTCTCTATAGTTACTTATTATTTTACCGGGAACATAATTTTGACCTGTATTAAGTGTGTCAGTGTGATAAAAAAACTATTATGAAAGGGCCACTGAATTAAGTTATAAAAGTTTTGAGAATCAAGATCATATTTTATATTTCTCATTTCTTTTTTAATATTTATTTATTTATTTTTAGTTTTCAACATTCACTTCAACAAGATTTTGAATTCCAAATTTTTTTCCCATCTCGTCCCTCCCCCAACCCCAAGACAACATGCATTCTGAATACCTTTTCTCCTAATTTGCCCTCACTTCTATCTCCCCCCACTTCTCTTATGCCCTTCACTTTTATTCTCCTGTAGAGTAGGATAGATTTCTATACCCCATTGCCTATGTATCTTATTTCCCAGTTGCATGTGAAAACAAATTTTAATATTTGTTTTTTAAAACTTTGGGTTCCAAATTTTCTCCCTTATCTCATTGAGAAGGCAAGCAACTCGATACAGTTTATACATGTATAGTCATGCAAAACACTTCCATAGTAGTCATGTTGTAGAAAACTAACTATATTTCCCTTCATCCTAACCTGCTTCTTGTTTATTCTATTCTCTTTTAATCCTGTTTCTCCTCAGAAGTGTTTGCTTCTGATTACCTCCTCCTTCAATCTGCCCTCCTTTGTATCATCCCCTTGGTCTCTTCTCCCCTTCCCCCCCCCATTTTCTTGAAGGGTAAGATAGATTTCCATACCCAATTGAGTGTGTATGGTATTCCTTCCTTAAGCCAAATATGATCAGAATAAGATTCACTCATTTCCTCTTACTTTCTCCTGTTTTGCCTCCACTGTAAAAAGCCTTTTCTTTTCTGTGTTTTTTTTGTGAGATAATTTACCCCTCTTCTACCTCTCCCTTTCCCCTTTTGCTCCATTCTAATTTTTAAGGAAGTATTTTCTTCAGTGAGTTTTTGGACTTCCTTTTCCATCTGACCAATTCTGCTTTTTACGGTATTCTTCTCATTGGCTTTTTGGACCTCCTTTGCCATTTGGGTTAGGCTATTTTTTAAGGTGTTATTTTCTTCAGTATATTGGGGTCTCCTTTATCAAGCTGTTGACTTGTTTTCCATGATTTTCTTTCATCATTCTCATTTCTCTCCCCAGTTTTTCTTCTACTTCTCTTACTTGCTTCTCAATATCCTTTTGGAGCTCTTCCATGGCCTAGCACTGATTCATATTTTTCTTGGAGGCTTTGGATGTAGGAGTTTTGACTTTGTTGGCTTCTTCTGGTCATATGTTTTGATATTCTTTGTCACCAAAGAAAGATATGGTCTGCCTTTTTTAGCACAGTTTGCTCATGTTCCCAGTCAATTATTTGAGTTTTAAATGATTTGTTAAGGTAGGGGTCTCTTTCCAGTGTGGAGAATGTACTGTCTGAAGCTTCAGCGTTTTTGTGCAGCTATTTTCAGAGATACTTCTAGGGACCTTTAAATTTTCAGTTCTGCCAAAGTGGTACAATCTAAGTGAGGTGTTTACTTCTTTCCTGGCCTGTGCTCTGGTCTATGAGTGACCCAACCACTCTTTTCTGCCTTGGAACTGTGAGGAGGATTTCCTCTCTACCTCCAATGCAAGCCCCACCACACCAACACTCCTCCTTGCCCTAGGACCACCACCCAGGACTGTGACCCAGATCCAAGGATGAGGAAAGCACCAGCAAAGAGATCCCTGCAATCCCCCTCTTATCAGCCTCTCAATTTCCCCTCAGTCTCCAGAAGTAGCTCCCTCCCTGGGGCTGCACTGGGACTAGGGCTGGGACCAAGCTTCTCTCTCACTGCAATAACAGACTTTTCCTACTGACCTTCTAAGTTGTCTTTGGCTTTTGTGGGTTGAGAAGTCTGGAAACCACCACAGCTGCCTGTAATTCAGTCCCCTGAGGCCTGCTCCAGTTTCTCTTTGCCTGCGCTGAACTGCGTTCTTCTCCTAGCTCAGCACAATAGACCTTTCCAATCAACCATCCAGGTTGTCTTGGGCTGGAAATTTGTTTCACTCTGTCTTTTTGTGAGTTCTGCTGCTTTAGAATTTGTTTAGAGCCATGTTTACAGGTATTTGGAGGGCTTTGGGGGAGAGCTCAAGCAAGTCATTGCTTTCACTTCACCAAGCTGGCTTTGCCCATGATTTGATATTTCTCATTTCTACATCTGAGTTTTGAAAAAAATAGCAAGTCTTCAAGGAATACTTAATTTATTAATAATTGTTCTCTTGTTTCTCCTTTGAAAGTATGTGCCTTCTCTGCTCCCCCAGTTACTGTACTAGTTCAGACTTGAATCACCTTTCACCTATACTACTTACCCCCATGCCTTAAGATTTAGTCTCACCTCTCCAATCCTTCTTTCACACAGCTACCAAAATAGTCTTCTTAAGACATAATTCTAATTATGTTGCTACCTTTCTCTAAAGAACTTCAGAAGCTTCTCATTGTCTTTAGTAGGAAATATTAGTTTGCTTAGCCTGTGTATATTACTCCAAATACCAGTCTAGGCTTATTCTTCATATACCTCCCCTTCATGCAATATATATTCCAATCAAACTAGACTTCTTATTTCATCCTTCTCTCTCCCACCTTTGTGCATTCATGCATACTGCCTTTCCTGGCTAGTGCATATACCTTCCCTATGTCTCACTGCTGAAATCCTCATCCTTTCAAGGATCTTGGGGGCTCTACACTAAATAAAGTTTCCTCACACTCCCCCAGCTGAAAGTTATTTTATCCTCCTCAATTTTTTCAAATTACTATTTCTAAATCATTTTTTAATCTTATTACATGCTACTTTTTTGGGGGGTTGGGCAATGGGTTTAAGTGACTTGCCCAGGGTCACATAGCTAGTAAGTGTCAAGTGTTAGAGGCAGGATTTGAACTCAGGTCCTCCCAACTCCAAGGCCAGCACTCTATCCACTGCACCACCTAGTTGCTCCACATGCTACCTTCTTTGATAGTTACTAGTGTACATGTTGGATTTTCATTTTCAAAATGTAAACTTCTTGACAGCAAATCTTTTTGTTATTTGCCCCTAATTTTATTATCTTCAGTTCCTAGAACAATGAATTACACATAGTAGGTGCTTAATGACTGGTAAGTGAATTGAACTGACTAGCCTAAAATGAACAGTAATGATTATAGCTTTATAGTATATGAATTAGAAGTACATTATTCATTTAAACACAGGTACAAGACATTCTAAATCATATAGAATATCATAAACATAATATCAAGATCAGGAATC
Organism: Vombatus ursinus; assembly: GCF_900497805.2. Lineage (NCBI taxonomy): Eukaryota > Metazoa > Chordata > Mammalia > Diprotodontia > Vombatidae > Vombatus > Vombatus ursinus. The sequence continues at coordinate 9,159,485 of NW_020949351.1, forward strand.
AGACAAAATTATTTTTTTCACTATTTATTCCAGATTAAAAATATTTTTTCACCTTTTAGAGGTGTATTATTAACTTAGCAATTTTGTTTTCTTCTAAATCAGTCTTTTATTTTTTTCCCAGCAAAGAAACTTTCTTATAAGTTATTTCAGGATAATGATTACTAAATTTTTCTCATCTAAATTCAGCCTCCAGTTCTAACTGCCCTGCTTGCTTTGAAATGCTGAATTGCCATAATTGTTTCAGCTCTGGAGTCTAACACATGTAATGTTTATCCATTAGCAGTCCCACCCCTCAGGCTACTTTTTATTTACTGTGTTTGAACTGCTCTTTTGAAAAATTGTAACTTAATCTTTTTGGCAATTTCTTGAAATGATTGAAAAAATAATATTCACATAGTCCTCTAAGGCAATTTAAAAATCTACTTATACTTTAAAAAAATTGACATTATGTAACACTTAAACTGAAACCATACATATACATACATATGCATATACATATGTACATATACATATACCTACACATATACATATGCATATATGGAGCAGCTATTATAATTTTGCATATATGTGCATTCATATTTACATATGTATATGCAGATATGTATTTATTCAGATGCATATAAATAGATGTGTGTATATTGTACATATCAATGTATAGACATATATGTATATATAACTGTATTATATTTAATGTATGCACTAATTTCTTTCAATCTCTTTATTATTAAAAGTACTTTTCTTCTACCTTTTTAAAAAACAGTAATATTTGCTGTTTTCAAATCAGCAATGTATAAATAGAAATGTTTAAGTAAATGTTCATGCCTTCATGAGAGGAATTAAGGCAGTTTCAATTATTGCTATTCCTTGCAAATTCAGACATGGAAAGGAACTATGAGTATGTGATAATGGCTGACTAACTTAAGATGTTACCCAAAGCAGGACAGTGCCAAGATGGTGGAGAAAAAGCACAGACTTGTTTGAGTTCTCCCAAATTATTTTCAAAATGATTTCATATAACTCCTCACAATGAGTTCTGGAGAAGCAAAACCTACAAAAGAATGGAATAAAACAATTTCTAGCCCAAGACAACTTAAAAATTCCATAAGAAATGTCTGTTACAAAGGGAAGAAAATAGAACTCAGTCCAAAAAAACAAAAACACAAACACAACACTTCCACAAGACAGCAACAGGGCTTGCCTTAGCAAGCCAACAGCAGGAGAGGGCAACTGAATCTGTAGCAGTGCCTTCTGGAGTTTTCAACCTACAGACAGCAAAGGGGTCAGATAACTTGTCAGAAGGAGATTACAGGGGTCACATTGCTGGCATGGAATGCAGGATGCTATCACATTGCCCATAGGTGGATCTGAATAGTAGTGCTAGGTCACAGTCTCAAGGCAAGGAGAAACACTGGTAAACCAAAGTTTATGTCTGCCAGTAAGAAAGGGTGCTGGTTACAGTTCCAGGGTAGAAGAGTGCTTGTGGTCACTCACATACTAGAGCACAAGCCAAGAAAGTAGCAAATACACTTCCTCTTATATCACACTACCTTGTAAGAAATGAAAATTTATAGACCTCCAGAACTAGCTTTGAAAACAGCTGAAAAAAAATTTAAGCTTGGAACAGTTCCTCTTTGACCCAAGATTAGAATCCAAATTTAACATAAAGTTAAAAGTCAAAAATAGTCTGGAAAAGCAACAAATAGTCTGGAGCAAGCAACAAAAAAGAACCTGACCATAGAAAATTACTATGGTGACAGGAAACAAAATAGAAACTCAGAAGACAACAGATTTAAAACAACTATATCCAAAGCCTCAAAAAAAAAAAAAAAAAGAATGTGAATTGGTCTCAAGCCAAAAAAAAATTCCTCAAAGAACTCAAAAAGGATTTTAAAAATCAAAAAAGAAAGGAAGAGGGAAAATGGGAAAAGAAATGAGAGTGATAGAAGAAAATCATGAAAAAAGAGTCAACAACTTGGTAAAAGAGGCACAAAAATATGAAGAAAAAAGCATCTTAAAGAAAATAATAAATTAAATTATAAATGAGGCACAAAAATCCACTGAAAAGAACTCTCTTAAGAGCAGAATTCGCCACATAGAAAAAAGATGTACAAAAATTCAGTGAAGAAAAGACCTCCTTAAAAAGTAGAGTTGGCCAAATGGAAAAGGGAAAATAAAAGGTGACTGAAGAAATACCTTTTAGATTGGATAATATCACAGAAAAAGAAATTGACAAATGTTGCCAAGAATGTAGGAAAATTTAGACTCTGATGAACTGTTGGTGTAGTAGTGAATGATTCAACCATTCTGGAGAACAACTTGGAACTATGCCCAAAAGGTTTTAAAATGTGAATAACCTTTGTTCCAGCAATACCACTACTAGGCTTGTATACCAATGAAAATTTAAAAAAAAGAAAAGGCATATGTACAAAAATATTTATAGCAACTCTTTTTGTGGTGGCAAAGAATTAGAAATTGAGACTATACCCTACAATTGGGGAATAGCTAAACAATTTGTGATATTTAATTATACTATTGTATTATAAAAATGACAAGCAGAATGTTTTCAGAAAAAATTGGAAAGAGTTACATGAGCTGATGCAAACTGAAGTAAGCAGAATCAGGAGAACATTGTACACAGTAATAGCAATATTGTATCATGATTAGCTGTGAATGACTTAGTTATTCTCAGCAACATAAAGATCTAAACCTATTCTGAAGGACATGATGAAAAATTCTATCCATCTCCAGAGAAAGAACTGATGGAGTCTGAATGCAGATTGAAGCATATTTTTTAAACTCTGTTTTTCTTCTTTTTTTTTTCACAACATGATTGATAGGGAAATATGTTTTGCATGACTGCACATGTGTAACCTATATCAAATTGCTTGCCTTCTGAATGAGGGGAGAAGGGCTGGAGGAAGGGAGAGATTTGGAACTTAATTTTTTAAATGAATATTAAAAATTGTTTTTGTATGTAACTGAAGAAAACAAAATATTAAATAAAGATATTTAAAATGTTACATAACCCTGGGAAGCTCTTTGTGACACAAGCCATTGAATTCAGAACTATAAGCATTTATAAAACAACTATAATATTGTTAGCAAAAATTAAATATATTTTCAAGTATTTCTACAATTCATCCTTCCCTCAGTAGGAGTCTACCCACACAAATCACAATGATTTTACCACTTAGTAAATAGTTTTAATTAAAATAGTTACTTCTCTATATCTTCAGTATCTGTTCTTCCACTAACATAGCTCATAAACACACTACTTAGTAGATGGTCTTTGAGAGAGGTTGTGACCAAAAATATCACTGCCAAGTGGCCAAGTTGTTGATGATCCTTTCCATTTTATTCTGGCTGTTTCTAGAAAAGAGAATTACAGTCTAATTTCAGGGTTGCATTTTTGAAAGCATTTCCAGCAGGTCAGAGAATATCTATATATCTATATATGTATCTATATCTATATCTATATCTATATCTATATCTATATATATATGTGTGTATTGCTGTAGCCTTCAGCAGAACAGTGACATCCACACCATGATAAGACAATGAAGTAGGATTTCAATAGCAATAAAATAATTCTTAATAATAATAAAATTAATATAGCACTGAAAAGTTTATGCAGCTCAACCTTAAAAGATATACCAATTCCATGTCACTTGATGTTTTGGAGAAAAATTTAGCAGGGCTATGCGTGTAAGTGATTTGGGGTTTGTTTGCAGAGAGTTCATGGAAGAAGGTAGAAGATAAAAGAAACAGATTTGAGGAGTAGTAGATTAGTATCACTGAATTGCTTTCTCCCCAGTACAACCTCCAATTGAAAATATGCAACATTGCCATGGAGATGGGTGTCTGTTGAATCTGATTTTGGTGAGACTAGTCCCTTCAAAGAAATTCTTGAAGATGCCTAATTAAATACTCTTCCCAATTGTCAGTATCTAAGCATAATGTCTCACCCTCCTCTTTATAATGAAAGAAATCACTATTTCTCCAGTGTTGATTAGTTTGTCTTCTCCCCACAGAGTGCTCTGTTCACTTCCTTACCTCTGTTCTGATTCATCTTTTCTGAAATATAAAGCTAATTTAGCACAGCAGCCTTGCTTATGTGGTTATTCAAGGATCTCTGGAGGTCAGGAATGAATATAGTACACCATCCCCAAATGGGTTCAGAAGTCAGGCTTGGCAGAAGTAGAAGCAGAGGTGCAAATGCTTTCTAAACAGTCCAAATGGTAAATAGGAGAAATAGACAAGAGTAGATGATTTATAATCTGAATATTCATTCTTTAAGCAGTATATATAATATATATATATATACATATATGTATATATATGTATGTGTGTACATATATATATAAATTGGTGAGAGAGACAGAGAGACAGAGAGGGAAAGTTGGGGGAGGGAAGTCTCATATGTACAACTAATATTGAATAGGGAGGTGGCTTACCCTTACAAACCACTCTGGGGGTAATGAGGGAAGGCAGAGTTAGGGCAGGAACTACACAGCGAAGGGTATCTGGAGGTGAAGGCTGTACTGTCCAGTGGGCAAAAAACAGCAAAAACTAGAGGTTAAGGTGTGATGATGGAAGTCCTCAAAGGGAGAAAGTGCTCTCTATTTCCCAAGAAGCAAGTAATCCTCTCCCCACAACTGCCAATAGGAGCAGCTTAGGACAAAGGCTTTTGACAAATGTTAGTAATGTTTTTGCTCCCTGGTGTCTCTTAATGGGCATTTTTATACTTCCTAAGCACTTAAATATGGATTTATCCAGAATAATCAAGTAGAGGTTTCATGCCAGTCTAATGCCATGCTATGCTGATTTAAATAGAAACTTTCTAAATCTGGAGGAAGCCTCCAGAATCTGCCATCATATTTTTTGGCTAATCTTTTTGTACCATTTATGAACTGTTAGTTCAGCACCAAGAAAAATAGAAAAGGTATAGTTACCAGAGAGGATAGTTCCCTTTCTTTTTATTTCCTCTCCCTCTCTTTTTGTTACTTTTCACAATGATTTCAGATTTGATATTAGTTTGAAGGATCAGTGTTGTTGAAGTGGTTATCAGAGAAAATATGAAGGCATTCACTTTTACCTAAAACATCTTTTTTTTTCCTTTCTCACCAGCACAGCAATCATTTGCTATGCTTTTGTTAAGCAGTTTGTCTTATGTCCATATGAACACTTAAATAATATTTATCATTCAATGATTTGTTGTTGTTTTTATTCAGTTATGTCTACTCTTCATGACTCCATTTGGGGTTTTCTAGCCAAAGGTATTAAAGTGATTTACAAAAATGTACATTATTAATATACACTAATAATGTACTCAATAATATATTCTAATAATGTGTATTATTAATATATTCTAGTAATGTACTCAAAACTTTGCTCTGTATCATCAGAGATAGAATTGGATGAGTGGGAAATATCACATATTCCCTCCAACTCCTCTTTTCACTTTTTAGAGTTGAAGATGGCAATCCAGTTGTATATGAATGACTGTGTGTGTGTATGTGTGTGTGTGTGTGTGTGTGTGTGTGTGAGAGAGAGAGAGAGAGAGAGAGAGAGAGAGAGACAGTATGTGGGTATGGGTGTTTATATGATTAGGGTGAGCCCTAGGCAAAATTTCAAAATAGGCAAGCTCATCTTTTGTCATTCACTCACTCTGTCTTTGATCTCACTTAACAGCCTTGAAACTCTCCTCTCTGGACAATGTCTCTTGCTTCAGGCTTTCTTCTCCCTTCTACATAATAAAATCTAACTTGTATCACACTCCCTTAGGGAATGTTCTCTACTTTTTCAAAGCAATAGATAAATTAGTAAAACACTTGTATTAGTTATTATAAGCCCAAGAATGAATAAATCTAAATTATTAGCAATTCTAGGTCCAAGACTGTCATGTGAGAACGGTAATATTTCATTTTTGAGAAGTTTATCACCAAATTTTCTGAAGATTAAGAAAAAATTTAGCAAGATTAGCTCCAAGGACCATCTAATAGAGTGGTTACGATTTGTGACGTCTGTCAGTGTTCACACTAACAAATCATAGATGCTTTAATTATTGAATATTAGTAGCTGCTCCTCCGACTTTGGCATCCACATGCCAACCAACTCTCACCTGTGGCTCCAAGAAGCTGTAGCATGTGCAGCAGTCACACCCTGGTAAATGGCTTCAGCAGCTGGGCGAAACCAGGGTGAAGGTAATTCACAGACCTCAAACCTTTGACCGAGTTAGGGAGATGTTTATCCCAAGCATCTGAAAACTTTCCCCAGTAGAATGGGTAGATGAGAACAATTTGTTCCAATGGCCATAAAGGTGACTGAAGCAAGCATTGTGGATCTCTTAGAGCTTGGTCAGACATCAAAGATACCAAGGTCATCCACTACAATGCATACCATCACCAGTTTTCCTGACTTTAGTCTTGCCACTGGACCTTGATGACTCTGGAAGAGAGTGAGGCTGATGAATTTGTGCAACTCTGCCTCAGTTAGATCCAATTCACATGGTATTCAAGACATCTCCCCATGATGTTATTAGTCTTCTTCAAAATGAAGGATGAATAACCATTAGCTAGCTAAATATGAAGAGGCCCTTTGCCATTATGCAAGTGACTACCTAATGAATTCTTTAGCTATAACAATACAGGAAACGATAATTTCAAAATGTCCCCCAATCTTGAACTGTCTTCTTCTGCAATGACAGTGGTAAAGTCACAGAAATGTGGGACAAGAAGGGGGAAAGTGTGTTACAAAGTAGCAGTTTTAGGTCAATTATGAACATTAACCTAATTGTTGATTCTCTAAACATAAGATCCTTGTTCAATAAGTCATGCAATACTACTGGAATGGAATAAATTTTTTTTTAATTTCACATATTTTCTTTAACTGAAATAAGACAAAAGAAGTTTACAATTAAATAGGAAGGAGGCTTATAATATTTTCTTGGATAGGTGAATAAAATAATTGGAAGAATTCATTTTATTCAAAGGTATAGAGGTAGAAGAGAAAAGAGCTTAGTATAGAGCCCTATAAGACATTTAAAATTCATGGACATGACCTAGCTTAAGATCCAGCAAAGGAGACAGATATATTGAACATCCAAGAAACAGTAGTGTGATGAAAACCTAGAGAAGAAAGTATCCAGGAGAAGAGAGTGGTTGACAGTATAAGACACTGCAGAAAGTTCAAGGATGAAGATTGAGAATAGGACATTAGGAGAGACTAGTTTCATTTGAATGATGAGGATGTAAATAAGATGAGAGAATTAAAAAGAGGCTGAGAGAAAAGGAAGTGAAGGAATTAATTGTTTATGACCATATCAAAGAATTTAGTCACAAAAGGGAGGACAAAAGCTAATTGAGACCAACAGATGAAGTGAAAGTTTGTTTTTTTTATTTTTTTTAAGAATGAGGGGGAGGCTGAGGTATGTTTGTAGGCAGTAGGGAAGAAACTAGAAGACAGAGAGAGATGAAGGATGAGAAAGAGGTCAGTCTGCTTGAGAATGCGTTCTTGAAGAGGATCACTTGTGCACATAGAGGGGTTTGATTTGGGAAAGAGAAGGGCCACTTCATTACATGAGATGGAAGTGAAGGAGGAGCTAATGGCAGAAGGCCTTTGGGTGATGTGAGATGAGGAGGGGAGAAGGACCAAGCAAACATTAGAGTTCCAAGTACATTGAGAGATCAGTCATCAAGGCACATGAAAGAGGAGAATACCAAACCCTTGGGGGAAAAGCATAGATATTTTCCCTTAAAAGGAAGTAATCAAAAAATATCAGTAATTGCCAAATTGTAAAGCAGTTTTCCATCTTTATAAAAACTTTGTGAAAATAATCTATATTCATATTAATAGCATTCTTTATGAAAATATAGGAAAGGAACATATAGGTTACAAACAATGTTTTATAGCAGATCATAACTTTATGAAGAGGGAATTGATCTAAAGGTGCATGGAACACAAAATACCACATAGATTTTTGTTTGTTGACTGCAAAAAAGGATTTGATTAAATAAAATTGCTTAATGCTGCTCCATAATTGCTCTTCTAAAAAGATATCTTATATGAATATATTAAAAGTATGCAAAATTTTAAAGATGTAATAATAAAGCCAATTTTATGCAGAAGCAATACTTAGATTAATAATATCAACAGACAAATCAAGTGGGAAGAATTATGCTCACCAAATGTCTACTGCAGAATCCAAATGGAAGAAAAAATCCCTAGAGGGTGATGATTTTCCTGATTCTTCTCATTGCAAATGGCATGGTTTTGATTATATCTTGCTCTGAAAAATGGCAGAGGCATTATAGAAGTGAAAATTATTCAGAAGAGTTTGACCTCCCTACCTATTCAGTAATAATGATGATGATAATAATAATAATAACAAAACATTTCATAGTGCTTTAAAGTTTGCCAATCACTTTAAAAATATTAACTTTTTTTATCACAAAACCCCCTGGGAGATAAGTACTGTTGTTGTTGCCCTTTTACAGATAAGGAAACTGAGACAAATTGAATGAATACTTTGCTCAGACTATGACATGAGGTTATATGTAGAGTATTTACTTCTGATTCATCAGTACATATGTCCTGGACAGACTTTGAATATTGACAATGAACTATGCCCAAAATTCAATAAGAAGAAGAGAGTAGATTTGATTGTATTTGGGAATATTTTCAAGTTTCTCTCAATACAATTTTCTCCCCACACAATTTTAAAAACAATTTTAAATATCAAGATATTTCCAATGATATTATATGTCTATAAATTCTGAAATACCATAATGTGAGTGGAATCAAAACTGAAGTTCACACAAAGGACAATGGAGATATAAATGGTACGTATAAATAGACCTCAACTTATTGTGAAGAGCATAAGATACCAATAACTAGAGAACAGAAGGAAGTTGAGCCAGTCATGTAGAGATTGAAGGTTAACAAATAGTCCACATGTTTCACTTGTACTCATGTAAATTTACGAGACTTGGGAGAATGTTTCATATTGATCTGATCTGTTAGTAAAGACATGGATAAGAATCACACAGTATGACACAGGACTAATGGGTTATAATGTGACAGGGCAAAGGAAGGAACAGTAATGATTAAATTATATAGTCACCATTATTTCAAAATAACACATTAACATTTTAGCTTTTCAAAATGACAATTGTGTTTTTTACTGTTGCTTTCTAGAGGTTATGTCTCAATTCAAAGGAATAAAACATAATAGTGAGAAATCAAGGTACCAAAGTATGACAATGTCATAGAAAATTGGTACAGCCAAGATGTCATAGTGCTCCTAAAATCATTCTGTGTATCTTACCAGCTACTCATTTTCATTGGGTCAGGCCTGTATTTGTATACAATTTAAAAACAGAATGAGAGATAGAGGGAAAGTTTCTCAGATCAGGAACACTAGATTCATAAAACAGAATAATGAATGTATAAGAAATGAATTTGTAGGATTTTTATTCTGGAAAAGTAAATACTGGAGAAATATAATGAATAGGAGATGGCTTCTCTTTGCACAAAGATGAATGTATCAAATGAATCCAAGCCATCTTGATAAATACATGCACATAAGAGTGGCAAAGGTAGTGAAAGATTATTTTTATTATATGTTGTGGATGAACATGTGTGGCACAAAGACCCTGAGAAGGAACTATAGGAATGAGAGTGACTTCTGGAAGCCAGAAGATAAACTATAGTTGCACTCCCAATAGGAGGCATCTAAGAATAAGTCCATTTGATGGCAGCAGCAGAGACATTAGTTATCAATCTAGTACCTGAAGATTTCTGAGCAAAGCTTAGATCCATAGAAGTTGTGGAAAGCTAGCTACACTATGCAGATGAACAGGGACAGTGGATATCCTCCTCTTCAATTAAGATAATTCAACTGAACCTACAATATAATCATAGATTATGAAAAGGAAAGTACCTCACAGGTGATCAAGACCAATACTCTCATCATTTGATAGATCAGGAAACTAAGAAGCTGAGAAGTTAAATAACTTCCCCAAAGTCATATAAATATAAAGTGCCAGATCTGGGATTTGAATCCAGGTCTAGGATCCTTTCTATTCTACCACATTGCTGCAGGGCCTTCCTTATTGGTGCTTTGAATTTGTTGCTTAAGACCGAAGTTGATTATAAGTCAATAAGGGACATACTCTGGATCCACATCCAGAACTCTTTCCACTTGTCTTATTTCTTCAGGGTTTTCCCTGAAAGTTTGTGTGTGTGTGTGTGTGTGTGTGTGTGTGTTTGCCATTTTGAGGTTTTTTTCTTGCAGTAAATCTTAAGTCCCAATCATATTTATATTCTTTTGTTTTGTAATAACATTTTTACTCAAAGGAATCACAGATTCCATCAACTTTCACTCCATCATACCATTTCTGACCTTGCTTTCCTCCATTCCATATATTATTCCTATAGTTGATCAAGGCTTCTATGTTATACTATCTTCTATTCTTTAATTCTTGTGCCCCTTGGCTCAGGGATCTTAGAGGTCATCAAATCCAGTGCCCTTCTTTTTGCATATGAAAAGACTAAGAGCCAGAGAATTTGAGAGTCTTTTCTAGAGTCACTGAACTAGTAAGTGACTGAAGCAAAATTCAAACCTAGGTCTTCCTGACTTCATATCCAATGTTCTAACCACAACATTTCATTTTATTATTCTATAAGAGTAATAAAAAAAAGACACTGTCCCTGCTTTTATTCAATGTTCTTCATTTTTTGCCTACAAAATACAAAGTATATGTTTCTAGGATTATAAGAAACAAAGTGCAATTCAAGAAAACAATAAACTAGTTATTCTGTGATTCAAATTTCAAATGTGAAATGATAAGCAAAAATGGAGGAAATAAAGTGATATTCATAATAATAGGAGGAATTTTGTATTATAACAATGATATATAAATTTTCATGAATAGTTGTATACATATATTTAATTTAGCTTTCATTTGGTATGTAAGGAGAGAGATGCTCTGTTTCATTCATATTCCTTAGGCACATGTCAGGATGTTTTCTAAAAGGGGTTTTAATCAACCTAATTGCACAGTAGTCAGATCAATAATTATATTTTTAAGTAATGACATTTACAGAAAATGTCAAAAACATGTTAATTTACTAACATGAAGATTTATAATATTTCTTAATTAGTTATACTCTCATTAATATTGTAAACTTGTTTGTTATGACACTAGCATGCAAAATTTCAAGGTTGTCACCTTTTTTTTATTTTTTTTTAATTTTTAAAAATTTACTCATTTATTTCTAACATTCTTTTCTTTTAAAATTTTAAATTCTTGATTCTTGCCCTCCCTTCTAATCCTCTAGCCACTATGAAAGCAGATAATATCTCAATTGTATGTATAAAATAATGCAAAAATATTTCCATATTAGCCCTATTGTGAGAAGAAAAGAAAGAAAATATATACTTTAATTTGCACTCACAAATCATTAATACTCTCTCTCTCTTTCTCTCTCTTTCCGTCTCTCCTCTGGAGGTAGATTTGGATATCAATCTTTCATCATGAGTCCTTTAAAATTGCCTTGGATCACTGTATTGATGAGAGTAGGCAGGTCTTTCACAGTCGATCATCATTACAAAATTGCTTTGACTGTGCAGTTTTCCAGTTCTCACTTCACTATGCATCATTTCAATAAGGCCTTGCCTAGTTTTTTGCTGAAATCATCCCCCCTCATCATTTCTTATAGCACAATAGTACTCCATCACAATTGTATGCCACAATTTATCCAGTTATTCCCCAATTAATGAGCATCTCCTCGATTTCTAATTCCTTACTACCACAAAAGAGCTTCTATAAATATTTTGGTATATATAGGTGCTTTTCCTTTTTTATATCTTTGGAAATATAGAGCTAGTAGTAGTATTGCTGGATCAAAGGGTATGAATTTTATTATCCTGTGACCATAGTTCTAGACTATTCTCCAGAATGGTTGGACCATGGTTCATTACTTCTCCAATGGTTTATTAATGTACTTATTTTCCCTCATCCTTTCCAGCACTTGTCATTTCTGATAGGTATGACATATTACATCAGGGCTGTTTTAATTTACCTTTCTCGACCCAATAGTGATTTAGAGCATTTATATGACTATAGATAGTTTCGGTTTTTTTTTTCTGAAAATTGCCTGTGGATATCATTTGACCATTTATAAATTGGGGAATGCTCATTTTTTTAAATAAATATGACTCAGTCCTCTATGTATTTGAGAAATGAGGCTTTTGTCAGAGAAATTTGCTGTAATATGTATTTTAATTTATTTTATTATTTATGGTGCCTTTTAGCAGAATGTAATTTACCTGATCATCTTTTTCAATTAGGTCTAATTTTGTTTTTGCTTTGCCTGAGATCATGATTGCCACCTCATCTTCTTCACTTCAGTTGAAGCCCTTACCTTCAACTCTCTGTATGTCTTTCTGTTCCAAGCACATCTCTTGTACCCAATCTATTGTTGGATTATGGTTTTCAATACATTCTGCTATTCACTTCTATTCTATAGGTTCACTGATCCCATTCACATTCATATTTATGACCAATAACTGTGTATTTCCTTCCATTCATTTTTCCTATATTTATCCTTCTATATCTCTTTTTATCCTGTTACACCTCAGAAGTGTGTCTTGCTTTTGACCACAGCCTCCTTGAATCTGTCTTCCCTCTTATCAAATCTCTGCCATATCTCTTATTTCTTTCCATTCTCCTTTTTTCTTCTTGGGTAAGATCAATTTCTATACCCAACTGAGTATATACATATATATGTACATATACACATACATATATACATATACATATATATGTATTTTATATATACATGCACATATATGTACATATATGTGTATATATATATATGTATATATATATATATATTCTTCCCTCCTTGAATCACTTCTAATGACAGTGTGGTTCAAGCATTGCCCCCCATTTTTCTCTCCAGTATAAAAGCTTATCCTTGTGCACACCCTTTATATGAGAAAATTTCCCCCATTATACTCTTCCTCTCCTCCTTCTCTTTGTATACCTTTCTTTCTCACCCTTACATTCTTTATTTTTTGGAGATCATCCCAATATAACCAACTCACATAAATACTCTCTGTCTATGCAGACTCCTTCTGTTCTAATAATACTAAGAATTTTAGGAGTTACATGTATCATCTTCCCATATAGGGACATAAACATTTTAACTGCATTGATTCCATTATGGTTACTCTGTCGTGTTTACTTTTTCATGCTTCTCTTTAGTCTTTTGATTGAATGGAAAATTTTCTATTTAGCTTTGGTCTTTTTATCAGAAATGCTTGAAAGTTCTCCATTTGATTTAATATCCATTTTTCTCCTGAAGGATTATTTTTACTTTTTCTGAGTTGGTTATTCTTCATTGCAATTCTTGCTCCTTTGCCCTCTGGAATATTGTTTCAAGACCTCCACTCTTTTAACATGGAAGTTGCTGTGTGATCTTGACTGTGGCCCCATAATATTTAAGTTGTTTTTTTCTGGCTGCTTGTAATATTTTCTCCTTGACTTGGGAGCTCTGGAATTTGACTATAATGTTCTTGGGAGTTTTCATTTTTGGATCTCTTTCAGGAAGTGATCAGTGGATTCTTTCAGTTTCTATTTTACCTTCTGGTTCTAGAATATCATCACAGTTTTCCTTGAAAATTTCTTGTAATATGATTTTCAGGTCCCCCCAAAATTCTCAAATTATCACTCCTGCATCTATTTTCCAGGTCACCTGGCATTTTTATGAGATATTTCACACTTTCTTCTACCTTTTTATTCTTTTTATGGTATTTTTTCAATTTCTTGTAAAGATAGTTTTCAACATTCATTTTCACAAAAATTTTGAGTTCCAAATTTTTCTTCCTCTGTTCTTCACCTCCCAAAAACAGCAAGCAATCTGATACAGGCCATACATATACAATCATATCAAACATATTTCCACATTAGTCATGTTGTGGAAGAAGAATCAGAATAAAATGGAAAAAACAAAAGAAAGAGAAAACAAAAAAGACCAAAAAAAGTAAAAATAGTATGCTTCAATCTGCATTCAGACTCCATAGTTATTTCTCTGGATGTGGTTAGCATTTTCCACCATGAGTCTTTTAGAATTGTCTTGGATTATTGTATTGCTGAGAAGAGCTGAGTCTATTACTGCTAATCATTGCACAACATTGCTGTTACTCTGTACAATTTTCCTGGTTCTGCTCACTTCACTCAACATCAGCTCATGTAAGTCTTTCCAAGTTTTTCTGAAACCTACCTGCTCATAATTTTTATAGCACAAAAGTATTGAATTACATTCATATACCACAACTTCTTCAGCCATTCCCCAATTGATGGGCATCCCCTCAATTTCCAATTCTATGCCACCACAAAAAGAGCTGATATAAATATTTTTGTACATGTGGATCCTTTTCCAACTTTAATGATCTCTTTGGAATACAGATCTAGAAGTAGTATTGTTGGATCAAAGGGTGTGCACAGTTTTATAGTACTTTGGGAATAGTTCCAATTTGCTCTCCAGAATGGTTAGATCAGTTCACAACTCTACCAACAATGCATTAGTGTTCCAATTTTCCCAAATCTTCTCTATCATTTATCATTTTCCTTTTCTGTAATATTAGCCAATCTCAAAGGTGTGAGATGATATATCAGAGTTGTTTTAATTTGCATTTCTTCAATCAAAAGTGATTTAGAGAACTTCTCTACATGACTATAGATAGCTTTAATTTATTTCTTCCAAAAACTGCCTGTTCATATCTTCATACCAGTTACCAACTGGGGAATGACTTGTATTCTTATAAATTTGACTCAGTTCATGTATTTGAGAAATTAAGACTTTATCAGAAACAGTGGCTATAAAAAACATTTCCTAGCTTTCTGTTTTCCTTCCAATCTGGGCTGCATCAGTTCTGTGTGTGTAAAACCTTTTAACTCAATGTAATCAAAATTATCTGGTCATAAATTCTTACCTTCTCCATAGATCTGACAGGTAAACTATTCTTTGTTCTCTTAATTTACTTATGGTATCACCCCTTATGTCTAAATCATGTGTCCATTTTGAACTTATCATGGTAAATGGTATGAGGTGTTGGTACATGCCTGGTTTCTGCCATATTACTTTCCAGTTTTCCCAGCAGTTTTTGTCAAACATATGGTTCTTGTCCCAGAAGCTACGGTCTTTGAGTTTATTAAAAAATAGATTACTACAGTCATTTACTACTGTGTCTTGTGTACCTAGCCTATTCCACTGATCCTCCACTCTATTTCTTAGCCAGACCAAATAGTTTTGATCATTGCCACTTTATAACATTGTTTTAGACCCAGTGTGGCTAGCCCACATTCCCTTGTATTTTTTTTTATTAATTCCCTTGATATTCTTGACTTTTTATTGTTCTAGATGAATTTTGTTATTTTTCTAGCTCTATAAAATGTTTTTGGTAGTTTGATGGGTATGGCACTGAATAAGTAAATAATTTATGTAGAATTGTCATTTTTTATTATATTAGCTCAGCCTACCCATGAGCAATTGATATTTTTCCAGTTGCTTACATCTGACTTTATTTGTGTGAAAAGTGTTTTGTAATTGTGCATATAGTTCCTGGTTTTTCTTCATTCTTTCAACTTTGTTTTATTGTTTCTTGAAGTCTTGTGAAGTTATTAGTTTCCACTTTCCCATTTCTAATTTTTTTATGAATTATTTTCTTCAGTGAGCTTTTGTAACTCTTCTTCCTTTTTAGTCAATTCTGCTTTTTATTGAGTTCTTCTCTTCAGTTTATTTTTTTGTACCTCCTATCTG
This sequence comes from Vombatus ursinus, assembly GCF_900497805.2. Lineage (NCBI taxonomy): Eukaryota > Metazoa > Chordata > Mammalia > Diprotodontia > Vombatidae > Vombatus > Vombatus ursinus. The sequence goes on from NW_020949351.1 coordinate 9,175,313, forward strand.
GTCTATTTTGCTCTTTGTTGTACAATTGTTTCAGTCATGTCCAACTCTTCATGACCCCATTTGAGTTTTATTTTTTGTTTTGTTTTGTTTTTTGTTTGCTTTTTATTTTTATTTTTTTAGCAAAGATACTGGTGTGATTAACCATTTCCTTCTTTAGTCCATTTCACAGATGAGGAACTGAAGCAAAGAGGATTAAGTGACTTGTCCAGGGTCACATAGCTAATGAATTCCTGATTTGAACTCAGGAAGATAAGTTTTACTGACTCCAGGCCCAGCACTTTATGCACTATACCATCTAGCTCCACTATTCTGCTTTTAAAGGAGTTCTTTTCTTCAGTGAATTTTTGTGTCTTTTGTACTATTAGGCTAGTTCTGTTTTTTTAAGGTGATATTTTCTTCAGGATTTTTTGTGCCTCTTTTATCAAGCTGTTAATTCTCTTTCCATAATTTTCTTACATCTGTTTTACTACTTTTCCCAATTTTTTCTCTCCTACATTCAGTTCTTTCTTTAACTTATCCAGGAATTCTTGTTGGTCTTGGGTCCAATTGGCATTTTTCTTTGAGTCTTTGATTATAGTAATTTCACATTTCCTTCTAAATTTATGTCTTTGTCTTCCCTGCCATTTAAGTACTTTTTTTATGGTCAAGTTCTTTCTTTGTTGTTTGCTCATTTTCTCAGCTTATTCTTTACTTTGAAGTCTATGTTAAAATTGGACTCTGTTTTCCTGGGGTTCAGGGTAGGGGGAGCACTATGCCAAGCTTCAGGCTTTTTTATGCTGCTGTTTTCCGAGCTAGACCAGGGGGTCTTCAAGTTTTCAGTACTTTACAGGTAATTTGATTTGGGAAGAGGTTTGGTCCCTGCTGTGCTGGTTTGTGCTCTAGTCTTTACCCAGGAAGGACTTTTGCTCTCCTGCAGTCACAAATGCTAGTGTTACTCTTCATCCTTAAACCATGATGGGGAAGAAGTCCCTTGTGATTTATTACCAGCACTCCTCCCTATCCTAGAATTTTGTGACCTAGAACTATTTATGGGAAATAAAGTTGCCAATCAGTACCATCTACACTCAGTGCCATCAAAAGGTACCCTGTAATAATCTCTTTCTGACCAGTTGTCTGATCTGCTTACTATCTTTGGACTGAAAACTCCTAAAGCTGCTGCTGCTACCATCCCAGCCCACCTCTAAGGCCCATCACTGGTTCTCCTATTTATCTCAGGTAGGGCCTGCACACATCCCAGTGTTACAGAGCTCTCCTGCGAATCTCCTAAATTGTCTTAGACTAGAAAAACGTCATACTCTGATCTTTTATTGGCTCTTTTGCTCCAAAATTTGATTTGAGGTGTAATTTTAAAGTTATTTGGAGAGGGATGTTTTGAGATTTCAGCTGAGTCTTGGCTTCTACTCTGTCATCTTATCTCCCCATCAAAATGTTTTATTTTTCAAACAGAAGTTGGCATATACCTGGATATAAGAATGATGATCATGAGTAAGAAAATGAAAAATACATAAGAAAAATTTTGGCAGGTTGCTAAAATTAATAAGACTTTATTTAGAAGAGTCATCATGCTTCACCATAGGTTAGCAACAAAAAAAAGATACTTTTCCTCCAATTTAACACAAATATTCAATTCAAGATTTTAGGTACAAACTTTTTGAAGAGTTCATTCATGTAAACAAAGGCATAAGAGGTTTGCTTAAAGAAATACATCAAGAGGCAGTTAGGTGGTGTAACAGATAGAGCACTGGCTCTGGAGTCAGGAGGACTTGAGTTCAAATCTGGCTTCAATAACTTGACACTTACCAGTTGTGTGACCCAGGGCAAGTCACATTACTGTTATTGCTTCTCCAAAAAAATTTTTTTTAAAAAAAGAAATATATCAAATTACAATTGTTATTTGTATGGCTTCTAAAAACAAGAATCATCTAAGTTAAAAGATACTTGAAATATTACCTTATCAAAATTTCTACCTTAACTCCTACAAGTTCTTGAACACTTTGAAGTCTGGAGTTTATTCAAGAGTTTATTCTATTTCTGAATAGTTATAATTGGTTGAAAGTTTTTTTTTCTTTCCTTCTTTTTTTTGAGTTGAACTCTCCTTTCCTGAAATTTCTATACATTCCTACACAGATTAAGTCAAATCTTCTATCTAGATGGTTGTCCTTTAAACTTTTTAAGATGGCTATAATATCTCATGCTACTATTTCTTTTCTTCTTCAAGACAAGCTTTTTCATTTTGACTCAAATCAACAGATGTGAAATACATAATAAACATTTTAGTAGTCATGAGGAATATTTCCTCTTTCCGTAGTGCTTAAAATTTTAATTTAAGATCAACCCACTCAATGATTCCTTCCTAATCTTGTCTAATAATTTATAGATAGTTATATGGGAAAGAAGTAATGTTTCCATAGCACTACATTTTTAAATTATCTCCTGCATAAACTATTTAATAAATAACAGCAAGTTCTTTTAACATAATATTAAGTTACAACCCTGGGTATGTTTCTGATGTGGAATGTAGATGAAGCAAAATAAAGTAGAATAAAATGCATGTGCATGTGTGTGTGTGTGTGTGTGTGTGTGTGTGTGTGTGTGTGTGTGTGTAGAGAAAGAGAGAAAAGAGAGAGAAACAGCGTGGGCTAAATGCTAAGAACACAAATATAACAAAAAAAGAGATAGTTCTTATGTTCAAGGAGCTTACTCTCATATGGGAAAGCAATATATAATAATACAGAGTTGAAAAGGAGGAACAGGAGAGAAAGATAGAAAAGTCTAGAGAATCATGTGTGTTGGTATGAGTAGAAAATTGAACATAAATAGCCTGTTCATTTCCTGGAATGGTCGCTTTAGGTGAAGAAGGGCCTGATGGTATGAATAAATTATCTGTTATAAGAAGTTGGAAGGCATTTAGGGAGAGAAGTCTCAAGAGTTAAGAGTTATTGAATTATTGATAGTAAATGAAAGGAAGAAAGGTTTTCTCTTGTAAACAACGTCACAGTGTGTGGATGAACAAATTCCAAAATTGAGAATTACCAGTCAACTCTTACCTTAGTAGCTTCATAGGCAGGTCATATTCCGGGTCACACTTCCTACATTCCAAGGAGCACTGTCTACATTTATGGGAGTTATACTCATCAAATTCTAGCAGTTGTAAATATATAATTCTGAACCCCAAGGTACTGTGAAGTTGGTTGTTGAATAAATGAATGAATTAAAAGTATGGTAAGGTGTTTTAGGAATTGTGATTCTTATTGTGAGAGAAGGGTTCTTAGCCTGGGTGACAGGGATAACATTGTACAGCTCACATTCACATGGGTTCCTCACTTGCCACTAAAATTACAATCACAAATGGACTCTGAATCCATTAATTTCTCCCCAAGACAAGGAGAGAAGAAACATTGTATCAAGAACTAGGGTGGTGATTGTTGTTTTGGATTCTATTCTAATCAAAATATAGATGGAAGTTCTACTGTATATAGAGGACTATGTTGAGTTTGGGACAAAATATTTTAGCAAGGATTTTGATAACCTAGAAAGTATTCCAAGTCAAGGGAACTAAAAAGGTGAAATGGTAAAAAGGTGAAAAGGTGACTTTTCATTGAATAAAAATGAGGATTCATTGAAGGAACTGAAGGGATTAGCCAGAAAAGACTTGAGGGGAGAAAGTATCATAACTGAATTAGAATAAATCAAGACCTGCAATGTTGAATAGGGATTAGATATTTTCCAATTTGACTCCCAAGGAGAAATAGCAGGCTCAACAGGTGGAAGTTATAGAAAGGTCTGTTTAGATTTGAAATAAATAAGCACAGGTTCCTAATAATCAGTGGTATCTGAATTGAAAAAGACAGCCTCAAAGTGATGTGTGCCCCTTCTTCCTTGATTTATTCGGGTAAAGAAAGGAGTAATGAATATTTGATGGCATTTTGGAGACCAGATTCCTGTTCAGGTATAGGTTGGGGGATATGCCTCCTGAGATTCCAACAGATACTTGAGATTCTGTGAAATGTTACAGAAACAGGACTTCCCTTGTCACCAGGTGGGCCTGATCAGGAAACCTACACATATTAAGTTAATTCTGTGCCCAGTCTGCCACCATTTCACACAATAAATCTCTTTCCAAAGTTCTAACATGTACATTTTGTTCTTCGGATTCCATCAGTAAGGCACAATAAGTGAGAATTTCTCTAACACCTTTTACACTAGTTGTTTTATAATTGAATGTGGTTCTCCAGCACTTTTAAAGATTAAACACAAGATATGTTTAGGGAATTTTTATCAAAATATTAAAGTGAGACAATATGCTTCAGGAGATAGGCAGCTTGTCTCACAGTCAGGAAGAAATGCATTAAAGCCCCACTTCTCACACAAGCTGACTGTGTAACCCTAAAAGTCAATTAATCTCTTAACATGCCGTAGAAGGCTCTCTAATATGGATTGCAGAGAAGGTGCTTATCTGCACTTCCACAGAGATTTTCCCTCTTAGAACCCTATGAACTGATCAAATGATAAGTACAGAAAAAAGACCCTACATTAAATAAATAATGACATTGTAGATCTTACCGAGTAATGGGGTAAAAAGAAATAAACAGGAAAAAGTCCACATGGAATAAGATATGAAATATAAATATACATTTTATATGGTTTTTATGTGTCTCAAGGAAAAATCTGTCATAAATTTCTTATGAAAATGTAAAGAATGAAGCTAAAACACTAAAAAATCTTAACTAATGAAAATCATCTGCAATTATTCCACCAATGAACTGTCATAACAACATACTCTTGGTAAACACTGCCACTCAGGATACAATTTGAATAAATCTAAGTATTCTACCATCTCAGTAACACTGATCCCTTTGATGATGTAGTAACCTTTAGAAGAAAATCCATCAAGCCAAACTAATAAGTAGACATTGGTTCACATACTTTCAGATTACTGTAATTCAGGAACTTGGAATTGTAGTCATATTTTTTCATTGTCTGTTGCCATTCAGTTAACAAATAGGAGTTTCTTCTTATGACAAAAGCATTTGCAAGAAGTCCTGGTAATAGAGGGAGCTCAAGTTATGCATCCTCAACGTCCAATTAAAAAAATTACACAAAATTTCATTCAAGTTTATATCTTTGCAATTCTTCCATGAGCATAATAAGAATTAAAGTGAGGATAAACACTTTCCTCTTTTTTAAAGTCAGTTTTCTAATAGATTTGATGTTAAACATTATACCTTCTGGAATCTGACCTGGTGTTTTGCTTGTTTTTATTGTTTTGAATCATTAAACAGTAAGTTCTAAAGTAAAGATAATGGCTTGATTACAGATATAGAAAAAGCAGAACATAGTGTCTTGAAAGATATTTTCAGGAGCACTAAAAATAAACAAGAAATGGCAGTGCAATCAAAGCTATATTAGAACAAAGCATCCGTATAAGAATGGACTACCTAGAGCAAAGTTATATTAGAACAGAGTATCTGGAAAAAGTTGAATTAGAGTAAAGCTCTATATTGTAATAAAGCACTCAGTTCCAATAAGGAAAGAAAGTAATGCAAACAACCCACTGTAGTAGCCTAAGAAGAGTCAATATTGAAAAGAAACTTGACTATTGAAATGAATACAGAGAAAATACTACCAAAATGTCACCAAAAATATAAATAGAAAGGAGAGATAAATAAAAGTTAAGAACTATAACTGCCAATGACGAGGCATGCTTTTGCAAATAGACTTCCTAAAGTAAAGGCTATCCAAAGAAACACAATATTGTAAAAGCAAATGAAAAAATAAAATGGATGCCAATAAATTAATCAATGGTATTTGATTAAATTCAATTTCAATTCAGTGTACATTTATCATGGGTCTTTAATGTTCATAGGGCTACTGTAAGTAGTAAGGAGACCTTATCATTTAGTATATGCCAATCTATCCTTAAGCAATTAAAACTACTTGCTCTATAGCTAGGTAATTTGTATAATTTTCTCAAAACCATTGATATTTAAATGGCTTAGCAAATGTGTTCCACTTCAAATACATGATTTTTCCTGGAAACTAAGAAATGTCTTCTGTGTTATTTCACAATAGTGTAAAAATTCTAGTGCCACAAAAATCCTTGGATTATCAAAAATATTCTACTTGTTCAGTGAATGACTTGATAGGGCAGGTTGAAAATTTTATATTAAATTGTGTCAATTCAATGTTTGTACAAATTAATTAATACCTTTCATTTAAGGTTTTGGTTTTCAGTCCCTATCCCATAAGATTGCCCAAAAGACAAGTAAAATTTATGGACGTGGGAAGTGACCAACAAAGATAAAGTTTAAGAACTTCAACATGGAAACTGTTTTAATTCTTTTTTTTTTTTACAATGGACCTGCAATTTACTTAAATAGGAAACCAAAAAAGAAGAAATTCTTTCTAAAATAATGCATATCATCATCTTTGTGAATTTTATAGTCTTAGAGTTATCTGGGGACTATGGCACTGATTAGTTAAGAGACTTGTTCTTCATCAAAATAGCAGTACATGTAAATGAAAGAACCTTAACTCAGCTCTTTCTGACCCCCAAGACTGATTTTCTGTCCATTATATCATATTATCAGACATTTGTTCATTACTACAAAGTAATATTACAGTAGAAATATGCTGTATTAAAATCTGTCATGTAAAAAAGTTGCTCACTTGCATCTATAAAAAGGATGCAAACTTCATTATTAACATTATATATCAAGAAAAATAACCTTCTTTGGCAACCATTTTATTATTAATGTAAGCCAAGACATAAATAAGGGAAGTATATGTACACTTTAAATTATGGATGATATCTAGAAGAGAATCCAGGTAAATATGGATTCCTGACTGATGATTCAGTCCCCCAAGTGCTACTGTTTGCAGATTACATTGTGTTGAATGCACCAAGAATCAGAACATTGAAAAGCTTCCTGCATGAGGTTCATAACCATGTAAACTGCTAGGCAGTCAGATGAACAACAGCCTATTTTCTGCAAATGGAAAATGAATTAGGTTGAAGATTAAATAGGAGGAAGAAAGCAGGATAGATTGCTTTAGGTAAATCAAAAATTTATTGTAATAAGCTCAAGCTTTTCTTTAAATGTGAATATACTGCAGATTATCTTAACTAGGGTGAATGATACCATCAATTACATACACAAAAATAAATAAAGCATATTAGTCATGAATGAATGAATAAATGAAATGGCATGTTAAGTACTTATTGTGTTCCAAACTCTTCAGATACAGAGAAAAACAAGTAAGATAGCCCCTGACCTTCAGAAGTTGGCATTCTAATGAGGAAGATAATACATTAAGGAAAGCTAAAGGTGGGAGGGGCGGCAGGAGGCAGTGTGCATGTATTGTCATTTTATAGATATCATGAAACCAGATATAACTGGTTTAGGAGGTCAACTATTAAATTTTCAATGCAATCATTCACATCTTGATAATTGGCAAATGCTAAAAATCAGGGTTTGATTTATTGTTTTATTATTAGTATAGACTTAAGAAAGTGATGGAGAAAGAGCTAATATATTAAATGTAAAAGTGTATTTTGCATACATTTATTTTTCAGAGACCTGGTTGCTATACATTCATCAGCATACTGCTGGTGTGGCATGGTTTCACAATGGTCAATAAGAGATGTGGTAGTTTGTTTCTGGGAAAGATGAAGATAAAGTTTAGCTCAAAGAGCTCAGATTCCCAAGACTATGTATTAAGAGTGAGAAAATACATTGACTGTACTTCTCTGCTACCTTCAGAAAATCAAGAATAAATGGAAAATTAAACTCTTTGGAGAGGTGTGGGAGGCGCATAGGTTGGGTGTATTGCATAAAATAATTCATTTTTTGATATATTGATCAGTTTTCCTTAATTTTACTTCCTCTTTTTTTTCTCATTTAAAACCAAACATTTTTTCATGTGAGATGGCTCTCCTAGAAGGAATAAGGGGCGAGGGGAAGAAATAGTGAAATGTAGGTGACATATAAACAAAATATGTCAACAAAAACCTATTTTATGAACGAATGAGAGAAGAAAGTCCCCTACACTTATGGTAAACTTAGACTGGAGTGTATGTGTTGGAAGTAGAGCAAGAGCTGAACACAGTGGCCAGGCATGGATGACTTTCCATCTTCATCTTTAAAAGTCAGCTATCACATTCCTGATAGATGGTAAGATCCTCCAGGTAATAATGTTTATAGATTATAATACTCAGATCACATATCTGAGTATTTTGGTATAATCTTTCATAGTTAACAAGTATAATGGGGACACATTAATAATTCTTGATTGACTGCACAAATAACATTCATAATTTGTTTCCAATGTGTATTTTGACAAACATTTAAACTTTTTTCTTCTGTAATTAGGAGACAAAGACTAGCTTCTGACATGATGATTTTATAAGATAAAATTTGGGCTTCTACTTAGTGATGATTTAATATTCAGTGAAACTTTCAAAAAGCTGATGTTTTCTTTGGTTGGGTAAACTACATAGATGGAGTTTGAGTAGTTGGTTATTTAATCATTTATATTTGATATAGAACATGTATAATTTTCCTTGCTTGGTTCCCATCCAAAAGATGAGGCATAGTAGACCTATTTCTGTCCATGAGTCCCTGAAGTCATGGTGCTGTGTAGGGATTCAATTCAATTCAATAAACATTAAGTATTTTCTATGCACCAGACACTGTTCAGAATACTGGGGATACAAATAAGAAAAAGAAAAACAGTCCATGCCCTCACAGAGCTTACCACCTAACTGGGAAGAAAATACATAAAAGGAACCTGAAAAGGGGGAGATATAGAGGGTGTACACAACCTAGGGGCATGATGTTCTTTTCAGTGGAAATTGAGTAGAGCTACTGATAGAAAATGAAGACTTAACTGGAAAGTTCTGAGTTCTCTACTGGGAGGAGTTTATTGCTATTTCCTCCAGGCCTCCAATGTGGAATTGGAGAGGCAACTGAGGGAGTTGAGAAGTTGCCAAGTATCAAAAACTGGGTTAATCTGCAGAGTGATGAATTTATAAGTAATCAGCTCACCCAGAAGGAGGCAAGATGTTCCATAGAGTGGATATACAAAGTACAGAAACTGAAGGAAAATGGAATTAACTGGAAAGTCCTGAGGGAGTAATGAGAAATCTTATGGGACTAAAGAGACAGGACTTATGACTTAGGAGGCATAAAGTGAGAAATAAGCTCCAATATAAAAGTATTGGTATGCCCCCTTCACATGGCCTTTTATGTACTTTTATTTTATGATGGCAACTGAGTCAAAAACTGTTGTGAGCTGCCATATGGGTGAAGAGGCAGTGGCTGCCCTATCACTTCGTCAACTGCCATTTGTCAATACATGGGAATCTCATTGTGTTTATTCATTATTCTCTGACCTTAGGAAAATTAATATTCCAAGAATTGAGTAACCAGGCAAACAGTGAGACTAAGAGATCCACCAAAGCCATCAGAAGTTCAACTAACAACCAAAACAAATAGTTGAGTGACCTGCTTGCCCAGTTCAGTAGTAAACTGACCCATCAGCCAAGGAACCACACTTTACAAGATGTTAGTCCAGCTGAGTAAGATTGTCTTTTGACAATGCCTCACCTTGAAAGAATATTGGTGAAAACTCCACAAAGATAGAAAAGAATTCCCAGATCCAGGACTTGCAAGGTATCCCTTGGCCCCTATACTTCCTACATATGTTACTTTATACTTAAAATACCTGTAGTTGAAATTTGATCCCACTCTGTGATAAGGACCTTGTCTTTGTTTTTGTTGTTGTTGTTATTGTTGTTTTGTGTTTTTGTTTGTTTGTTTATTGCTGTTGTTGTTGTTGTTGTTTTCCTAAGAAGAGAGTACATCTCCAATTGTGAGAAATGCCAAATTATTAGGTTCCCACATAAATTGCAAAAAAACAGGAAAGGTGCTGAATGGCTAACTGATTAAGGGGAGAGTGACATTCTTCAGGCCACTTAAGCCAGTTTAACTTAACAGCAAGGGTTCCTGTTTTTGCAGCCCAAGTTGGTTGGAGGGAGGGGGGGTCAATGTCCTGGCACAAGAATCTGCTACTACTCAGGCTCAGTGAACCACATGCATATGCTAACTAAAGGATCAGGATTTCCACCAATTGTAACTCGGATTGAGGTTTCTCTAATTAGAATATGGAATTTTGAACCTAACCAATTGTGAAACTTTTGATTGTAACTCAGACCAATCCGAGTCTTGGAGGGGTAAGGGGACCAGACTAACAGTATAAAGCTCTCTTGCTTCTGTGCTCAGTGTGCTTCATTCTTGGGAGAGAGTGAACCTGATTCTCGCGATAATTGAATAAAGGAATTTCTTTCTTCACTCTAAAAGAGCTGTATCCTGTTATTTTGACTCTCGGCCGGCTTGCCACTGGGGAAGCAGTGGGCAGCAACAGCTGATATCTCATGCTAACTCCCCACTCCTGCCATTTCTGGAGGTTGTTGATTATACTAGTTTGGATGGATTACTTTGTAGTAACTTTTTTCCCCCTATACCTTCTTAATAAATATACCTTATAAAAGCTACTAAATGTCAATTAATTGATCAATTTGGAGAGAACACCAGATAGGAATTTGTGAGCACAGTAATAGAAACACCAACTATTCAAGGTTACTTCCTAGAAGTCTGAGGGCAGTAGTAGTAATTGCTCTCTGGGTAACATAATTTTCTAATCCAGTTTGATTTGGGAGATAAATTGAGAGGGGTTGCTATAGTCATAAAGAAATAAAATGCTTCACCTAACAGGAAAATATAAAATGGATAATTATCAGAATTCAATACTAGTTTTCTATCATATTTTCCTCCCAAAAAACAGTGTCACTAGAGACTAAATCATTACTATAAAAAAACCTTCAAATTATTATTAAAAATACTCTGTTCAGTTATTTTTCAGTTGTGTCTGACCCTTTGTGATCATATTTATGGTTTTCTTGGTAGAGATAATGGAGTAGTTTCCCATTTCTTTCTCTGGTTCATTTGAAGAAGAAATTGAAGCAAACAGGGTTAAGTGACTTCCCCAGGGTCACACAGCTCATAAATTTCTGAGGCCAGATTTGAATTCAGGAAGATGAGTCTTCCCGACTCTAGGCCTAGAACTCTATCCACTGTACCATCTACTAAATAATCTACTAAGCATTCAGGAAAATTAATATTCTACTGTATCATTTGATTTTTTTTAATTTAAATCTGCAATATTCCCTTTTCTGTTCAAATCTCTCATCTCTTAGTTTAGATCAAAAGAGAATTTTGCCATTTTAGCTGAGTACTCCCAGCAGCCAAGGAACTTACCTGGACAGGGACCTTTACTTTTGTCCCCCCCCCCAAACAAAAGCCTGCTAAAGCTAGGTCAGGCCTGGACAACCTGCAGCCCATGGGCCACTTATGGCCCAGGGCTACTTGCAGCACACCAACGGATTGTGGGTGGCCTGAGAAAAATGTGCAGGATTTCCCACAGGCCACAACTTGTGCAGGCCTGAGCTAAGTTCTCACCCATGGACAAGTGTCCTTATCCTTGCTATTCCCTGCATCAAGATTTGGGGTGATCTTTTTTTTTTTAATGGAGACCAAGCCAGTAAAAACATGGCAGAGATAGCTTATGCTTTTCTGGCCAAGTCTGGATGAGGCAAAATAGGTTTCATAAACCAGCTAACATTCCATTCCTTAAGTGCTAGACAGGAGCCGCAGCCACTCTGGGTCTTTGGTGCAAATGGAGCCACACCATTGATCTGTCCTTTATTAATACAATGCATGCCTCTATTAATAAATGATATTATGCTAGGAAAATGGCCTCATATTACTTATTGTTTAAATTTACCCCAGCCATTGCAAGGCTTTGAGTCCCAACAAAAATAAATGAACAAACAAACAAGTAAATGATATTTCATGCAGCAGCACAAACAAATAAGGAATTTACTTTTACAGTTATTCAATAATACTTAATGAGCCCCAACTTCATTCCTTACTACATCCAGTCTAAGGAAATATAACACATGACCCCTGCTGTCAAGGAGATTTTAATCTAATGAATGAATAAGTATAAATGACACGGAAGTATGACCTGGCTTTTCATTCAGGTATGTTCATGAACACATGAAAGAATGAAATGTGAAACACTTAAAATGACTAGAGTAAACTAGATAAGATGACATTGTTCATGATAGAATTTAATCAGAAACAGATTTTTTTTAAAGAAGATGGTGATAGTTTTAGGGGAAAGGATGGGAGAGTTTTACAAATGATATGGAAACAGGATATAGACAATGATACAAATAAAAAAAAGCATGAGCTTGAGTCAAAGCAGCTGGATACAAATTTCTTCTCTAACATTTAATATTTTTATAAACTTGGCAAGTGATTTAATATTTCTGGACTCTGTTTTGTCACCTATAAAATGAGGTATTTGTATTATAGATGTCTTCTAGCATCCATTCTAGCTTTGTATCTATGATCTCAATTACCTTACCATATAAACATATTCATTTTCTTTCCAAAGGCTCAAGTTATTCTGAGGCTTTCAATACTGAATATTCCCCCACACAATGAAGCAGAAGGATGTCATACAGAAATCACAAGGACACTTGATCAATTTAAACTTACTTAGAATATTAAAATGGACAGTACATAAAAGCTACAATTTGGATCTGGCCACAAATCCTAGCTTAGCTTTTTCTTTTTCTTTTTTTTTTAATAAATGTCTCTCTCTCTTTTAAATTACCTCTCTGAACATCTTCTTATTGTATCAATAAACCATTTAGAAAGTGGATAGGCAACTTGATAAAATTATGAGGTAAAAAAGGTGTCTAAAAACTGACTTAACTTATATCCCTGAAGGTCAATAAGAGCAGGTTCTATAAGAATATGAAGAATAAAGAATACCTTTAAGAACTTTCCAGAGATTAATCTAATTGAGAATTGCAAGAGTAAACCTCAAAACACTGTTAATAGACACATTGTTAAATATGGTGAGAGAAAGACTGTTGTCTGAAGCTGGCAATTAGAATATCTACAAGTCAGTGGGTAGTTTTCAACAATCTTTACAAACCCTCACACTCCATTCAATCATGCATAGTCCTTGAACAACTTTCAAGAAAATACCTAAAGAATGGGCAGGTTCAATAGAGATGGGAGCCTTCCCCATAATTCAAGATATTTGACATCATGTGTTAAATATGCCTTAATTTATGGGACACATGATTTTATCATGCTCTATTTCTTGGTTTAGTTTAAGAAATTAAACAATAGTGTAGCACAGTGGAAAAAACAGTGAAATTGGAAATAGGAAAACTGATTTTCAATCCTTTTGAAAATAGCAGTTAGACCGTGACAAGTCACATAACCTCTGTCCACCTCAGTTTTTTTTCTGTAAAATAGGGATAATAAAACAAACAAATAATAGAACAAAATTACTTTATTTTTTCAGTAATGTTTTAGTAAGGTTTGCATGAGATATGAAATCATGTATATAAAATACTTTGTGCTGTATAGATATAGGCTATTGTTAATATTACTGCTATCGTGTATTCTATATTTTTGAAGGAATTTAGTTAAACATGGTGTAAAAAGAAGTATTGTCCTACTATTATTCACTTATATTTAATGTTTTACAGACATGTGCAAATGCTGAGGTGGGGGAAGTGTTCTGTGAAAGTATTGTTTTGTTTTACTGAGATATAATGTAATTTTCAGTAAAATCACTGAAAGCATCTTTGATATAACTCTAGCATCAAACATGAAAATTTAGATATCACATACCTCACCCTATTATTACATAGTTTTAATTTCCTCTGAGCCTTCACATTTTTATATATTTAAATATGATGTAATTTGAAATCTGTGAGGATTTAGTATGGTTACACCAATTTAAACACTGGTCATAACTTTTTAGGAATCAATTTTATTATGGTCAGCACTTTTGACTGTAATGATGACCACATTCCAGTATAGATTATTTGACTAACTCTCAAGTGTATGTGTTGCAATGGCATTTGTCTTCTACTAGCTAATAAAAGACAAGGAGCTTTTAGTGTTTAATTCTAGGCTTGTGTTAGTGTCTTTCTGTTGTTTTGTTGTTCATTTATCAATTTTGAAGAAAATCAGTAACATTGTGTGTGATATCTTAACTTGTGAGTGAACTGGATTTATATGAGGCCGAGTTGCCCAAAGTTAGCAGCTTCACTCTCTCTTCCAAGGTCATCAAAGTCCAATGGCAGGACAAAAGTCAAAATTACTGGTGATGTCTCAGGATACAGTGGATGACCTTGGCATATTTGATAACTGACCGAGCTCTAAGTTCTCTACAACTCCTGCTTCAACTGTCTTCATGGCCATTATTGTTCTCATCCACTTGTTCCACTACAGGAAGTTTTCACATGCTAGGAGTAGGCATCCCCCTAACTTACTGATGAGCTTGAGACCTGTTGGTTGTCCTTAACCTGGTTTAGCCAATCTACTGAGATGGCCATTGAATGTTTGGTTTTTGTTTTTGTTTTTGGTTTTGTTTTGGTTTGGTTTTTGGTGTTATTCTTTCACCTTTTTTCTTTTTTAACTGTTTCATTAAATAACATATATTAAGTAATTCTAGGCTCTTGAAGAATAACTTGCATAAAATTTGTGGTAAAAGTGATCAATATTTTTGTGAATTAATATTATAAAACTCAGTTTTTCTATAGACAAAAACACAACTCAGTGATTTGTTGGACACTTTTTTAATCAATGAATTAGTTTTCAGTTCATGTGGATATTACTAATAGAATATTCTTTTAGTTCCCACTTCACTCGTATATGAGACATTTACTGATTCTGTCTAGAGATAAATCACTTTAAATGTGTATATATGTGCACACACACAAATATATGGCATTAAATATGAAATATATAGATATGTACATATGTCATTGTGTGTTTTCTTGGTGTTCATTGTTAGGCCAAAATTAACACAAGCAATAGAGAATCAATCTATACTTTGTTGCATTTCAGCTTCAAAGGCTGCATTGAGTGCACAATCATCTGTGAACAAAAAATCATGCACCAACTCTTCCTCCACTTTAGTCTTGGCTTGTAATCTTTTGAAGTTAAATAATTTTACCATCTTTGCAGTATTTAACCTTGAAGCTGTGTTTGTCCTCATCTAAGTGAAGTCTGACAACATTGCTGAAAATATTATGATAAAAAGCATGGGAGCAAGCACACAGCCTTCCTTCGGTCCCTTGGTGACTGAAAAAGCATATGAGTAAAACGTAATTGAAGTAGCTCAAAAGAAATGTTAGGTGGCAAATTTAGAGAAACCACCCCAAATATTCACATGGACTATTTGTACCTGACCTGTGGTAGATCATAACAAGTTAGTATTGGTCTGTTCAACACTGTACCTTGATTCTAACATAGTGCTATCATTTTGGTCCTCTTTGAGGAAGAAAGACAACAGCCAACCAACCAACCAACCACATCATTGGGTGTCTGTCATTAGCATTTACTTTTGCTTTGTGAAGTGAGAACTGTTTATTCCATTAATATTTCTTTAAAAATTTAACCTTTTATAACGTGTTCTGAGAATATCCCCTATGCTTTTTGATGAGGGTATTCAGTCTTAAAAATTGCATAGCAGTCTGAAAACACACAGAATATACTTGCACATTGCTCTGGTTGGCATTTGTTTCACTGTTATTAACTGTACTCCATCAGCATGGGTGATAGATCAAGATTTTGAGGGGTTTGAGCACCATCATCACTATCTTCATTATTTTCCCAACAACTTTTCTAACCTCTATACATTGGCAACACAATCACATTCTTTGAAATGGAAAGTGTATTGTCTCCTAAGAATTGGTAACAATTATTTTCATAAAACCAAAAAAAATCAAATTTTAGTAACAATTTAGAGATCATCTAGAACAATTCCAACTCCAATGTATAGTCCCTGATGAATGGATCCAGTCTCTATCTGAACACAATTTTTATGGATATGGAACTAATTATGCTACAATTTAGCTTGTTTTCTTTTTTTATTTGATTTAATTTCCTTTTCATTCATCAATTCTCTGGCCTCTATCTGTCCCTCTTCCACTCATTTATAATTCAAGAAAGACAAAATCCAATAAAAATATGTATAGTCAAGCAAAACAATTCCCAAATTTGGGGCAGCTAGGTGGCGCAGTGGATAGAGCACCAGCCCTGAAGTCAGGAGGACCTGAGTTCAAATCCAGCCTCAGACCAAACACTTGGCACTTACTAGCTGTGTGACCCTGAGCAAGTCACTTAACCCCAACTGCCTAAAAAAAAAAAAAGAAAAAAATTCCCAAATTAGACAACTCCTCCTCTCTCTTCCTTTAAAAAGAAAACAAAAGAAGCTTCATTCTGCACTCTGAGTTCTTCACTCTCTATTTGGAGATGGATAGCTTGCCTCATCATGAGTCCTCTGGAATTGTGGTTGTTTCCATTGTGTTGATCAGAGTTTCTAAGTTTTTCATTTTTTTTTGTCTTTACAGCATTGTTGTTATTGTGTAAATTGTTCTCCTGGTTCTGCTTACTTTACTTTATATCACTTTGAAAAACACTTTCTAGGATTTTATAAAATTATTAATTTTATTATTTCTTACAGCACAATAGCATTCCATCTCCTTTGTATACCAACCATTCTGCAATTCATGTGTATACCCTCAGTTTTTAAAATTACTGTAATATACCTATATATGTACACATATATACATATATATTAGAAACATGCAATAGAAATATGTATATAACAGCAAAACAATATCTATCATCTATCTATCTACACATATGTCTTTTGCCTTTTTGATTCTTTTTTTGGAAACAGGTTTACTAGTAGTATTTCTAGGTAAAAGCATAGGCAGAATTTAATAATTCTCTGGCAATATTTCTAAGTAGCTTTCCAGAATGGCTGGACCAGTTCACAGATCAACCAACACTGCATTAATGTACCCATTTTTCCACAGTCCCTTTAGCATTAGACATTTTTTTTTATTTTTTGTCAACTTTACTAATCTGATAAGTAGTAATCTAGAGATGTGTTAATGATTATTTCTCTAATTGTCAATGATTTAAAGTATGTTTTCATATGATTTTGGTAGTCTGGATTTCTTCCTTTGAAAACCGCCTATTCATATCCTTTGACCACTTATTAATTGGGGAATGGATCTTATTATAAATTTGAATCAGTTCCTCATATATCTTAGAAATGAGAGAGGCTTTTATCACATAAACTTGCTACAGTCTATCTCATTTTCAAACAACTGAAGTGTTCTTTCTCATATTTAGGTAAAATTTGTTTCTTTATAGCTTCTATTGTAACACATTGGTCATAGTTTCTCCTAGGGAAGCACGCAACATGATTTACCATTTAATTGATAATAATGCTCTTTAATTAAAATAAATTGATTTGCAAGAGAATCTATCAGAGTCAAGACAATGCATTCCTATGACATAAACTGGGTTTGAGCTTTGTTCTACCTGTGTTACTCTTTAATGGAATCTTTGCACTTTCTGTATAAAGTATACATCTTGACTTTTATTTCACATACACACATGGATGCATGCACACAAACGTGTATGCTCACACATACACACACACACATACCTACCAAGGAGACTAGTATCTACTGGCATTTTTAAAATATACATTTATAAATAGGACTATTTACATTTTTCCTCTTTGTTTCTTGCTAACTCTCCACAGAAAAATATGGACTCCTTTTTTTGTGATTTAGGTAGTAGTCTACAACACCTATCCCTACCTTTGTTTTTCAAGAATGTCTATAGATGCTTCACTGGTTCATAATTAAAAATAATAGAAATAAGAGCTGTACCTTGAAAACCATGATGGTAAAATTTGAAAACTAATTCCCAACTGGATAAGTTGTTGCTGAGAAGTTTGCTGCTAAGTAAATTCATGATTTCTAAGACATTATATCTTCAAAAGATTAATATGCCTTCCTCCATGGCACTTGGAACTTATAAGATGCTAAAATTAAAGAGTAACGTGCTGTTGCTAACTGCTTAAGTTGCATCTTGATTTATACCTGTGACTAATTTTCAGTCTATTTTTTCCTCCCAAGAAAATAAGAGCTAATGTGCATCACAACCTGAACAGGATGGTCAACATAGGTATGGTATTATAGAAAATATGATAAAATGTTTCTCCTCCACTCACTTCCTTTTATGATGGGAGTTTTTGAAATAAGGTGATTCTGCTCCTTTCCAATACTGGCACACAATGCCTGAAGGCAAAGTCATGCTGGTAGGATAATCTCAATACTGTAGAATATCTCTACTGGGAAATATCTTGTTGATCATTCAATTCAATGTAACTCAACAAGGAAACACTACAAAACTAAAAAGTGATTCTTCAATTTCAATTTGAAGACCTCCAATGAGGGAATATCTAATACAAGGCATTTCATTCCATTTTTGAATAGCTTTAATTATTAGGAAGTGACTTCTTTCCTTAAGTATATATTTGATAGTTTGCAATATCAACCTGTTACTCATAGTTCTGCCCTTTGGGATGAAACAGAAAAAAAACAAAGCCCTTTTTTATATGACTGTCTTTCAAGTACTTGAAGATATTTGTCACTGCTCTTCTTTCTCCAAGCTAAGTGGCCATAGTATCATAAAATTATCCTTATGTGGCACAAACTTGAGTCATTTCACCATCCTATCATGATTGCCATTCTCTGCATGCTCTCCTGCTTATCAGTGTCCTTCCTAAAATGTGGCACCTACTATCAAACACAATACTTCTGACTAGGGCATTATACTGTGAAACTATTTCCTCCATCTTCCCGGAAGCTATGCCTCTCCCAATGAACTATAAGATTTTAATTAGATTTGTTTGTTTGTTTTTCTTTCTTTCTTTTTTGCTGCACTGTTGTCATACTGAATTTGCATTCCATAAATGCACTAAATCTTTTTTTTCAAACAACTGCTGTCTCCCCATCTTACATTTGCGAACTAAACTTCTTAAAGCCAAGTGTAAGCATTTACTGTCATCCTTATTAAATTTCACTTTATTAGACTCAATTTAAGTTTTAAGTCTGTCATCAAGTGCATTCTAAAGCTATACCACATGAATTTTTAATATTATTATTCAAGTCAGTGATAAACAAAAATATTAATGACCACATAAACACAAATCCCTGTGACATTTTGCTGGAATCTCCTTTCCAAGTTCACATCAGTAAGTCAGTTAATTGATAAACATTTTTAAGGACCTACCACATTACAGACACTGTGCTTAGCACTCAGGATATAAAGAAAAGTAGTCAGTCCCTAATTTCAAAGAGCTTATTGTCTAATGGGGGAGATAATATGAAAACAACTCCATCCAGACAAGCTATACACAAGACAAAATGAGAAAAGTCAATAGATGGAGGGTAAAAGAATCAGGGGGAAAGTCTTGTTGTAGACTTTTAGTTGTGGCTTAAAGAAAATTAGGAAAGCCAGAAGAATGAGATGAGAAGGGACACCATTCTAGGAATTTGGGATATGGAAAGAATGAAGAGTAAAGAAGCCAATATCACTGCATTACAGAGTATGTTGCATATGTATGGGGGGAGTAGTGCAGTTATTAAGGAATACAACTGGAAAGCAAGTCACAAAAGGGTTTTGAATGCTAGATGACGTTCTATTTGATACTGTAGGTGAGAGTAAGTCACTGGAGCTTACTGAATTGGGGTCACATGGTCAGACATGAATTTTAGAAAGCTCTCTTTGACAACTGAATGGAGGATGGACTGGAGTGGGGAGAGACATCAAACCATTAACGATTATTGTTTTTGCCTGATCACTGACAGGTCAAAAACTATCTAATTTTCTCAAATACAACCTGTGTCTGGCATTGACCCCTATAGACAAAGTGTTCTTCTTTGGTCAAACATAAGACAGGACAAACTAAAGAAATAGACAGGGAGGAAGCAAGTGGAAAAATAGAAAAAAATTTTAAAGGTCATTTCCTATCCAGAGAATATTAAAGAATATATCTTGAAGAAAATAGAATTCAGTGATTGGTCAAAACATAAAAAATGACCATTTAAATAATATGTTAAAATGAAAATGGCACTGTCTACATCTGTCGCTTTTTTTTTTTTTTACACTTAGCTGTTTGATAGAAGTACTTAAGAACTAAGTACTCTTCTGTAGAACTCTACCGGCATTTTCCATGATACTGTTGCGTGACCAGAAAGAGTATATTGAAACAAAAGTACCATGTTAATTTCAAGCTCCATTAGAAACAGAGGGGGAGGGAGCAACTGTTTTCCAATTGTAAAGAATAAAATTAGTAGGAAACAAAATTTCTATTTAAGCTCTTAAAAGAGGATTACAAACAAAAAGGAGTATAAAAAAACCAAACTATGAAAAACTACTTGACAGTATCATTTTGAGGCACATTATCTCACTTAATGGAAATAGAGAACTCTCACTTAATTTCATCAATTTCCATAAAATAAGGTAATGTGCTATAAAAGTTAAATACTTAAAAGGAGGGAAATTACAATTTGAAGTTTGTCTCAAGCTGAATGTTAAACCCCTACATTATATCATGTGCATCTGTATATTCCAATGTGTTCACTCCCAAGGCTGAAATAATCAGTCCTAAGGCTTTATGAAAGTAAATGTAATTGGTGTGCTCAGTTGGTGTCCTCAACCTTTCTTCTAGCTAAATTACAGCAACTTAAGAAAGAAATATATGATCCTTGAGAGAGTTATCTTGGCTGAGTAGGGGGCAGGAATCACCATAACACCTTAAAAATAATTCAACAAAAATGTTTAAATTTACACTTGTTATTTATTTTTATTTGATTTTTCAAATAAATATTTTTAAATCTTTGGTAAACTCACGATCATCAGCAACAAGTATTCATTTAAAAATAAACATTAGCTTTGTTCAAAGGATTTTTCCCTCCTTTCAATACTTTACAACACGTTAAATGCAATTATAGTAAATGACAAATATTAAATGACAACATGTTAGAAACTCACATGTTTACCACTTTTTGACTAAGGAACATACCTTCCCTGATTTGAAAAAAAAAATAAGTTCTGATTACTTTGGAAATAAAAGAAAAGTGGGAAATAAGCATTAAATACTTTGGTTATGCTATCTTTGAACATCTTTATAATATTAGTCACTGGACTAAACTCTACCCTGTTATTTTGTGTCATTCTAGTATAAGGCACAGAAGAGTAGAAGTGATGTTTCCAAATGAAACATCCATCCAAAGTGAATATGATCACTGTGTTCTTGTGTTTATTAAACATTCATAAACATATTTAAATATATTATTATCCATTTTATGCTTTAAAGTTTCCATATCACATGATTAACTCTCTATCACATGGGACTTTGCAGACAGTGTCTGGATTTTCCCACAATATATTCCTGCAAGCATTATTTTCAAGTAGGTAATGTTTCCCATGTTATTTTCAAGGATTACATTTCTGTCAATGATGGGGCATCTAAAAATCATATAATGCAAAGAAAATATAAAAAAATACTAGGAAGAAAATTCCCAAATAATTGTCCATTGGCTGGATATGTGGGGTCGGTACAAGTAAAGAGTAAAGGATGGCATAAAAATTATGGATATGGTTAACTGAGATATTGATGCTGAAGTTGTCAGTAATAAGGAGTTGGAAAGAAGGAAGATTTGGAGGCATAGATTTGTTTTGGAAATTTTGGGTTTGAGATGTCTATGGGACAACCAGTTCAAGATCCAAAAGAGTTGTTAATTAAAGACTGGATCTTACAACAGAGACTAAGGACAGATATATAAATCTTGGAATGAACTGCATAGCATTAATATTGAATCCCTGAGAACTTATGAAATCTCCAAGTCAGAAACTATAGAGGGAAAAGAGAAGAGGTTCTAGGACAGAGGTTTGGGGTTCACTCTCTTTTAGTGGTGTGACTTGTGCTGAAATCTACAAAGGGAACTGAAAAGCTGTAAGACTGGTAGAGAATCAGGAGAGAATAATGTCATGCACACCTAAAGAAGAGAAAATATCCGGAAGAAGATAGTGATCAATAGTTTCAAAAGTTTCTGTAGTTAAAGAATGAAAAGAGTTGAGAAAAATGATTTGATTTGACAATTAGGGATCATTTATAACTTTGCAGAGTTTAATTTCAGTTTAATAATGATGTTGGAAGCTAGATTATGGAAGATTTAAAAGCCAATGAGAATAGAGAAAGGCTAAGCACCTAAGGAATTTAGGTGAGAAATAGAAGACAGATATAGTATGAGTACTCATCTGTATAAAAGCATTAAATGAAGCTCCCTTTAAGAATGGGAATAAATGAAGATTTTAATAGGCAGAAGAGAAGCAACCAATAGATAGGGAGATATTGAAAAAAAATGAGGATGGTCATTGCAGCAATCTGCTAGATAGTTTGGGATGGGATGGAATTGGGGCTACATTAAGAACACTTTTCCTTGGCTATAAGTTCATAAACTTCCTTATCAGAAATACCAGTCAAGGAGGAAATAGTGAGGGAAGATTCCTGAGTGATGTAAGGTAAGACACAACCTTGTTTTGTTTTGTTTTCCCTATTATGTATAAACCAGAGCCTTCATCATAGATGATTCCAGTAGAAGGTTCAGTAGGATGCTTGATAAGAACCAAAAATATTTGGAAGTCACTGTGGTCAATGAAATTATGAATAGATTAGGGTGGTAAAAATGATACAGTGAGGGATCAGTTGAGATTATGTAACATAAATTTGAATGGGTTCAATAAGCACACTTTTGTAATTTTCTCCACCTCCATTCATCTACATAAAAGTAAGATTAAAGGAGGAGATGGTGTAAGTAATCCATGGAAGCTATACCACAAGAAATTATCAGACATAAGAAAAGGAGTTCAGGGGTTTCACAGTAGAATAGCTGGTAGAGTTGAACTGTTTCACCAAGCATTGGAATAGAAAGGGAGGAAAGTTTAACCAGTTCAGGAAAGATTCCTGGGTGTAGGTGTAGGAAAACTGAGGGTTGGAGGAGTTAAATGTGAGGCCAAGGTAGGAAAAGGTATAATGAGCAATTAAAAAATAGAATGATCAAAGATTACACTCAGATAAAGGAATTTTAGAGTTGATAAACATGGAAGTAGAAAAGCTGTGGATGGTGGCAAGATCAAGGATATGATTATCATTGTGTATAGTTGAGTTGAAGTTAAAAAGTAGATCAAGATATTGACATAGATTTTGAAAACAAGAATTTAGAATATTTGAGGAAGTATCAATATGAATATTGACATGCATTAGTATGAAAGAAAGAATTGGTTTAGAGAGGAAGTATGTGGACAAAGCACTAAATTCATTGATAAAGAAAGACTATTGTACTGATGGTCAGTAGATAACTATCAAATCTTGATTGTGTGATAATTGGATTGGATGTATTGAATGTACCTCAAGAAGGAAAGAACATTACATAATAAAGGGAGAGAAAGAGAGAGATACAGGAATTGGCAACAGGGAACCAAGAGTATTCTCATTTCTCCATGATGACAAATAAATATTTAACATGGAGACAGTAGAGCCAGCCTTGTTGGTTTATTACTTGATAATAGAAAGTCATTGCAAGGAATAAGGATGGAGGAAGAATAAATAAAGAAGTTGGCTGGGCTATAAAGTAAATGAAATGATGAGTAATAAACTATATTGTAAAATGAGGAAATTATATACGTTGGGGTCATATTATGGGGAGTTTTAAATGACAAACTGAGGAGTTTGAATTTGACTCTCTAGGCAAAAGGGAGAAATTTGATTATGTTGCACAGCAGTGACAAGGTCAGACCTGTACTTTAAGGAAAGCAATAATTTCATTTTTATCATTGTAAGTTTCAAATACTAATGAAACATCCCAAATGACAAGTCCAACAGGCAACCCAAGCCAGAGACCTAAAAATCTTTAGAGGACCACAAAAATAATTTTATTCAACATTCATATTTTACAGATAGGAAAACTGAGATCCATAGAGGGTATGACTTATTCAAAGTCCTGCAACTAATTAGTGTTAGAGCTTCTATCTCAACTGATTTATGGAATAGATAAGAATACAAAGCAAAAATAACCAGAGGAATATTTGCAACTAGAATCCAGTTCTTCTGATTTTTGGTCCAAATATTCATTGCACCATATTGCCTCCATTTTCATATATCTTTTCAAATTTTTTAATGAAACAACTTCAGATCAAATCATATTCCAGAGAAATACTAAAGAGAGGATGGAATTGGGTAATTTAAGTATGTCTAATAGGGGATAAATCTCTGGAATCAGAAAGCTATCTTCCTGGACATGTTTTCCCCACCTCTCACTAAATATCAGATTCATCACTTAACTCTATGAGGTAGCTACTAAAGGTATTATTATAATGATTTTATTCATGAGGAAACAAATGCCAGATTATGTAACTGACTCATGATCACACAGCTAGTAAATATTATAGGCAGGATTTGAATTGGAAGTCACTTCACCAGGTAAAAAGCTTTGAAGTCTCATCCTTTGGGGAGAGGGTTGGTACAGAGGAAAAAATGAATGTGAATCAAAAAAAACAATTTTTGAAAGAAAGCCACCTTTTATTTATTAAAAACTTTAGAAATATTTATTTAGATAATATAATCTAGGAAGAGTGCTCTGATACAGGTTAAAAAACAAAAAACAAAAAAACAAAAAACAAAATATCAGGCAAGTCACAGATTTCCTGGCATAGCTTATATATCTAGCAAATGTCAATACTGCAGCCCTCTTGTTGATTAAAAAAAATTCTTTAAGTTATTGAATGGTTCTTTCATTGGCTGGTAGAAGAGGAATGTTGTCAGAAGGGAAAAAAGATGATATCTGCATGCCCAGTATAATCAATTATGATAATTATAATACTACTGTTATAAAATAGCAATGGTACTGATTATACACTCAAAAAAATCATGCCTTTTTTTTTTAACCTAGTGCTTTAAGATTTTTAAAACACGTTTTCACCACCACTTTATGAGGTTTTTAGTCAAGGCTAGTATAATCTTTGTTTTGAAGATGAAGAAATTAAAATACCAAACAATTAACTTTGCCAAAGGTCCCAAAGTTGGTCAGTAATAAAGTCAGAAATTTGTGCCAAAACTAAAAACTCAACTTTAAACGGTCACTACCTGATTAAGAATTAATTATTAGTTTTTTTCAAACCCATTCACTTAAAAATGTCTCTATTAACATATATTGTTTTCAACAAAACACGAACTTGCTACTGGGTTATAGTCACTGTTTCATTTAGACACACAGCTGAGTAAGATAAAGCAATAGGACTGGCCTTGTGGTACATAAAATCTTGACCAAACTACATATTTCAGTAAAATAGACTAGAAATGTTTCCTTTTGTGCATTTAAATAACCCCATTAGAACACCATTAGCTTGAAAACAGTTTCCCACACACACATACATCCAGCAATTCCATTTGTGTTAAAAATCATTAATATTTAAAAGGGAAAAATTTCTTTAGCAATGTTTAGTGAATGAGTCTACTACAATTTCTGCCTTGTGTTATATCAGTAATAAAAGCAGCTTCAGTATTTCATTTACTTTGCCATATTCCATGGTTAAAGGAGAATTTTTCTTGGAGTTAAAAAGACTTCCATTCAATTCCTAGTTTCATTATTTGCTAGCTATGCTCACTTGCTCTATCCAAGTTATTTAAACTTTTGGAGCCTCAGCTTTCTTGAGTTTAAAATAAAAAAAATTGTCATTTGCGCTACTTTCTTTATAAGCTTGTCATGAAAAAACTGTTTTGAAATTTTAAAGTGCTCTTTAAATGTGTGTCATTATTACTGTTACAATATCACTGTCATCATCATCATCACATAGCTATAGTTTACATATGCAAGGACACCTCATCTCTGGTCCATGTTTTTTAAGCCATAGATTTTAGAGGCATAACTGAAATATAAATGGAATTCTGTGCAGTAGATACGCAATTGCTAAGAGAAGATTAACATTATGATATCATTTTCCTTCCATAATTATGGGTCCTAGATAACTAGTTCCCATGAGGAATAAATGCCTTCTTTTCTTTTGTTCCTATGTGGAGCAATGATCCTTAATGAAAATATAATCTTGGAAACGCTAAAAACCTAGAGCAAGGTCAAGGTTATTATGAATGCTATATAAGGATTGATAAATAATTCTAAATGAGTAAAAGTGAGATGCTTTTGGGGGGCAAAAGTAGAGCTAAATAAAACTCTATTTGGCACAGATTACATGATATTCATAAACCACAGAGTAGGCATTGTTACTTAACTCTTATGAAACACTCTACTCTGTGTTCTCTGTTCCAGGTGACCTTGATACTAGTGGAATAGGTGTCGAGAAGAGTGGTTGCTTCCCTCAGCACTTTAAGGGTAAATCTTTGGATTGACATCCTTCTAACATTATATCTCCTTACCCCGCAGTAGGGTCTTCTCATTAACCACCAGCCAGGAGAGTAATTCTTTAATAAAGGTACTGACACAAATTGCATAGCAGGAATTTGCCTCAAACCATTGGATATATTCTAAGAAATATACACAGTCTGGGATGAGAATGGGTTAGAAGTCAGGATCATGTGCATATGTGTAGGGAACATGTGATAAAGAGAATTCACAATCCTGGAATTACAAAGTATTTTAATATTTTCTTTATCAGAAGCATCTTCTTGAAACCTATTGCAAAGCTTGGCATTGGTTATGGAAAAATTGCTCTTGTGGTCATAGGGCTGGCCTCTTGTAGAGCATGACATCTAATTGAACAGCTCAATATCCTACTGGGTTCATTCAAGCTGGTCACTGGGCTTCTGTGTTGTCTCTTTAAAAAGCATTGATCCCAGATGAAGAAATTAAAGCTGTCTATAGTCATATGAACAAATGCTCTCAATCACTATTGATTGAGGTACCACCTCACACCTATCAGATTGGCTAATGAGACAGAAAAGGAAAATGATAAATGTTGGAGAAGACATGGGAAAATTGGAAGAGTAATGCATTGTTGGTGGAGTTGTGAACTGATCCATTTATTCTAGAGAGCAATTTGGAACTATGTCCAAAGAGCTATAAAACTGCATACCTTTTGATCCAGTAATACCATTACTAGGTCTGTGTCTCAAAGAGATCATAAAAAAGGGAAAAGGACCCAAATGTAGAAAAATATTTACAGCAGCTCCTTTCATGGTGGCAAAGAATTAGAAATTGAGGGGATGTCCATCAATTGGAGAATGGCTGAACAAGTTGTAGTATACAATTGTAATGGAACACTATTGTGTTATAAGAAATGATGAGCAGTTGGGTTTCAGAAAAACCTGAACTGATGCTGAGTGAATTGAGCAGAACCAGGAGAACATTGTACACAGTAACAGTGACATTGTGTAATGATCAACTTTGATAGACTTGGCTCTTTGCAGCAATACAATGATCTAAGACAATTATAAAAGATACAAGATGGAAAATACTATCTACATCCAGAGAAAGAACTATGGAGTCTAAATGCAGATTAAAGCATACTATTTTCACTTTTTTGTGTTTTTTTCTTTCTCATGATTTATCACTTTTGTTCTGATTCTTCTTTCACAAAATGACTAATGTGGAAATGTTTTTAATATTATTGTACATGTATAGCCTATATCAGATTGCTTGCCATTTGGGGGAGAGGGAAGGGAGGGAGAAAAAATTAGAACTCAAAATCTTATAAAAGTGAATGTTGAAAACCAAAATAAATATTTTTAAAAAGGCATGGATTCTAGTAGGATGAACAGAGTAGTTTGCTCAGCTTCTGGGCTGTTCTGAACTGGTTAAGGCAGATAGTTCAAGTTTTGGTCTGATGGATTAGGCCAGGCAAGTTACTTGCAAACAAATCAGCAGCTACTATTGCTGACCAGGAGGATAGTTCAATCTCAGGGATCTTCTCAAATCAGGGAACTTCAGTTACATTGATCAATCTACTAGACTCCTTGGTCTCTTTTTCCAATGAATAGCTGCAATCATTTTTCTATTTTGGCCACTAGATCAGTTCAGTGCAATGGCATACTTTTAGTATGGAATTCTGCAATACTCATTAAACCAGGCAGTAACCAACCAAGGATTTGTAGTAGTTTTTCCTCATTGACTCCCTCAGAACCTTGCTATAGAGAGGCTGGTTACCTCCAAGGAGGAGGTAGAAAAGGTATAGCTTTTCTTTGTTGACAATACTTCTTGGTTCAGAGCAAATTCCCTCAGTGAAAGGCTCAACCTTTGTTATTGATAAGCTTTAATTAAGTTACTTAAAATTTCCAGGCTACTATTGGGAACTGATTCAGATGAGTGTCTAGGGACAAGAGTATCAATGTAGCCTGTGAATTATAATTCTCTTTATAGCTGTCCTCTTCATATACAAATGATATATTAAGGTCTCAGATCCTTTCTTTCTTTGGTATGGAGGGTTTCCTCTTCATCTGAAAGGAATTGACTGTATATTTCAATATGACAGTATTTCAATATGTCCCTTTAGCTTTGCTGAATCTCAATAGGGAAGATTTAAACTTAGTTTGCTTCTGTTTTCTGCATGGAGAATAATCACCAGATTAGGAAGCATAAAACAAAAACAAAGCGACAAAAAACTGTTAACAAAGACATTGAAATCTAATATGAAGTGATAAAAACTCATAGATACCTTCAATTCACTTCTACTAAGTAAATATTAAGTTCTTACTATACTTAATTCTGCCCAAACTATTTCAAGCCCGTAGGTCAATAAAAACTATATTTCAGATTAATGAAAAAATGCAGATCTGAATACTGAAGCACTATTGTTAATCTTTGACAAATTTTGGTGAACAAGCAAGGTGATGCAGGACAAGAAAAAAAAAAGAAAAATGTTTCCTTAATTTTCAAATAAGGGAAAATAATGATTCTTTTAACTCTAGGTCAGTGAGTTCAATTTTAGTTGCTGGAAAATCTTAGAATGTATCATTAAAGGGAAGTATATGAACACATAAGGAACTTAAGATTCATTAAAAGCAGGTCATTATAGACTACCTTCATTTTTTCACAGATAAAAAGTAATTCCAGGTACATAATATGACTAGATTTCAGCCATTTAAAAAGCCTCTCATAATAAGCTTGTGACCAAGACAGAAAATTGTGAGCTAAATAAAAGTAGGTTAGTGGGATTCAGTGTTTGACAAATAAATGCACTCTGATTTGTGATTAATAAATTACTATTACCTTGAGATAACAGTTTTACAGGCACCTGACTAAGAGATGAAAAGGGCATGATTTCCCTGTGCTATTATATGTTAGAATTTTTTTTTAATCTCCTAAAGAAAAGTGTAGCTTTAAAGACACTCAGGTGTATTCTGGGAAGATGGCAGAGTAGGTCAGAAATTTCCAGGTTCTCCAGATTTCATCCACAGACAGAAAATTGCCACAAAATGAACATAGAGTAGCAAAAATAAAAGGGTAAAGCAGTTGTCCTCCTAGGATATCTTAAGAGGACCTCAGAGAAGAATCCAGGGGCTGCAGTTTGGTTTGAGTGAAGTGTAAACACTTCCTGGCCCACTCCACTGTATCAATAAACAGTAGGCACCAAAGAAAGAAGACCAGGCCTCAAGAAATTTCACCTCAACATTCACATCATTCAAGACCTCAAGAAATTCCACCCCAGGAACTTTTATCTCATAACCTCAGGAACTTTTACCTCATAAACTTTTATCTAAAGAATAGCACATGGCTGAGTGAGGGAAGAATGAAGGACCCCTTGCTGTTTCTGGAAGTCAGGTCTAATGGTCTTGACTATACATGATCCCCAGCTGTGGTTGTGGGCAAGGAGGAGTGAACATAAGCCCAGTGAGTGGAGTACAGTACTGCAAGGAGCAAGAACGTTTTCAGGACAGTGTGGTTGGGACTTACGAAAGGAAAAGAAAAATTCCTGAAGCTGAGCCCTTGGACAGAATTCAGAAAACAACAGTAAGAAGGACCTGAGGCATAGGGTAACATTACCCACAACTTGGGATTAAAACTTGAAAATAATAACATGCTGCTAAAAATGAGGCAAATTAAATTAAAAATGAGTAAACAAAGGAAAAAGAACTCAACTATTGATAGCTACTTTGGTGTAAAAGAAGATCTTGGGTTCATATTCAGAGGAAGATAGTGAGGTTAAACAAAAAAAAGAAGCCATTCCTACCCTAAAGAGTAATGCCAAAATTCAAAAAGACTCATAATGGAAAATGCTAATCACATCCAGAGAAAGGATATGGAGTCTGAAGGTATATCAAAGCATACCATTTTCATTTTTTTTGCTGGTTTTTTTTCTCTCATGGTTTTTCTATTTTTTTTCTGATTCTTCTTTCACAACATGACTAATGTGGAAATATATTTAATGTGATTGTATATATATGACCTATATCAGATTCCTTACTGTCTAAGGGAGAGTGGAGGGGAGGGAAGGAGGGAGAAAAAATTGGAGCTCAAAATTTTACAAAAAGGAATGTTGAGGGGCAGCTAGGTGATGCAATATCTGGCTTTGGAGTCGGATGGACCTGAGTTCCTTTCACTAAATGGAAAAAAAAAGATGTTGAAAATTATTTTTACATGTAATTGGGAAAAAATAAAATACTATTAGGGAAGGAAAAAACAAAAAAAGTAACATAAATGGTCTAAAGCCTAAAGAAAGAAATCTTAGAAGAACTTAAGTAATTAAAAAATCAAATGAGAGAATGAGCAAAAATTAGGAAAAAAATCAAGAAAATTATGAAAAGAAAATTAACTGTTTGGAAAAAGTGATACAAAATCATAAGAAAATGAAAAGTAATTGAAGAATCAAATAAGAAAAAAGAAAAAATAGAAAGAAATTCAAGAAAATTATGAAAAGAAAGTTAGCAATTGAAAAAATAGTTACAAAATCATAAGAAAATAAAAATGGATTAAAATATCAAATAAGAGAGAACAAGGAAAAATTTGAAAAATAATAAAAGCTATACAAGAAAATTACAAAAAGAAAGTTAACCAATTATAAAAGGAGATACAAAATTTTAAAGAAGAAAATAACTCCTTGAAAACAAGAATTGGGCAAGTGCAATCAAATGACATTTTAAGACACCAAGAAATTAAAAAAATAGAAAAAAACAGATAAGAATCTGAAACATCTCATTAGAAAAACAATTGATCTAGAGAAAGATCAAGGAGAGACAGTATAAGAGCTGTCAGACTACTTGAAAGCTATGATAAAAATAATCTGGATACAATATTACAAGATATTATTAAAGAAAATTGCCCTGAAGTTCTAGAACAAGAAGGTAAAGCGGGAATAAAAAGAATCCAACAATCATTAACTGAAGGAGATCATAGGAAGAAAACTTACAGGAATGTCATAACCAAGTTTTAAAAATTCCTGAGTTAAAGAGAAAATATTGCAAGCAATAAGAAAAAAAAAAACAATTTAAATACTGTGGGAAAACAATCAGGATTTCACAAGACCTAGCAGCTTCTATACTAAAAGACCATATGCTTTGCTATTTTGAAGAGCAAATGAGCTGAGTTTGCATCCAAGAAGAACTTATCCAACAAAGTTTAGTATAATCCTGAATGGAAAAAAATGGACATTTGACAAACTGAAAGACTTTCTGGTATCTGTGACAAAAAGACCAGAACTGAATGGAAAATTCAATGTATATAAAAAACAACAACAGAATACGAGAAAATCATTAAAGACTAATTATAAGGCACTGATAAAGGTTAAAGTATTTATTTATAATATAGGAGATTTTATCAGTATTCTTCAAACTGTTATCACTATTAAAGTAGTTTGAAATAAATGTTGTGGCTCAGTTGTGTAAGATAGGATGATTAAAAAAACAAAACTGGCTAGGAAAAGTTAAAAAGGAGCAGTTATCTCATCAAAATAGGTGTGAAAGAAAGAAATAATACAGAAGAAATCAGTAGGGATAAAGGGTTGGTAATGTTAGAACCTTACTCTCAACTGGGTTGAAGATGAAACTGTACATCTGAAGAGGTTTGGAAGTCTTCTGAACTTCTACAGAGGTGAGAACACTAGGGAATAGTGGAGAGGAGGGGCTTTTAAAAGAGTGGAAGGAATAAGATTAGAAGGGTGGCAGGGAGAAGATAAGGGAGGGAATTTTAGAGGGGTAGGTAAAATAAGGAATAAAGGGTAAGGGGGAAAGATAAGGTAACTGGGATAAGGTAAAAAGAGGGTCTGAGAAGGAAAATAGGGAATAAAAATGAGATGTAGGGAAGTTCACAAATACTAATTAGAACTTTATCAAATCTATAAGAATACAAGTCATTACTCAATTGATAAATGGTCAAATGATATGAACAGGCAATTCTCCAATGAAAAAATCAAAACAATTTATATTCATATGGAAAAAAATGTTCTAAATCATTATTGATTAAAGAAATGCAGATTAAAACAACCTTGAGATATTATTTTATTCCTACCAGATTGACTAAAAGATAGAAGGTAAAAGTGAAAAATGTTGGAGAGGATGAAGAAAAATTGTGAGACTAATTCATTGTTGGTGAAATTATGAAATTTTGGAGAGAAATCTGGAATTATGCCTCAAACTATCTATACCCATTGACCCAAAAATATTACTATTGGGTCTATTTCCAAAAGGAAATAGGAAAGGAAAGGGAAAATAATTTATTTTTTTCTAAAATGCTTATAGTAGCTCTCTTTGTGATGGCAAAGAACTGGAAATTTCAGGGATGTAAATCAATTGGGGAATGGCTGAACAAGTTGTGGTATATGATAGAATACTACTGTGCTTTAAGAAATGACGAGCTCATCGTTTTTGGAAAAAACATGGAAAGACTTGCACAGAATAATGAAGAGAGAAATGAGGAGAACCAAAAGAACATTTCATAAAATAATAGCAATATTGTTTTAAAAACAACTTTTAGTGAATATTATTTTGTCTATTATAAATACTAAAATTAACTATAAAGGACATATGAAGAAAAATACTATCTACATCCAGAGAAAGAACTGATAAATAGAATATAGAAGTGTGTAAAGAATATGTGTGTGTATGTGTGTGTATGCATATTTGTGTCTAATACTGGCCATCTCTAGGGCAAGATGGGGAAGAGAAGGGAAGAAAAAAAAAGAAATTTTCATGGTAATTTTGTTGTATATTTGAAAGGAAAACAAGTTGTGCATAGTAGATTTGTAGTTTAATGTACAATCATATTTTTATTGTATGATGTTATGAAAGTGTTAATTTTATTCCATAAATAAAAAATAAAGCCACTCATTAAATTAAGTATTTTCTATTCATATTTTCAAATAATGTAAGATATATTGAAAGATATGACTATAAGAATGAGTTTGTTCATTGATCAGCTTACGAGTTGTCAACTAATTTCTTATAGGATGTCATGTCAGTGAGAGTCTCATGCTCCAATTGTTATGACATTATACAAATTACAACAATACTCAGAAGAATGCAAACTTTTTCCTTGTAATGTATAGTTATCTAAGAGATTGGCATAGATATTGATCTGGATGCAGAGAAAAATAGGAGGAGCTCAAACTGTATGGCATTTGGAAAATTGTGCAATTCCTTCCAAGATGCAAAGCTACTTGTTGCTACAAAATACCATCTCAAATAATGCTATCCATCTCCAGAGGGAGAATTGATGAGTGAATTTGAAGTGCAGATTGAATCATATTGTTCTCCATTTTCTTTACTCTTCTTGCTTTTTTTGCAAAGTGGCTAGTATGGAAATAATTTTAGCATGATTACAAGCATATAGTTGGTATCATATTGCTTGCCTTTTCAATGGGTGGAAAAGCATCTAGGGACTGGAGAGGAGAGAATTTGAAAATGAAAGAAAATGAGCATTAAATAAAAAAAAAAAGTTCTATAAAAAAGAAGGGCCCTAGAACATTGGTGAAATCCCTCTGGTGAATTTATTTGAATATTTGGAAAACATTTACACAAAATGGGCAAGATGAATGCATTACAATTGAGATCAATTGCAGTATTACTAGTAAGCTCCTTACATCATTTTCTCAGTCAAATTTTATAAACAAGCAGTTTTAGCTTTTAGGAAGGCCTAACAAGAAGATGCAACTATCCCTTTGTTGATTATCTCGAATTTATCTCATATATGTCTTATTTGTATGTAGGTATTTGGTGATCTCCTCCAATAGACTATGAGCTCCTTGAAAGCAGGGACTTGTTGTTGTTGTTTGCTTTTAATTGCATCCCTCGTGCTTAGCACAGTGCCTGTCACATACTAGGTGCTTAATAATTGCATATCAAGGGACAGAATGACAAGAATTGACTGACAATAACATTACTCCAAGCCAAGGCAATCTTTCTCCTCTTTAAACTCACTTAGTCCCTGGGCAGGATAGATTGAAGCTTAAAGTGTTTTCCATAAAACGGTCTTCCTCACAAGTTCACTTCTAACTATGGCAGAGCCAATCAATTTAGTCACTCCCTGACTTGTAGAACATGTTCTGTTGATTCTTTTGTCTATTCAATGCTGAGCTTGATCAAGCAGGTCACTCCTCTGAGCTGGCTCCTCACCATACTGGCTATTGTTATTGTGGTGAAATTTGATGGTTCTAATAACCTTTAAACATCACAAAGTCATGACCTGGTCAATTCTGTTTCTGATACTCATTCACCTAATACCAGAAAAGATGAATTGGAAACAGAGCAAAGGAAGATAGACATCATGCATTCTTGGCCAGATGGTGGCCTAATGGAAGATAAGGCAACTGAGGCAAGCTTCTACCTCTACCACTGTCCCATCCAGAGGTCCACAGAATTTCTTGTCTCATCCATGATAAAAGATAAGCATAGAAGTGTTTGTAATCTAAACTAGGATTTCCCTCAACTGCCATGATGCTGTGATTTAAAAACTCATTGTTTTGTGATTACTTCATGTGCGCTAAACTTCTTTAAGAAGTGATGACAATCTGATCCAATGTCTATTTTTCCCATTTCTTATTTTTCAAAATTAAAAACCAATTCCAGAAAGATTGGGTTGGAATAATTTTTATTATATATAGTGTATCCTTACCTTCATTCTTTTACTTTGATATTCACTTTGACTGTTGTCCTAATAAATTGATGATTTCATTACATAAAGGATGTAGATTTATGCATGATTGCTACCTATGTAATCAGTATTTCTTACCTGTTAAGATATAAGGGATATAATTTTTGTTACATAATTCAACATAACAAGTGGTTTTTGACTCATTTTTATACTAATTAATCATGACTGACAGTCATAAGGCTATCTATAAAATGTTGGCCTCTTTCATTTATTGCTGCAGAGGTATTTTCATTTTTTCTTTCATTTTCTATTATGAACCTAAACATAAGCAAATATGCACACATATATTACAATATAGAAAAAAAGAGAATTGTAAATGAAATCATTATCACATATAGCTTGTTTTTCTAAAGCATATAATAAATTTAATATTATAGTATCAGCATGGTTGAGCTTTTCAC
The DNA here is from genome assembly GCF_900497805.2 of Vombatus ursinus. NCBI lineage: Eukaryota > Metazoa > Chordata > Mammalia > Diprotodontia > Vombatidae > Vombatus > Vombatus ursinus. The sequence goes on from NW_020949351.1 coordinate 9,210,842, forward strand.
CATTCCCTTATGAACTTTCTTCTACTGTCTTCTGTATACTTTTTAGTACTTAATTGATGTTCATTTCCTCATTTTTTTTTATTTTTATGGCATTATTACCATTCTCTGTACTCCTAAAATAAAAATCTTACCTTGTCACAAATAAATACAGTCAAATGAATCAAATTAACACGTTCATCATATTTGTGAACAAGTGTCATATTCTGCACCCTCAGTTTGTCGCCTCCATGTCAGGAGGTAGGAAGCATGCTTTATCATTTGTCTTTTTGAGTCATAATTGGTTATTGAATTAATCAGAGATCTTAAGTCTTTCAAAGCCTTATCCCTTTAAATTACTGTTGTGATTATATATAAACTGTTCTCTTAGTTTATACTCCTTCCTGAATCACAATGAATCAGTTCTTTGAAGTTCTCATTTTTTTCTGGATCTCTGTTTTTCATCATTTCTTAGAATATAGATATTCCATTATATTCATATTCCATTATTTGTTCATTCCTCCCAATATTGGTAGGTGTCTACTTGATATATATTCCCTTGCTATAAATACTTTACTTCATATGGATATTTTTCCTCTATCTTTATCCCCTTAGGATAAATGCCTTGCAGAGTTATGTTGAGATCAAGGATATTTACAGTTGGATGACTTTGGAAGGAAAGATTCAAATTGCTTTTCAGAATGGTTGGACAAATTCACAGATTCAGTAACATTTCTTTGGTGTATCAATAGAAATGTAGTTCATTTCCTCTAGGAATATATGTCAATTTATTGTTGTTGTTTTTTTTCCAATATGGAAATCTGCCTTCTTAGTCTTTTTTTAATTAATTTAATTTGATTTATCAACAATCACTTCCATATGCTTTTGAGTTTAAAATATTTCTCCCCCTTCCTCCCCACAACCCTCCCCAAGCCAGCACACAATATGATAGAGGCTATACATATACATTCTTATTAAACATATTTTCAGATTGGTGATATTGTAAGTAAAAATTGGAACCAATAGGAGGAACCATCAGAAAGAGGAATCAAAACTCAACAAAAGAGAAAAAAATAGCAAATAGTATGCTTTGATCTGCATTCAAATTCCATAGTTCTTTCTTTGGATGTGGATAGCATTTTCCATCACAAGGCCTTTGGAGATGTCTTAGATCCTTATATTGCTGGGAAGGGTTAAGTTTATCGATATTAGTCATCACACAATGTGGCTATTATTGTGTACAACATTCTCTTGGTTCTGCTCATTTCACTCAGCATCAGACCATACAAGTCATTCCAGGTTTTTCTGAAATCAGTCTGTTCATCATTTCTTATAGCACAATGGTATTCCATTACATTCATATACCACAACTTGCTCAGTCATTCCCCAATTGATGGGCATCCTCTCAATTTCCAATTCTTTGCCACCACAAAAAGAGCTGCTATAAATGTTTTTGTACATGTGGTTCCTTTTCCCATTTGTATTATCTCTTTGGGATATAGCCCTAGAAGTGCTATTGCTGGGTCAAAGGGTATGCACATTTTTATAGCCCTTTGGGCATAGTTCCAAATTGCTGTCCAAAATGGTTGGATCATTTCACAACTCCACCAACAATGCATTAGTCTTCCAATTTTCCCACATCTTCTCCAACATTTATCATTTTCCTGTTTTGTCATGTTGATCAATCTGATAGGTGTGATGTGGTACCTCAGAATTGTTTTGATTTGCATTTCTCTAATCAAAAGTTATTTAGAGCATTTTTTCATATGACTATAGATGGCTTTAATTTCTTCATCTGAGAACTGCCTTTTCATATCCTTTGACCATTTATCAGTTGGGGAATGACTTCTATTCTTATAAATTTGACTTAATTCTCTATATATTTTAGAAATGAGGCCCTTATCAGAGACACTGGTTGTAAAAATTCTTCCCCAATTTTCTACCTTCCTTCTAATCTTAGTTGCATTGGCTTTGTTTGTGCAAAAACTTTTCAATTTAATGTAAGCAAAATTATCCATTTTGTTTTTCATAATGTTCTCTATCTCCTCTTTGGTCATGAATTCTTCTGTTCTCCATAGTTCTGATAGGTAAACTATTCCTTGCTCTCCCAGTTTGCTTATAATATCAGCCTTTATATCTAAATCATGAATCCATTTTGACTTTATTTTGGTATATGTTGTGAGATTTTGGTCCATACCTAGTTTCTGTCATACTCTTTTCCAGTTTTCCCATCAGTTTTTTTTTTCAAAGAGTGGGTTCTTACCCAGAAGCTGGGGTCTTTGGGTTTATCAAGCAATAAATTATTATAGTCATTGACCACTGTCTCTTGCGTATTTAACCTATTCCACTGGTCCACCACTCTATTTCTTAGCCAGTACCAAGCAGTTTTGTTGATTGCTGCTGTATAATACAATTTAAGATCTGGAATAGCTAGGCCACCTTCCCCTGCATTTCTTTTCATTAGTTCCCTTGATATTCTGGGCCTTTTGCTCTTTCAAATGAATATTGTTATTATTTTTTCTAACTCTATAAAATAATTTTTGGTAGTTTGATTGGCATGGCACTGAATAAGTATATTAGCTTATGTAGAACTGTCATTTTTATTATATTAGCTTGGCCTACCCATGAGCAACTGATGTTTTTCCAATTATTTAGATCTGACTTTATTTGTGTGAAAAGTGTTTTGTAATTGTGTTCATATAGTTTCTGGGTTTGTTTCGAGAGGTGGACTCTTAAATATTTTATAATGTCTAATGCTCTTTTTTTTTTCAAAGATCAAACATTAACAGTACTGAAAGTGAAAATAATCTTCATGGATGGCCCAAAATGCTATGATTTTATCTCATCACTACAGAAACAGAAGGAGATCACAAAGCTGAGGTCTTTGGCTGAGAGCCATTTGAAAATTTGTCCAATCTATAATTCATTTTGACCAAAAAAAAATTACTTTTATTTGAAATCTGGAATGAAAATTATCAATGAAGTACTTTTGAGGAAAAAATCCACTTAAATAATTTTAAGTAGTATTTGAGCTCCCTTAACAATTCTGCATACACTCTATGATCTATGTCTTCATTGTTTTCTGAATGTCCCCAGTGTTTACAATTTCTATGCAATTTCTGTTGTTGTTTCCTCTTTTAGAATGTCCCCCATTTCAAATCTTTCTCATTCCTTACCATCTTTAAAAGCTCAAATGGCTTCTTTTCCATAAAATCTTTCCTTATGTTCTTAGATAAAGAGGATCTTTACATACACTAACATATTCATTCATTTGCACCTTTCAGTGCATATTGGCACTGTGCTTTGTTGTTCTTCTGGTTTATTTGTTTTACTTCATTAAATGACATAATGACAGGGACTTTGGATTATTATTTTTTTTACTCCTACCCTAACCCCTAGCACAATGCTTTACATATAGTAGGTAGCCCATAGGTATGTGTTGGATGAATAAATGAAACCAAAGGTAAATGATAAAATGAATTTTGTCGAGGGAGTCTACACATGTTTCATATCCTCAAAATAATAATATACCTTCCTTACAACTTATAAGAGTAGAATAACTATATATAGAACCCTTCCATTTGGGTTATAAAATTGAGGCAAGCTTCACTTCTGGCCCTCACTTTCCATATTTGTAAAATGAGGTGGCAGCATAAAATCATCTCTAAGTCTTGTTCAGACTCTAGCATTTTATGACTTCATAATTCATCAATACTTCATTATAGATATATCCTTCTGTGGCATACATTGTCCCTTTCTCTAAAGAATATGTTATTGTTAATAATTTTACTTTGTAAAAAAATACTTTGTAAAATTAGCATGTCTTCCCATGTTTTAGAGTCTTATCAGAACACATACTTGTTATTAAATACAAAGTCACATTATTAAAAATAAATTTCTCTTAATTTTCTAAGGTAATATAATTAATTATAATCAACTAAAGGTTATTTCAACACTAAATTGCAAAAAGCATATTCATTAATTATTTATTTATTAATATTGAACATGAAAACTATTCAGTAATCAACTGAAATATGGAACTTTTGTCTTAGTCTTAAAAGCAAAAGAGGTCAAGGTTTAAATGAATAGAATAAATTGATTTTATGTTCCAGCTCCTCCTATAAAAGTGATACCTAATTAAGTATAACTTCTACAATTTCAGATGAATGTAAAACATTCGGGAGAAATTTTGACAAAAATGTATTTGTAGCAAATTAGATGTAGTCGTGATGTGTGGAGTTGGAAAGGAATGTAATGAGCTGTTAACAGACATTTTTAACCAAAGAAATATGAATTACACTTGGCCACATTTTCCATCTGTTACAATGAATTATACAAAGGCTGATAAAGCAGACGAAGCACAGTTGTCTAGCAAAAAGTTAACATTAAATAATTCATCCAAGTGGTAGAAGCTACTTTTGGACTCCAATGAACTGATTCAAAGAGATTTTTTCCCCTTTTTTGCATATTAAAGAGAAAAGGCTTTCTTCATGAAGAAAAAATAATGAAGAACGAGAATCAAAAAAGTTTATCCCAGAGGGGTAGGTATCTTAGAAATTTTCCCATACTACTCTAATTCTAGGAAGCTTATTCCAAACCAAATTAGTGCCATGAAAATATAGATTTGCTAACAACATTTATTTGAAGATTAGAGGAAAATAGAGAAAAATGCAAAATAACTATGTGCTGTAAACATATGCATTAATATTCAATGTTTCAATTGCTCAATTTGTGTCCACCAAAATATGTGTGTGTATACATACACACATGTAAGGTACAGAATTCTCCTGGTTGGGGAACCCTTTACCTCTCCATGGGGCGTTCTTTTTATACTAAGGAAAGAAACCACAGAGCTCCAAATTGATTATAGTTAATAGTTTAATCAATCATTATGAGTACTTACAAACAGTGGCAAACTTTGGTCTGGGGCAGCAGCCAGACAGTTTTGTGGATCCCTGCTGGAGAACCCTCAATATCACTGTGGTAATTATAGAAAACAGACAAAGGCAGGAGGAGCTAGAGAGTGCATCACTACTGATTGGTGGATATTTTTGGTTTCCTAATTAATAATGAGGTTGGGAGCTAAACCAATGTTAGGCCCAAACATAAGTTTGTGTATCAATCATGTCCCATTCACATATAGGTCACAATAGTCTTGTTATAACTTCCATAGGTCTTAGTATCTTAAGTTTTGACTCAGCAACACAAATATCATTTTGTAGCTAAATTATATTTGTAAACAGGTCACCATGTCTGGGCTTCCACCTTTCATAGAGTTTAAGTTTTTATGGTTTTTCACTTATATTTGAGGACTTTTTCCTAATCAGGATCCCACAATACATAATCTATGTATATACGTATATATAAAAACAAATATTTGAGTTTTTGTGTACTTATATTTGTACATATACAATGTATAGCTGTAATTATATATTTGTAGGAGAGAGAAAATATACAGATATTTTACAGCTAGTATTCAGAGAGTATACAAGGACTGGGCTTGTTATTTAATTGATGAAGAGAACTATCAGCTGAGGAACCAGGGAACCTCTATTAACCAAATACTGATCAGGCTCAGTCTTAGAAAATGTTGTTCTTAAGATCAAAGACACTTCAACCCAACCCTAATTAAAAGGCAATATAATTTTACAGCAGACTAGTTTAACTTTTGAAGTTAATCACTTTTAAAAAGCCAAATTACAATTAGATGGTTTCCATTGCCAAACATCCTAAGGTTTAATAAGGCAAGTGTTCCAAAAATGAGATTCCTTCTCCCACCCCCAAGACTTTGGAAGGTCAGAAACAACTGAGCATGATAAACCCCTTTTAAAATACTTCTTAATGAGAACACGATTTTGTTTATAACACTTTTCACCCACAGGAATAGATGGAGAATGCTCTTGGATAGTGACTGTCCTTTCTACCTTGACGACTTTAACTGAAGAAATATATCATATATTGGTATTCATCAGTAGTGGACTTCTTAAGCATTTTCACTTTCTCATTAGGGTTCAAATACAGTCTGATTTCTAGGTCCCAGTGAAATGGGAATCCAGACAATGTTTAATATGCTTAATATAAGCATTGTTCATTAATGATGTTGTCTGCAAGTATAAAGCAGTTTTCCTGTTTCTCTTTTTTTGTTATTTTTATGATTCCTTTTTTGAAAAGCATCATCCTGCTTTTTTAGATTTTCCAGAAGTTTACAATATTTTATCTTTGTCCCTCATTTTAACTCACTGTGGAACTATGTTTGAAGTGTGGATTTTGTGTGCAGCAAATTGTTGGGGATCTATTTTTAATACCTATCACTATTCTTCTACTTTATGGATTAGTTTAGTCAACAGTATTCAAGGTTGTAATTGCTATGTTTTCATTTGCATCAAAATTATGTTGCTATATACACATACACACATACTAAAAATATACACATATATAAATTATAATTTATATCTATATGTATGATATATATGTGTATATAAAATCTTCCCTCTTCTCTTTCCTTACTCCCCTTTATTTTTCCTTTTTCCAGAATGTTTCATTTTCGCACATGACTCCACTATCATACAATCCCCTTGAATGATATTTATTTATCATATTCTTTCATAAGACATATTCAGTTTTTTCTCTTCCCTACTACTTCCCACTTCTAAGATACTTTAGAATTTAATTCTCCTTCATTGTATAACAAATCCAGTGTAGGAAATCTTGGGAATAAAAGAAGTCTCATAAAAAGTAAAACAGGCAAGGGAATGCTGAAAAATATAGAGTTTTTGTTGTTGTTGTTATTGTTGTTATTTACTCTTACTCAGATAAAGAAAAGCTTAATTTTTTAAGGCTTTAGGATATATGTAGTGGTGGGAGCACAGTGGGTATAATTGATATAAGAAAGACGTATACAATCAGGGCAGTTGCTGCCACTCAAACGCAATGATTTTGAGGTCATGTCAAAAAGAAGGACAATCAAGATAGTCTTACGGATGAGCTTTTTAACATTTTGTGCAAATAGTTTTGCCAGTATTTTGGTTACTTCTGCTAATCAACATAAGAGATGGCTGGAATCCCATCTCCTCATCACTGAGATAATTTATGACTTCCAATAGTAGTCCAGTGCAGTGGAATTTGGGGGGGAATCCAAGAGGGTCCAGTCTAGATTGAGTCACCAATCTAGGTTCATGAAGTTGGAGTCAGATAACAGCAGTAAGGAGTCAGTTAAGTGCAAAGCAAGAAGCCTTTATTTGACCAGGTAGAGAGAAAGGTGGAGGCTTCAAAAATGAGCCTGGCATAAGTGTTTCTTTATATACATGTTTTTAGGGCACCATTCATAAACTAAATATTATTCATTATATCATTGTATAAAGTAAAGCAAAGAAAGACACATGGGTGTTTATTTTTAAAAGGATACTATACTTATTGGAGAAAAAAATGTATATTCTAACCTACAGGAGATAGACAAGGGAGTTATTGTCTGAATCTAGCTAATCTCACTAGACATCTTCCCACTATGTCAATGAGGGGGAAGAACTTTTCCAGGTCTCTGGAATCTTCCACCTTCAGCAGCTAAGTTATTTTTACTAACAAAGGACAAAAGGAGACAGTGAAGCTACAGATAGTTGCTGCAGCTGGTTTTGTAATTCACTAGGGTTCATTTAAGCAAAATGACTGATATAGAAAAAGATGGAGTTAGTATGTCTTAAAGTAGGGCTTCTTTAAAGAGGGGCTAGTCTATGTGTTACACAAACATGTCAGAGAGGTTCATAGTATTAAAGCATCAATTTGACAAGTGATATCAAAGCAAGGGCAATAAACAGGGCTCACTGCAAAGAGTCTATTTCAGAATACTTGCTGAAATCAGTTTTGGGGAGTCATCTAAGGGAGGCAATTTTGTTCTCTTCTCCCACACCAGTAAGTCAATAGCTCCAATCTAGGACAGTCGCCCTTCTCTAATTAGGACAGCTGCACATACTTAGGCAATTGATTCACAAGTTTAAAGAAGAGAGTAAGGTTTTCAATATGTAGGGTGGGTTCTTAAGCATTTCTGGTTAGTTACTCAGCTCTGCTGCAATGTGCAGGGAAATGCCAAGTATTGACCACTACAGCCACCACTCTAAAAGCATAAAAGAAAGAAGCTTCCAACACAGACAAGTCCAATATTAAGGGCATTTTGCAAAAGGGATGTGGCAAGAAAAAAAGATCCACATCCAAAGAAGAGACAGTCTATCAACAATAGCTCAAAGACTCTTAGCAGATATTTTCTCTTTGTTCTCTGAATGACATACAATGTGCAACTATTTTCTCACTAGAAGTATTGACGTAAAACCTGGATGATCAACAACTAGAGGTGCTGTAGACAGAGGGAGAGAACACACAGCAAAGAATAGCCTTGACTGAGGCAGTCATGCCATAACACTTATGGATGATGATTTGGGGGATATGGCAGGAGGAAGGAGTTTCCAGAATGTCATTTCTTAGAGTTCTTTTACAGTAGAGTGATTTATAGAAAATGTGCATGTCTACCCACAGCAGATGTAGTCAGGAGTTTGTTTGTTTGTTTTTTCTATTGGAGTGAAACAAGATGGTTTCTTTTTTTCCCTTCCAAATTGAAAATCCTGCGATTCTGTGTTGTCAACAGCAAAACTGTAGCTGATCTCAGCATGCATATACATATGTGCCAAACCCTTTGGTATTACATGCCCAAGTACTTGTACAGCTGGATAGTATGGCTACAAAACTAAGACATCCCCATGGCACACATTAGTGTGAAGTTACCTATACGTACCCAGGGAAAACCATACTCAAAAACTAGACCATAGAATTCCATTGGGAAGCAATTTTAACACTTGTGGAGACAAAATGGTACAATAGAACAAGAGTCAAATTTAAAGTCAGAAACTGAATTTGATTAAAAATTGTTTTTCATGTAACTGGGGGAAAATAAAATACTAAAAAAGCTTAAAATTTAAAAATATCACCACACCTTAAAATATCAAAATAAGTATCCCAGCTTTAAAAAAAAAGAAACTGAATTTGTAATCTTGGCTCTGCCATTTCTGTCTGTGTGATCATAGACAAGTCATTTAACATTTCTATTCCACAGTTTCTTCATTTGAAAAATGATAGACTTGGATTTGATGACATCTTGGGTTTTTTCAGTGCTCAATCCATGATTCTATATTCCTATGCCTTCCATGTACCTTCCAAATAAAACCTGTGATTCTATGATGCTATAAGAAGACTTTTTCTCTCTCTCTTTTCAAAGATCAACATTTCTATAACAAGAATAAAACGGACCAATTTATGAAAAGAAACAAAATAATTAGTTTCTCCCAACTTTAATGTATCAACTAGAAGCACAAATGATTGAAAAACTGATGGTGTCTTCAGGGCAACAACTTTTACTGTTCTATTCCAGCAACAACAATATTCTATCTTGCACATTGTGGAAATGAGAGGAAACCATATATAAGGGCTTCCTTGGTTCATGATAAACTATCTCTATCATGAATGATTGAGTCAAGATGAGACTGGAATTCAAAACTGGTTCCTAAGACGGGGATTCTGACTGGCCATCAAACAACTTTACTAAGGCTTACAGAAAGTTCCTTATCATCTATTTGGTGCTGCATCAATATATATTATTTATGTTTTGGGAACCTTGATATATATAAAATATTTAATAGATTAATATATCTCTTTCATTAGCATATCAGTATAAATAGTGTAAAAATATGTTGCGGCAATGGAAAGAGTTTTTACAAGTTTGCCTAAAAATGATTTGGGATTCTTAGTCTACTGTAAATTCAATGTGAGTCAATAATATGATAAGGCAGACCTACATCACACACACACACACACACACACACACACACACAAATGAAATAAAATAACTAATGTACTTTGAAGTGTAATTAAGGAAGGAAATATTTAGGATGAGAGGATTGAAAGTCCTATTGTCCTCTGCCTTGGTGGTCACTTTACTGTGTCATGTTGTCAAAAATGATACTAACAACTCAGAAGATAACAAAAAGAGAACAAACATGATGGTGAAACACCGCAAGATCATGCTATATTAAAAAAAGACAGTTTAACAAAATTGCAATGTTTAGCCTGTGGAGGAGAAGTGTAAGAAATAGAGCTGGTCTTATACTAAGGAAAATTTCCCTTATTAATCTATAATATTCTTTATGTCTATCCAAAAGTGGAGTAAATGGTTGATTCCCCTTCACTAAAGCTCTTCAAGAAGGGTAGATATTATGAAGTGGATTTCCATCAAGGTATGGGTAGGACTAATTGGGATGCCACCCAATTCAAAGATTCTGTGGAATTAGGATCTTTAAATTGCTTCCAATTTGAAAAAATTCTCACAAATATGTCCACATGAGGACAATACATTTCCATTGTTTTTAATTTCTTTCATGAGACATTAATCTTTTAAAAATAAAAACATTTTAATTTGTATAGAAATTACACAAAATTTCATTGTATGTCATAGTCCTTTCTATAAAGTAAATATGTTAAGAAAATCAAAGAATGAAAAATTACGCTACTCTTAAAATTAATTAATTTTACTTGGAAATCAATGTCAGTCAATTAGGTTCTAATTTTGCATTAAACATATGGCAGTGGTCATATTTATCAAAACATGCTAATTAACAGACTTTAGCTTAACAGAATGTTCCTTACACTTGTAGTGGTTCATGACCTGTTAGAAAACAAAGATGAATTTCACAATAATTTTAATCTTATTTTCACTATTTTGACAGCATTTTACCAGCTGTTTCTGAAAGACACTTGTAGATTCATGAACTGTTAACACTAGAATGCTATGATGAAGTTAAAATTCCTCATTTTATAAATGAGGAACCTGAGCCCAGAAAAATTAATGAATTTCACAAGGTCAAAAAGCTGATGTCAAATTTGGGACTTGACGTGATATATCTTAGTTCTTACTCTAATTTTATAATGCAATATGGAATTATTGTTATATTTAAATTAGTACCACTGTTTTTACATCATATTGTTAAAAACAAGAGGTGATAGATAGTTGACCTTGGTGTCATGAAAACCTAAGTTCATTTTCTGCTTTTCACAAATACTAGTTGTATGACTGTGGGCAACTTAATCTCTTGGTGCTCAAGGGTACACAATTCACAAAAATTATAATTATTTTTAAAAAGTCACCCAATATGCATTTCAAGTAGAGTTTTTACAATAGGAGATCCCTATACCAATGAAATCAAGGGTTTTAATTAAAAACAGCAGTACCAAGAAGCTAATTTCCATTATTACCTCAATTTTACATTTAAGGAAACTGAGGCAAACCTTTAAAGGTTAAGTAAATTGACCAGAGTCACACAGTTATTAAATGTCTGAGGGTGTATTTGAACTCAGTTCTTCCTGACTCTGGCTTCCTGTTCTTGCCACTGCATCATCTAGCTAACTCTTAAAATGATGTAAGACTCTAATGTCCATGAAAATTAAATCAGCTCAACAACTTGAAAGGGATTGTACAGAAAAAATACGATGCAAGAATAGTTAAGTGGTAAATGGGAGGTATAGTTGACTACAAGCTTAATAATATGAAATGAGAGTTATGATTGACTTGGAGCCTAATAATCTGATTGTAACTTGAATGCCCTCCTTCCCCAAAGACAAACAGACATACAGACAGAAAGAAGTAGAAAGACAGAGACAGACAGACAGAGACAGAGGGAGACAGAAACAGAGAAATTCAATTTTATCTTTTTATTCACTTTTGCCTTTATTAGTAGAAACATAGTGTGAGGGGTGGCACAGTTTTGAAGAAACATTATTTAACTGGATTGTGTTCAAAAGAGAAAGACCAAGATGGTGAATGTATCTTTAACTATGTAACGTATAGATTGAGTTTAGGAAATGAGGAAGCTTAACCAAAAAAGAAAAGATAAAGTGGACTAGAAATTTTTTCTTCAAATAAATTAAAGATCTTTAAATAGACAAAGCATTGAATTTATTTTGTACAATATAAAAAGGGAGAACAAGGATGAATAATTACAACTGCCCAAAGGTGGAATGGGCTGCCTGACTTGTAAAATAGCGAATTCTCCAACAATGGTGGTGTTTAAGAAAAGCCTGGATCATTTGATTTTTGTGGAGTGGAATTCATACACTACTTAGAGGTTCTCACCATCTATTAATTATATTACTATGACTTTCTAAGTTATATAGTACCTTCTAACTTTGAGATTCTGTGATCTTATTATTATATTATGCTATCAAATCATGTCATGAACATTCTAAACCTTTTGAGGATCACCATTTTCTCTGATATCAACATAAATCCAAAATCATTGTGATGATCAACAGCACTAATTAAACTCCAAATGTGGGAAAGATAACAAAAGAAAGGGTATTTTTAATGCACTCTTTCCTCAAAAGGAACAATCCGTTTTGGTAGGTGGTCAGGTAAAGTAAAAATAGTGAATATTTTAATAAGAATACAAGACATAGGGAAAGGGATTGGAACTTTTATTTTATCAAATTTTATCTGTATAGTGAATTCCTGTATGAGGAAACTACCAATATATGTTGACAATTTCTCTGCAATTATAGTCTTAGAAAATTGTGAAGAGAATTAAGTTACTGACTTATGGAAATACATCTACCACCTAAAAGAACCTGTTCCCTATCCCACATAATTTCCCTGCCTTCCTTCTATTGATTATTTCCCATTTATCATTTATGTAATGTGTTTGTAAATACTTTTTTGCATGTTGCTTCTTTGAGAAAGCCAGTCGTGCATTGTATAGAGTACTAGGTCTGAAGTCTGTAAGAGCAGTGATCAAATATGACCTCACACATGTACTTTGCATGACATTGGGCAACCTCTGCCTGCCTCAGTTTCCTCAACTGTAAAATAGTGGTATTAATAGCACTTACATCCCAGGATTTTTGTGACTATAAAATGAGATAACATTCACTAAGCACTTAGCACAGTGCCTAACACATAGTAGGTGTTTAATTAATGTTTACTGATGGATAGAATGCTACAAATACTACAGACAAAGAAATATACTCAAAGAGTTCGGCTGAAGGAAATGACAAAATGTGCTAAAGTAGCTTTTAAATAATTCAGAAACAGGAATGATTTAGTTGAACCTTGAAGGATGAGTAGAAATTGATGATCTAGAGAAGAGATAGGTATCAAATGAGATAATGAATGTAAAACATTTTCAAACTTTCAAGCAACAAATGAATGCCATTGAAGTTCTTATAGTTACTGATGAAGAATGGCATGGGATTGCATTGGTAGAGAGGCAGAAAAGTGATATTGGACTGTGCTGAATAGATTATTATTTTAATTTTAAGTTTTAAATTCTTTCCCTCTTTCCATCCCCTTCCTCACTCATTGAGAAATCAAGAAACATGATATCTGTTATACATATGAAGCAATGCAAAATAAATGTCCATATTAGCCATATTCTATGGAAAAAAGCAAGAAAACTAAAGAAAAGAAAAGAAAACATGTTTCAATGCACACTTGAGTTCATCATCTGAAAGCAAATAGCATTTATGGCTTATTCAATTTTTTTCATAAGACTATTTAGGCATGTTTTTACCTCTTCTGTTAATCTGGGCAATTTATATTTTCACAAACACCATTCAGTTCATTTAAATTAGTAGCCTTATTGTCATTTGGTCTGTGCTCATTATAAATTCTTTGGAGATGTTGTGGGTCATTGTATTGATCAGAGTTACTAAGAATTTCACAGTTAATTATCTTTACAATATTTCTATTACTGCATAGATTGTGCATTCTACTTGGTTTGCTTTGCATCAGTTATGTAAGTCCATGATTTTTCTGAAGCCATCCCCTTAATAATTTCTTGTTCACTATTTATCCATTTAATGGATAAATTTATCCTCATTTATCCAATATTCATTATCCATTGTTCATCCGTAATAACTTGTTCAGTCATTATCAGTATGGGTATACTCTCACCATTGAATTCATTGTCACCAAAAAAAGGGCTGCTACAAATATTTTCTGCATATGTATCCAATTCCCTTTTTTATGTCTATTTGGGTTAAAGACCTAAATGTGCTGTTGCTAGAAAGTGAAGGATATGCATAGTTTCATGGTTTGTTGGGCATAGTTCCTGATTGTTCTCCAGAATGGTTTACCATTTCAGAACTCTACTATTGGTGCATTAGAGAACTTATTTTTCCCATATCCCCTTCAATATTTATTGTTTTTTTTTCTTTTATTTCATCTTAGCCTATCTGATAGGCATGAAACAGTATCTAAAAGTTATTTTAATTTGCATTTTTCTAATTATTAGTGATGTAGAGAATTTTATCATATGCTTATAGACAATGTTAACTTCTTCCTTGGAAAATTACCTGTTCATAACCTTTCACAAACAATCAAGCATTAGCTCCTATTTTTTTTAAATAAAATCAACTTAGAATTCTATATATTTGAGAAATTAGATCTTTATCAGAAACAAATTGTCATAAAATAAATGGTTTCCCATTTCCTTACTTTTGTTTAATTTTGGCTGCATTTTTTTTGTTTGTGCAAAAAAGGATTCATTTGATGTAATTGAAATGATTGATTTTTGCCTCTTATGAATCTATTTCTTGTTTGCTTATGTAGTCTTTCCATATCCATAGATCTGACAAGTACATTTTGCATGCCCCTTAATTTTCTTATAATATCACCTTTTTTATCTAAATCCTTTATTCCTTTTGACACTATTTTGGTAGATAAATTGTGTAGGACATTGACCTATGCCCAGTTTCTACCAAACTGCTTTCCAGTTTTCCCAGAAATGTTTGTCAAATGGTTGGTTCTTGCCCCCCAAAATTGGATCTTTGGATTTATGAAACACTACATTACCATGGTCACTTACTACTATATAGTGTGAGTCAAATCTATTCCACCAATGATCAACCATTCTCTTAGCCAGTACCAGATCCTTTTCATGATTACTGCTTTGTAATATACTTTGAAATATGGTGGTACTGGGCCACCTTCCTTTATTTTTTTTTCCATTGATTTCCTTGATGTTCTTGAACTTTTGTTCTTCTAGGTGAATTTTGTAGTAATTTTTTCTAGCTCTATGAAATAATTATTTGGTAGTTTGAATAGTATGACATTGAATAAGTAAATTAACTTAGGTAGAATTGTCATTTTATTATATTGGCTTAGCCTAAGAATGAGCAATTTATATTTTTCTAACTGTTTATATTTGTCTATTTGTGTGAAAAGTGTTGTGTAATTATTTTCATAAAGTATTTGCATTTGTCTTGTGAGGTAGACTACCAACTATTGTACATAGTTTACAGTTGTTTTAAATGGAATTTATCTTTCTATTTCTTGCTGCTGGATTTGTTTTTATTTTATTTCATCATCATCATCATCATCATCATCATCATCATCATCATCATCATCATTATTATTAGGTGAGGCAATTGGGGTTAAATGACTTGCCCAGAGTCACACAGCTAGTGAATGTTATGTGTCTGGGGTCAGATTTGAATTCAAGTACTCCTGACTCTAGGGCTGGTGCTCTATCCACTGGACCACCTAGGTGCCCCAGAATTTTTTTTTGGTAATATATAGAAATGCTGATTATTTATGTGGGTTTATTGTATATTCTACACAACTTAGCCAATTGTTCATTGTTTCAACTAGTTTTTTAGTTGATACTCTAGGGTTCTTTAATCATACCATCATATCATCTACAAAGTTTTTGTTCCTTTATTGCTTATTTTTATTCCTTCTATAGTTTTTCAGCTCTTATTGATATTACTATCTTTTCTAGTAGAATTTTGAATGATGATGGTGATCATTGATATTTTTGGTTCACATCTGATCTTATTAGGAAGGCTTCTAGTTTATCTCTATTACAGATAATATTTGCATTTTGTTTTAGATAAATATTACTAATAATTTAAGAAATAATCCATTTAATTCTATGCTTTCTAGTGTTTTTAATAGGAATGGGTATTGTATTCAAAAGCTTTTTGTAAATCTATTGGGATAATGTGATTTTGTTATTTTTTGTTATCAAGATTGTCAAGTGTGTTTATAGGTTTCCCTAATATTGAAATAGCCCTGAATTCCAGGTATAAATCCTACTTGATCATACTGTATGACTTTGGTGATATATTGCTGTAATCTCCTTGCTAGTATTTTATTTATAATTTTTGCATCAATACTTATTCAAGAAATTGGACCATTGTTTTATTTAACTACTTTAGTCTTCTTGGTTTAGGTATCAAAACCCTATTTATGTCAAAAAAAGGAACTTGGTTGGATTTCTTCTTTACCTATTTTTTCAAATAGTTTATTTATTTCTTTACTGTTTGGTAGAATTCATTTGTAAATCCATCTGGCCTGGGTATTTTGTGTTAAGGAGCTCATTTATAGATTGTTCAATCTCATAGGGTTATCTAAGTATTCTACTTCCTCTTCTGTTATTCTGGCCAGTTTTTATTTTTATAGATATACATCACTTTTACTTGGATTGTCAGTTTTATTGGCATATAATTAGTCAAAATAACTTATAATAATCACTTTAATTTCATCTTCCTTGATGATGTATTCACCCTTTTCATTATTTCCTATTTATTTATTTTTAGTTATCAAAATTTATTTCCACAAGATTTTGAGTTCCAAATTCTCTCCCCATCTCCCACTTCCCCTCTTTCTATGATGGTATGCATTCTGAATACCCCTTCCCCCAATCTGCCCTCCCTTCTCTTATCCCCTTCCCTTTCTATCTATCATCCCACCTTCTCTTATCCCCTTCCCCTTCTATGTTCCTATAGAGTAAGATAGATTTCTGTACCCCATTGCCTATGTATTTTATTTCCCAGTTGCGTGTAGAAACAATTTTAACATTCATTTTTAAAACATTGATTTCCAAATTCTCTCCCTTCCTCCCTCCCCACCCATCCTCATTGAGAAGGGAATCAATTTGATATAGGTTATACACATGTATCATGCAAAACACTTCCATAATAGCCATGTTATAAAAGACTAACTATATTTCCTTCCATTCTATCCTGCCCCTATTTATTCTATTTTCTTCTTTGACCCAGTTGATTGGATTTCTGGGTCTTGACTCTTGAACTTTATCCCATCTCTCTCTTCCTCTAGCTAGAAGTGAAGGTGGATTTCTGTTTTTACTGCTTCTATATTTTTCTTTCTTCTTGGTAAGTTAGCTGCTACTTTTCTTCCTTCTGACTAAGGGGTAACAATCTCTTGGCTTAAAATACGTATTTTAGTTGCTATTTACGGTCTCCTGTATTTCTGACAGTGTGAGGGAAGAGCATGACCCAGTCTCACTTAGTGTCCTGGATCCGACATAAAGTGGAGCTGAGTTAAGTAACAAAGACCTCACTTTTCACTGTTACCTTCCTCTCTTGTATGTTCTTCTTTCCTTCCTTTTTTTTCCTCCTTCCTTCCTTTCTTCCTTTGGAAGAGTTTGGGAAATCCATGTGCTTTCATGTTCAGACAATCCCCAATTACTCTGGAACAGATATCAAGTTTAATCCATTACGATCTTCTTTATAAGAATAATTGTGTGTCTTGTGTGTTTAAGATAATTGTTATAATTTTACTTTTATCATAAGAGTATTTTTCCTAGATTGAGATATTTGTTGCTGAACTAAAGATTTCACTATGATAGATGCTTTGAAGATTCTCTTTACATACTTTTCTCAAAAGAAAAAAATGCAATTAGGGTATAGTATTCAGTTTTATAGGATTGTTTTCAGAACAAGGCAAATTATCCCAGAGTCCCAAGCACAGATTCAACAACTGGTGGAAATATGGGCTTTCCCGTCTTTCATGAGCAGCAAATGGTTTCAAGAAAAGTTTGTAGAATTCATAATCATGTTTGTTCTTTCTACTTCTTACTTCAACAATTATAATGAAGCTCTTGACTCCATGGGGGTAGAACATAAGAAAAGCAGGTTAATTTTTTACTCAATAATAAACAAAATGAAGTGGCTCCCTTCCTAAAATACTGAAACAAAAAGAAGGGGGTTAAAAACACAAAGGGACAAGTCATGATAGTTTCTACCAAATAGCACCCGTAGACATAGAATTTCATGTGCTATGGGATAAAAAGCAATAATGATTGCCTATTAATTTTTCCAGCTACAAATATGCAGAAGGATTGAAATCAAGACCACCAATAAAGAGGCACGGTAAATAGTCAGGGCAAGATACATGCACTGCAAGTTAATCCAAAACTACATATGTATATGCATATGTGCAATGGTCAGCATATTAACAATGCTTAAAACCAAATTTTGAAGTCATGTGTAAAGATAAGATCTGACTAAATTGGAACTTAAGTATTAAAGTCATAGAATTTCAAAGCAGGAAGGCATTCCCTGGGGTATCTACATTAGGTCAACAGGAATACCCTCAAGTACATCCTCCAAGTAGTAGTAATCCAACCTTCACTTGAAGACAATTAGTTTTTGGGAATGCACTACCTTCTAAGATAGTCCATTCTACTTTGGAAAAGTTTACATACTAAGAGTTTTTTGTTTGCTTTGTTTTGTTTTGTTTTTCTTACGCTAGACTGAATTTTACTTCCCTGTAACTTACACCTTTTCCTCCTAGCTCTGCCTTTGAAGACCAGAAGAAAATGCCTAAATCCCTTCCACATGATGGGCCATGGAATAAATTAAAGGAATCCATCACGTGATGTCTTTTTTTTAAAACAAATTTATTTATTTTTAGTTTTCAACATTTACTTCCACAAGATTTTGAGTTCCAAATTTTCACCCCATCTCGCCCCTCCCCCCACCCCAAGATGGCATAAATTCTGAATACTCTTTCCCTAGTCTGCTTTCCCTGCTATCTCTCCCCCCCTTTTCTTATCCCCTTCCCCTTCTATTTTCCTGTAGGGCAGGATAGATTCCTATACCCCATTTCCTGTATTTCTAATTTCCTAGTTGAATGTGAAAACATTTTTTTTAAACACGTGTTTTTAAAACTTCGGGTTCCAAATTTTCTCCCTTCCTCCCTCCCCACCCACCCTCATTGAAAAGGCAAGCAATTCAATATAGGTCATACATGTGCAGTTATGCAAAACACTTCCATAGTACACATGCTGTGAAAAACTAACTCTATTTCCCTTAATCCTATCCCGCCCCCCCCATTTATTCTATTCTATCTTTTGACCCTGTCCCTCCTCAGAAGTATTTGCTTCTCATTACCCCCTTTCCCAATCTGCCCTTCTCTCTATCATCCCCCTACTCTTTTGTCCCCTTCCCCCCATTTTCCTGTAGGGTAAGACAGAATTTCATACCCAATTGAGTGTGTATGTTATTCTCTCCTTAAGTCAAATTCCATGAGAATAAGGTTCACTCGTTCCCTCTCACCTTCCCCATTTCCCCTCCACTGTAAGAGGTTTTTCTTTTCTGTTTTTTTTGTGAGATAATTTACCCCATTCTGTCTCTCCCTTTTTCCTTCTCCTAGTATAATCCTCTCTCACCCATTAATTTTATTGTCCAGATATGACCGCTTCATCTTCAACTCACCCTGTGTTCTTTATCTATTTATCTATCTACCTATATCTATATCTATCTATCTACATATATATAATACATATAATTTTTCCATCCAACTACCCTAATACTGAAAAAAGTCTCATGAGTTACAAATATCATCTTTCCATGCAAGAATGTAAACAGTTCAGCCTTAATAAGTCTCTTATGATTTCTCTTTCCTGTTTACCTCTTCATGTTCCACCTGAGTCTTGTATTTGAAAGTCAAATTTTCTATTCAGCTCTGGTCTTTTCATCAAGAATGCTTGAAAGTCCTCTATGTCATTGAATGACCATTTTTTCCCTGAAAGATTATACTCAGTTTTGCTGGGTAGGTGATTCTTGGTTGTAATCCTTGAATTATATGTTTCTGGCTGCTTGTAATATTTTTTCCTTGACCTAGGAACTCTGGAATTTGGCTACAACATTCCTAGGAGTTTTCCTTTGGAGATCTCTTTCAGGAGGAGAATGTTGGATTTTTTCAATTTCTATTTTGCCCTCTGGTTCTAGAATATCAGGGCAGTTTTCCTTGATAATTTCACGAAAGATGATGTCTAGGCTCTTTTTTTGATCATGGCTTTCAGATAGTCCAATAATTTTTAGATTCTCTCTCCTGGATCTATTTCCCAGGTCAGTTGTTTTTCCAATGAGATATTTCACATTGTTTTCTAATTTTTCATTCTCTTGGATTTGTTTTACAGTGTCTTGATTTCTCATAAAGTCACTAGCTTCCAATTGCTCTATTCTAATTTTTAAGGAAGTATTTTCTTCAGTAATCTTTTGGACTTCCTTTTCTATTTGGCCAGTTTTACTTTTTAGGGCATTCTTCTCCTCATTGGCTTTTTGAACCCCTTTAGCCATTTGAGTTAGGATATTTTTAAGGTGTTATTTTCTTCAGCATTTTTGTGGGTCTCCTTTAGCAAACTGTTAACTTGTTTTTCATGATTTTCTTGCATCACTCTCATTTCTCTTCCCAGTTTTTTCTCTACTTCTCTTACTTGCTTCTCAAAATCCCTTTTGAGATCTTCCAGTGCCTGAGAGTGATTCATATTTTTCTTGGAGACTTTGGATACAGGAGCTTTGACTTTGTTGTCTTCTTCTGGTTGTGTGTTTTGATCTTCTTTGTCACCAAAGTAAGATAATATCATCTGACTCTTTTTGCACTGCTTACTCATGATCCTGGTCAATTACTTGAGTTTTAAACTCTTTGTTAAGGTAAGAGTCTGCTTCCAATGTGGAGAATATGCTGTCCCAAGTTTGTACAGCTGTTTTCAGAGGTACTTCTAAGGACCTGTAAATTTTCCATTCTTCTAAGGTGGTATAATAAGGGGCAGGGTGTTTCCTCTCCACCACCACAACAAGCTCCACCACGCCAGCACTCCTCCTTGCCCCAGGACCACCCCTCAGAACTGTGACCCAGATCCAAGCACAGGCACAGCAAGAGATTCCCGCCTCAGCACTGGCAGAGAGATCCCTGCAATCTCCCTCTGATTAACCATCCTATTCCCCCTCAGTCTGTGGGCCAGGAGCTCAGGAGGCAGCTGCTGCCCCAGAGGCCACACTCAGGACTTGTGGCTGAGACCTAGCTCCTTCTCTCACCACAGTCACAGACTTTTCCCACTGACCTTCTAAGTTGTCTTTGGCATTTGTGGGTTGAGAAGTCTGGAAACCACCCCAGCTTCCCATGATTCAGTCCTCTGAGGCCTGCTCCAGCATCGCTGTGGCCTGCGTTGCGCTCCTCTCCCCACCTGGTGTGATATACCTTTCCAAACAACCATACAGGTTGTCTTATGCTGGAAATTTGTTTTACTCTGTCTTTTTGTGGGTTCTGATGCTTTAGAATTTGTTTAGAGCCATTTTTAAAGGTATTTGGAGGGGTTTGGAGGAAAACTCAAGCAAGTCACTGCTTTCACTAGGCCATCTTGGCTCCACCCCCATCATGTGATTTCTAATGCTTATTTCAACCTAGTTTCTTCAATTAATTCTTAAATGTAGCAACCAGATACTACAGTGGATAGAATATCAGACCTAAAATCAGAACAACATGATTTCAAACGCTACTCAGACACTATCTGTGTGACCCTGGATAAGTCACTTAACTTCAGTTTTCCCATCTGCAAAATGGAGGCAATAATAGTATGTACCTCTTAGGGCTCTTGTGAGGATCAATGAGAAAATTTTTATAAAGCACTTAGCACAGTGACTGGCACACAAGTATTATATAAGTGTTAATTTTGTTATTGTATCAAATCTTGTTATCTGACTCATTGACTCTTTGAAGGTGGAAAAAATTGAATGTTTTCATTTTAAAAGCTTCTTTTTGGATAAAGATATAAAGATGAAATATTTAATTAT
Organism: Vombatus ursinus; assembly: GCF_900497805.2. Taxonomy (NCBI): domain Eukaryota; kingdom Metazoa; phylum Chordata; class Mammalia; order Diprotodontia; family Vombatidae; genus Vombatus; species Vombatus ursinus. Next base: position 9,232,730 of record NW_020949351.1, read on the forward strand.
TTTCCCTTTCACTTTCTGAATGCCCTAATGTATAAGAAATAAAATAAAACTAGTGAAATTATCAAGGGTATTAGATTAGCAGATAAACAAGAATTTTTAATTTTAAAATATTTCCTTGATTAAGCCACATTGTGAAAAAATTAAGATGAAAAGAATGGATTGGCTTCAAATTTTAATAGTTAAAAATAAAAACAAAGAGAGGTTGAATTTGAAGAAACTGAAAGGAGTTACTCTATTGGTAGACTTCCAATTTAATGTGATGACATGTTTTTGGCTGTATTTGTTAGTTAAGTTTTAATTTTTTTAAGTCAAACATATAAACAGACATATTCTAAAGCAAAATTTAAATCAAGTATTAGTAAAGATTTCCCAGACTAATGGAAAGGTAGTATAGTATTGTAGATAGCAAGATGGCAATCACATTAGGAAAAACTAAGTTCAAGTCCTGTATGATGACTGTGTGACCCTGATCAAATGCCTTAATCTACTAAAGCTTTAGGAATGCCCCTAAGACAGAGGTTCCCAAATTTTCTGGATTTACTGTGCCTTAAGTATCTCAGTATTTTTTTTTTGCATTGTCCCTATGCCAAAGATACCTAAAATTTGTACGTAATTGAGTAGTTAAGTCCAAACAGCTTAGTAAATGTTTAGGTTATAATGACAACAATTTGAAAAAAAAATACAGAAATATTGAAAATAAAATTATTGACAATAACACTCCAATGACAGAAAATGAAGAATTAAGAAACCTCTTGATGAGGATTGAAGGAGGAGGATGTAAAAGCTGGCTTGAAGCTTATCCTTAAAATAAACTAAGATCATGGCAATTGGTCCCATCATTCCTCACAAATAGAGGGAGATAAAATGAAAGCAGTGTCAGATTTTATAATCTTGGTCTCAAAGATCACTGTAGATAGTGACTACAATCACGAAATTAAAAGATGCTTGCTCCTTGGAAGTAAAGTTATGGCAGTTCTGGACAGCAAACTAAAAAGCAGAGATGTCACCTCGCCAACAAAAGTCCATGTACTTAAAGCTATGCTTTTCCAATAGTAATATATGGCTGTAAGAATAAGAGTATAATGACAGCTGATGGCTAAAGAATTGATGCTTTCAAGTTGTGGTGCCTGAGAAGACTTTTGAGAGTCCCTTGGACAGCAAAGAGATCAAATTGGTCAATACTTAAAGAAATTAATTCAGATTATTTGTGGGAAGGTCAGATGCTGAAGCTGAATCTTAAATAATTTGTCCACATAATGAGAAGACAGGAATCACTGGGGAAAAAAAAAAACAAATCTTGACATTGGGAAAAATTGAAGAAAAAGGAGAAAGGGATGTCAGAAGGTGAAATGGATACAAAATGTTATGAAAATAATGAACATGAAGTTGGAAGGCCTTCAGGAGACAATGGGGGATAGAAGGCACTGTAGTGCTATGGTTCATGGGATCACAAAGTATCACACATGACTGAACAAATGAACGATAAAATGTTATTTAAATGCTATAAATAGTATAGATATGAATGCATGTGTGTATATACATACACATATGATTTATACATTTACTTATACATAAAATGTATCATATATGTTTGTGTATTTATATATAAGTATAGGCAAATATATTATATATCACTAATTTTATCACTATATATTTAAAGATGAATATATGTATGTATACATGCACATATATATATATACACACATCCACACATATTTATATAATCTACATGTGAGTATATGTTATACATGATATATATGTTATAAATTTGTGCACATATACATGTCTGCATGCATGTGCATGCATGCATGTATCACATTTGGTGACATTTTTGCTACTCACACCTCATCACTATCCTCAGGACCCTCTGCAACTCTGAGTAGAAGGGTGGAATGCTAGAGGACAAAGCTACCTCCCCTTTCCATCCCACCCTCACCCCACCCAAAACTGTATTTATCCTGGTCTCCTAGTCCAGCTATCTCTATTTCCCATAAGCTTACACTTCTTGAACTGAACTTGTCATCAGGAAGTCATCATTTTAAAAATGCATTTGGAAGAACAAAAAGTCAAGAATATCAAAGGAGCTAGTAAAAAAAAAAGCCATACCAAATCTGTTGCTTAAACTGTGAACTAAAGTAAAATAGCGTTGCCCAAGGTATCTAACAGTATCATTGTGTTTCCCTGAAAATTTAAAACTTTCTTTGGTGTCTTGTGAGTTCCCAGGGATACACTAGTCTGCTAATACACAGTTTGGGAACTGTGGCTATAAGGTTATAATTTTCAAAGAAGGATTTGACCCAAATTATTAGAGAGATTATCCTCAGTGGGAATTTTCCTATATCTATGAAATCACAGACCTCATTAGGCAATGAGTACTGGGCTCAGAGTCAGGAAAACTTGAGTTCAAATGAAATTTCAAAAACTTACTAGCTGCTTGATTCTGGGCACATCTTTTTACTTCTAAATTTCCTAGTTTCCTCGACTACACAACGATTACAATAGCACCTGATCATAGGATTCTTGTAAGATTCAAATGTGATAATATTTGCAGAAGCCCAAGATGGAGGAATAAAGCTGGGAACTTGCCTGAGCTCTTCCAAATAACCCTCCAAACAAATTTAAAATAACACCTCAAAACAAATTCTAGGATGTCAGAACCAACACAAGGATGGGGTGAAAAAATTTTCTAGCCCAAGACAACCTAGAAGGTTGTCAGGAAATGGTTTCTTACTGGGGTGAAAGTAGAGATGAGTCCAACACAGGCTGCACCAGCACAGGGCACACACTAGCAAGCCATTAGCAGGCTTTGGGGACAATTAAATTGACAAGTGCAACTGAGTCAGTAGGGGTGACTGAAACTGAATTAGCAGCTGTGGCATCCAGAGATCTCAGCCTACAGATGGTAAAGGTATCAGACAATTGGTCAGAAGAGTACAGAGAACAGTGCTGGCACTGGGCACAGTAGTCTGTTGAACTGACCATACACAATTCTGGTAGCAGTCCCAGAACAAAGAGAAGCACTAATCCAATAGAGTCTGCCACCACAGGGATAAAAGGGCTCTGGTCACAATTTCAGGGAAGAGAAGGGTACTTGTGATCACTCACAGAGCAGAACTCAGGCCATGAGGGAAGTGAACATACCTTTCCTTATAGCACCTTGGAAGAACAGAAAACCTATAGAACCCCAGAACAAGCTCTGGGAAAAAAAGAAGTACCAAAAACCTGAAGTTTGAGCCAGTGCCTCCTCTACCCCTAGAGCAAATCCCAATTTTAACATAAAGTTAAAAGCCAAGAAATAAGCTGGGAAAATAAACAAGCAACAAAAAAGGAACCTGCCACAGAAAGTTACTATGATAATAGGGAAGGTAAAAACACAAACTCAGAAGACAAACAAAATCAAATAAAAATGTGAATTGGCCTGAAAAGAGTTACTAGAAATGCTCAGCTAGTAAAGGAGCTAGTAAAAAAAAAAAGCAGTACCAAATCTGTTGCTTAAACTGTGAACTAAAGTAAAATAGCATTGCCCAAGGTATCTAACAGTATCATTGTGTTTCCCTGTTTTTTGAAAATTTTTTCACTCCATCCTTTTGTTGGTTCTGACATCCTAGAATTTGTTTTGAGGTGTTATTTTAAATTTGTTTGGAGGGTTATTGTGTTATTTGTTTCAAACTATTGTCAGCAATATAATGATCCAAGGTAATTCAGAAGGACTTATGATGAAAAATGCTATCCACTTCCATAGAAATAATTGATGGTGTGTGAATTCAGATAAAAGGAAACTTTTTAAGAATTTCTTTATTTTTATTGGGGTTTTGGGGGACTATTTTCTTTCACAACATGACAAATATGTTTTGCATGACTACACATGTAAAACCTATATTAAATTGCTTGCCTTCTCAATAGGGGAGGGGAATAAGGAAGAGATTTTGGAACTCAAAAATGAATGTTAAAAGTTGTTTTTACATGTAATTGTGAAAATGTAAAATATTTTTAATGTGATAGTATTTGTAAAGAGCTTCCCACAGTACTTGGCACACAGTAGGTGCTTAATGAATGCCTATTTCCTTCCCTTCTCCCATACTGACCCTATCATTTTCATTATTATGCCCAGTATGAAAGATAGTGTCATAAGATCATGCTGTAGGGTAATAGATTTAGTTGTTAGAAAAACCTCAGAGATCATTTAGTTGACATGCCTTGTTTTATATATGAGAAAATCAATGCCCTAAAAAGTTAAATGATTTGCTCAAGGAGACACAGATTGTAAGTGGCAGAATAGTGATTCAAACCAAAGGTCTCTGACTCCAATTTCAGTTCTATTCCCTTTGCTCTACTCATGGAGTACAATGAAGTTTTGTGGCACTTTTATTATTTAAATCTAAATAATATATTTATTTACAAAATCAAAGTAAGAAAAAAAAGTCATCCATGGGAAACATAGAAAGTTGAAAGAAAAGAAGGTTAATCAACTAATTTTAGTCTTTAAATCTCAAAGAGATATGTTTAATTATGACAGCAAATTGGGAAATTTTAAGTATTTTAAGTCAGTGTTAGAATAGCACAAAGCTAAATTCAAATCAAAGAGAATTCTTTCTCAGTGAGAGGTATGATGAATTAAATGAAGGCTTCAAAGTAAAATGGGAAGGTGTTTATGATAAAATTATTATAGTTCTAGAAGTAAAACATACCATTTTTAAACAGATTTCACTTTGTAAGAACTTTTAATTTCACAGTTAAAAACATTTGTTCCCATGTTTCATTCCTCCAAACCTCCAAAAAGTGATTTATAAATTTGTTAATGATAAGGAACAGAAAGGCATTTTGATTCACTACTAAGATTAATTGGTCTTAGAGTTAAATATTGACTAAACTGATGCTAAGGTCAATATTTACCATGAAGTTCAATATATCTTGATATTGACTAACCACTGAGATCAATGAGAGTATAATTAGATTGGAACTTTCAATCTTGTTGAAGTCTCACAAAAGACTTTGAATTCTTTAAATCCAAAGCAACAAACAAGAAACTAGATATGTGCTGTGTTACTTACTAGATTAAGAAAAAATTAATGATAGAGGAATTAGTCATACATTAATGACTGCCTTAAGACTTCATAATAATCAATATTTTAGTTCTTAATGAACAATGTAAATATAATTGCAGGTGTTTTAGGTGGATGTGAAGTTAATGCAAAGTTGCAAAATCATAACAATTATGATGATGAGTACCTTTTTCTGGATGATAACAAAAGTACCAGAATTAATTTTGACTTATGAACGAAGCTTAATGAAACAATGTTGTTGAAGTAACAATACTTTTCTTTAGTGTATAAAACATATAGCAACACCTTAGCAGCCATCTTCAACACACTTCATGGAGATAGGAGATTCAGTGGTGCCAGTAACAAATTGCAAGAAGCTAATTGTGGCTGGATTGTAGAGTGCAGTGCATGGATAGGTATTTGTTTTTCCTTTTTTATTTCTCCTTTTATTTTTATATTCAATTTTATTTTGACTTCCAAATAATTTCTTTTCCCACCTCTCCTTCACCCACTGAGGAAGGCTAGAAATACAAAACCTGTTACAAATATAGTCATACAGAATAAATTTCCACATTAGCCATGTTCTGAAAAATAATAAGAGAAAAAAAGTGCTTTAATCTGCATTGCGAACCTATCAGTTCTCTCTCTAGAAGTGGATACATTTTTTTTTTCTCATGAGTCTTTTGGAATTGGTGTGGGTTATTGGGTCAAACTGGGTTGCTAGGTCTTTCATAGTTGATTATCTTTACCATATTGTTACTCTGTGCACTCTTCTCCTGGTTCTATTCATTTCACTTTGTATCAGTTCATGTAAATTTTTCAAAAATCAAGCTGGTCATCATTTCTTACAGCATGGTAGTATTCCATCCCAATCACATGCCACAACTTGTTTAGTCATTCCCCAGTTGATGGGCATCCCATCAATTTCCAGTTCTTTGCCACCAGAAAGAGAGCTGCTATAAATATTTTATAACATGTAAGTTATTTTCCTTTTTTCCCTGATCATCTTGGGAAACTGACCTAACAATGGCATTGCTGAGTCAAATGGTATACATAGTTTTATAACTCTTTAGACATAATTTCAAATTTTTCTATACTATGATTAGATCAGTTCACAACTCCAATAGTATATATGTCCCAATTTTTTCCACAAGCCTTCCAACATTTTTCATTTTCCCCTTCTATTATTTTACCCATTCAGACAGATGTGAAATGATATCTCAAAGTTGTTGTAATTGACATTTTTAAAATCAATAATGATTTAGATCAGTTTGTATATGACTATTTTGTAATCTTGACCAGATCTTCCCATCTGACTGATAAATGAAACCCCAATATGCATTCTTTCCCTACATTAGAATGAGTCACATGAAAAAAATTTATATATTTTGCCTTTCTCTTTACATTTGGTACAGTGTTTTGCACATAGTGAGCACTTAATACGTATTTTTAAAAAATCATTCCTTATACACAACATTTTCTCATCTTGAATTTGTAGACTATTCTTACCTTGGTAAGGTCTATTTCTCCTTACCTCAACCTTTTATAAATCTTAATTTCCTTCAAAGCTCAATGGAAGGGTTACCCCCTACATAAAATTTGTGCTTATGGACAGCTTATGGAAGTGATTGTTGATAAATCAAAATAAATTAATAAAAAAATTTTCTATCTTTTTTTTTTCCCTCCCCACTTCCCCTCAATGAGCAGGCAAGCAATTTTATATAGGCTGTACATGTGTAGCCATGCAAAACATATCCATAGTAGTCATGTTGTGAAAGAAAATATAGAACAAAAACAAACCCAAGAAATATAAAGTAAAAATAAAAAATATGATACAATTTGCATTCAGACACCATAAGTTCTCCCTCTGGGGATGGATAGCATTTTTCATCCTAAGTCCTTCAGAGTTGTCTTGGATCATGGTATTCCTGAGAATAGCTAAGTTATTTATGAACTGATAACTTTACAATATTGCTGTTACTTTGTACGCAATACATTTCACTTTGCGTCAGTCCATTCAAGTCTTTCCAGGTTTCTCTGAGAGCATCTTGCTCATAATTTCTTGTATACCATCATAATCACATGCCACAACTTGTTCAGCCATTCCCTAATTGATGGATATCCCGTCAATTTCTAATTCTTTACCCCCAGAAAAGAGCTGATACATATAGGTCCTTTTTCTTTTTCTTTTTTTTATCTCTCTTGGGATATAGACCTAGTAGTGGTATTGTTACATCACAGTACATTAAAGTTTCACTTTTTCCCACATTCCCCCCAACATTTGTCATTTGCCTTTTTTGTCCTATTAATCAATCTAATAGGTATAAGGTAGTACCTCAAAATAATTTGAACGTGCATTTCTCCAATCAATAATGAGTTAGAGTATTTTTTCATATAAATGGGTTTGATTACTTCATCTGAAAACTGATCATATCTTTTGATCATTTATTAATTGAGGAATGACTTCTTTTTGTAAAGTTGATTCAGCTCTCTAAATATTTGAGAAATGAGGCCTTTATCAGAGAAACTTACTTCAAAAATGTTTTCACAGTTATGATTGTTAACTGTATTTCCCTATATCCTGCCCCCCCCCATTTATTTTATTCTTGTACCCTGTGCCCCTTCAAAAGTATTTTGCTTCTGACTACCCTCTCCACCAATCTGCCTTCCCTTCTATTACCACTCCCGTCTCTTATCCTCTTCACCCCTTACTTTCTTCAAGGATAAGATAGATTTCTATAGCCAATTGAAAGTGTATATTATTCCCTCTTTGAGACAATTCTGATGCGAGTAAGGTTCACTCACTCTCCCACTTCCCCACTTTTCCCCTCTATGGTAAAAGCTTTTCTTGCCTCTTTTATGTGAGATATAATTTACCCTAGTCTACCTCTCCCTTTACCTTTCTCCCAGAATATTGCTCTCTCACCCATTTTAATTTTATTTTTTAGATATCATCCCTTCATATTCAATTCATACCTGCGCCCTCTGTGTATATATATATATTCCTTCTAACTACCCTAATAATGAGAAACTTCATGTGAGTTAAGTATCATCTTCCCATGTAGGAATGTAAACAGTTTAACCTTGTTAAGACCCTTGTGATTTTCCTTTCCTGTTTACCTTTTTATGCTTCTCTTGAGTCTTGTATTTGAAAATCAAATTTTCCATTCAGCTCTGGACTTTTCATCAAAAATGTTTGAAAATCCTCTATTTCATTGAATATCTACCTTCCCCCCCAAAAGATTATATTCAGTTTTATTGGGTAGGTGATTCTTGGTTGTAATACCAGCTACTTTGCCCTCCAGAATATCATATTCCAAGCCCTCCAATACTTTAATGTAGAACCTGCTAAATTTTCTGTTATCCTGACTGTAACTCCACCATACTTGAACTGTTTCTTTCTGGCTGGATTCAATATTTTCTCCTTGACCTGAGAACTCTGGAAATTGGCTTTAATATTGCTGGCAGTTTTCATTTTGAGATTTCTTTCAAGAGATGATCAGTGGATTCTTTCAATTTCTATTTTACCCTCTGGTTCTGGAATACCCAGACAGTTTTCCTTGAAAATTTCTTGAAAGATCATATTTAATCTCTTTTTTTTTCTATCATGGCTGTCAGGAAGTTCACTAAATTTTAAATTATTTCTTCTAAATCCATTTTCCAGGTCAATTGTTTTTCCAATGATGTATTTCACATTGTCTTCTATTTTTTCCATTTTTTTTTTGGTTTTATTTTATTGTTTCTTGATTTCTCATAAAGTCATGAGTTTCCATTTGCACTATTCTAATTTTTAAGGAATTATTTTCTTCTGTGAACTTTTGGACTTCCTTTTCCATTTGGCCAATTTTGCTTTATAAAGCATTTTTCTCATTGGCTTTTTAGACCTCTTTTGCCATTTGATTTAGTCTGTTTTTTAAGGTGTTTTTTTCTTCACTGTTTTTTTTTTTTGTCTCCTTGAGCAAACTGTTAACTCATTTTTCATTATTTCTTTGCATCACTCTCATTTCTCCTCCCAATTTTTCCTCTACCTCCCTTACTTGATTTTAAAATCCTTGAGCTCTTCCATGGCATGAGATCAATTCATATTTTTCTGAGAGGCTTTCAATGTAGAAGCTTTGACTTTGGTGTCTTCTTCTGAGTGTGTGTTTTGTTCTTCCTTGTAAACATAGTAACTTTCAATAGTCAGAGTTTTTTTCCCATTGTTTGCTCATTTTCCCAGCTATTATTTGCCATTCAACTGTTAAATTAGGGCTCTGCTTCCAGGGTCAACAGCACACTGTTCTAAGCTTCAGGGGTTTTGTGCAACTGTTTTCAAAGATACTTCTAGGGACCAGTAAATTTTCAATTCTTCAAAGGTGGTACAATCTAAGGAAAGGTGTTTACTCCCCTGCTGGCCTGTCCTCTGCTTGGTAAGTGAGCACAAGCTGTTTTTTCTGCCCTGGAACTGTGAGGGCAGGTCCCCTCTCCACTGCTGCCTCAAACTCTGCTATGTTAGTGCTCCTCCTCACCATGGGACTGCCACTCAGGATTATGACCCAGATCAGAGCATGGATAAAGCAACAGAGTCCTGTCCCAGTGAAACCAAAAAGACCTCTGTAATCTCCTTCTGACCAAATTAGTTGACCCCCATACCAACTGTGGGCTGAGAACTCTGTGGCAGCCACTGCCACTGCTGACTCAATCACTCCCAAGGCCTGCTCAGGATTTGCTGGACCAGGGCTGTGCTGTCACCACCTGCTGGACTGCACTCCACGCTTACCCAGGTGCAACTGACCTTTCCTGCTGACCTTCTAAGTTGTCTTTGGAGTCTACAGGCTGACAAGTCTGGAAATCACCACTGCTGCCAGTGATTCAGTGACTTCCAAGGCCTGCTTCAGGTTTGTGGGGGCCATGCTGGTGTAGCCTATGCTGAACTGTGCTTCTCTTTCACCCTGGCCTTTCCTGCTGTCCTTCCAAGTTGTCTTGGGTTGGAATTTGTTTCTCTCTATCTTTTTGTGGATTTAGCTGCTCTACAATTTGTTTAAAGTCATTTTTGAAGGTATTTGGAAGGGTTTGAGAAAGAGTTCAGGTGAGTCCCTGCCTTTACCCTGCCATCTTGGCTCCACCTTAGGATTTTTTAAGCACTATAGGTGACAAAGTATTTCAAATGGCGAAATACAGTGAGTTAAGAGTTACAAAAAATTAAGAAAAACTTAAGAAGGGATGATTTCTGAAAATAACAAGCTAAGTACAGACATTGATAAGAGAAATTTTAATAGAAAGTGACAGAACGAGGAGTCCTTACTTTTTTAAAGGAGTGGTCAGGAGATAGCTAAAGCACACACAATAATGAACTGGAACAGATGAAAATATAGTGGAATTTGAATAAAAATCAGGATCTTAAGCTCAGATCTTCCACTTACAATAATATGTTTTTTATATAAAGTTAAATATTATCAATATTTATCCTGTTAATTTAATAACTGAATATTCTAATGATCTCTGAGTTTACTAGTATGGATGATTGTTTCAGTGACTCAGATCACAATTCATCTGTATTCACCATCCTTTGTAATGTTTGTCAGTGACCTCCCATAATTTTGCCATAGGAGGTCCAGCAGGCTAGTGACCCTCCTCATTTTCATCATGACTTCTCTAGTATCCTAGTGGAGTATTAGACTATCTACTCTCTCATGCCAGATTACCTATCTTCTTTGTTGATCATATATTTCTTTGATGACATTTTTTATTTTGCTCCTCTTTTTAGTTCCTATTAGAGGTAGTTATGGGACACTAGATGAAGCACTTAGACTGAAATTGAGAAGACATGAGTTCTAATTCATCTCAGCTGGTAACTATACGACTCTGTGCAATTCACTTGTCTGCTTCAGTTTCTTCAACTCTAAAATGGGGATCATAATAGCTTCTACTTCCCCAGGTAATTGTGAAAAATCAAATGAGACAAAGTTATTTCAGTGTCTGGCACATAATAGGTATTTGATAAATGCTTATTCCCTTCCCTTATTTATTTAAATTTTGCATTGTAGTCATACCCATCACAGTCAGCCTTCTGAGTGATACCCATTTTTAATTCTTTGGAAATTGCAGCAATACAACCGTACAACAACAGTGTTAGAATAATGACTATTTTAATAAGATTATAACATAAGACTACCTCAAATCTATATATTCATTGAAAATGTATGAAGGATTTATTATTGTTGTTTACTTTCACCCATGCTTAAAAATAAAAAAGGAAAATCATTGGATCAATGAACCCAAAAATAGTTAATACTGCCCATCATGTCGAATTTGTTCAAATGTCATGCAAAATAATGATAAGCAATCAAATAAAGTAGATTCTCTTGAAACTCCAAATTATTTTCAGTCATGAGTATTATTGTCAAGGAACAATTGGTCAAATAATTTAGGACTTGGACAAGTTGGACCACAGTGAGAAAATGGGTTTCATATAATTTATTTTAGAAATGTACGTTAGTTCATAGATGTAACCTGGCTCCCTTATGAGATTAAATGAGTAAAAGAGAGAAAGAAGAAACAAAGAAACAAAGAGAAAGACAGAGTCAAGAAAGAGAAACAGAAAGAGAAAAAGGGGAAAAGGAGAAAGAAAGAAGAGAAACAAAGGGAGAAAGAATGAAAGAAAAAAAGAAAGAAAAAAGAGATAAAGAAAACAGAGAGGGAAAGGAAAAAATCAATTTGTAGCATTTATAGAAGATGGAGTCAATCAACAGAATGTGGCAGAATTGAGATAGCTAAGTTCATTAATACATTTTTCATTCCAAATCATATTTAGGTCAAAATTAAATTCTAATCTATGCTCTAGTGTCTATTAAGGATCACTCATGAAGTTCACGTATGAAATTAGATTTGGAGAAGTACAGCATTTGTCCAATTACACCAAAAATATATTTTAAAAAACAAATGTAAATCTGACAATTCCTTGCTGTCACTGTTTTACAAATTACATTTCTATAAATTAAGAGTGATTCATAATGGAGGCAGTGAACTAAAATTAAACATGTAACACTGATCACACATTTTAATGATTTAAGCAATGCCTACCAAGTGACATGATAGAAAGAAAAAAGAACTGGCTTCTCTGAAGGCCAATATATTATTGATTCAAAATGAAAGAATTGGGTAATAGCATAGGACTTTTAGACAAGAGTAGTTGCTGTCCTAAAGTAGTAAATGCAAGAGGGACATCCACAGAGGTTGGGAGTTCCCTGTGGATTTAAAACACAAAACTTTGGTCTTGAAGTCTCTAAGCTTCCTTTTATCAAATTTCTAAAGAGAGGTAACAACCACATCAACCCATATAACCTGATATGTGAATTCAATAGTGCAGTACCTATGCCCATTTCTCTTAGCCATATAACAAAATTTTGTGCTTAAAAGTGAAGCATTAAATCATTAATATTGAAATTTTCTGACTATTTAAGTTTGCAATCATTGATCAGATTTTGAAACTTTTATTTGTAGAACGTCTTTAACAGCAGAAAATTTTAAAGAATACATTTCAACCTAATCACAACTAGTAAATTCAGTAAGGAAAAAAAAAAGTTGAATGTAGAAAACAGAGCTGTTAAGTAACCATAACCTTGTTCATAAGCAGTCTTTGGACAATAGGAGAAAAGGAAGGAGAAAGTTGTTTGTTTCTAGCTTCAATTCATATTTAGTAAAACTATAAAGGGAAGCAAAACACTGTGCATTGGTTTCCCCTCCTGTGACAGAAGAAATAATAATATTTAATAATTGGCACACCGTATACCCCTTCCCTCTCTCTCTCTGCCTCTGTTTCTCTGTCTCTCTCTGTCTCTGTGTCTCTTTGTCTCTGTCTCTCTCTCTGTCTCTGTCTCTGTCTCTGTTGCTGTCTCTCTCTGTCTCTGTCTCTCTCCCTCTGGGGACTGTGATTACAGTGATTTCATTGATGTAAAGGAGCTCCTAAAGAAATTTACTCAGGTAGACACTTGCTTGACAATATAGAGTCTTAGAGTGTTTCCTGTGGTCAGATTAAAATTAAGTGTCAGACTTGTACCCAAGTCTATATGCTATGCTGCAGTTGCTACTTGTATTATTGTTATCACATAAACTATCAAGTTAATAAAGATGGCTAGATATTGTAAAATGCCATTAAACATTGAGGACTCAAGAAAGCAAATCACAGAATTTGGCAAGATGGTTAAATGAGAAGACATGTTAAAGTATAGTTTACCTTTATCATCTCAAACAGCAAGATGTAAGAGTAAAATGAAGTAAAAAATAAATTGCAGTAAGAAAAAATGAAAAGAGCAGATATCCCCAAAAGTAAAAATTCTCCCTATGCACATGCTAAAGTACTCCACTGGAAACCTTCTTTCAATTTGATAAGCTGATTTGGGGGTGGGGAGGGAGACGATGGATTTATTTTTAGACATATTAAATTCAAAATTTTCATAGAAATATCCAGGAGGCACCTTGGTACAAAAATTATTGTCATCTTCCTCTTCTGGGCATAATTGGCTTAAGTAAAAAAGAGCACCATGTGGAGCAAGGGATTAAAGCAGTATATGTGGAATTTAATTCTGTATCTCAACTTTTCTTTACCTCTGATTCCTCAACTAGACAAACAGAAAATGCTTCAGAGATTGATGTTAGGGTTGGACAAGAACTGTTTCAAGTTTCTTATGAGAAAGCATTTAAGTTGATACATGAAATAACTGAGTAACATGGATTTTTTTCATGATAAAGAAGTCTTTCCAGCATTCTAGTATAGCTGATCAAAATGATCTATGACAATTAACTCTTAAACAGCTCTGTAGCTTCACTGGGATAATTCTCAGGATAACTTCAACAGCAATCAGGATTGTAGAGAGAATGTGTTTTTCATCCTATTCCTGTCTAGTTGTCCCCCTCTCCCCCCCACACACACACATCTGCTAGATTTATTTATTTTTCTCTTTTTTTAAAGAGTATTTTATTTTTTTCCCAAATCACATGTCAACATAATTTTTAGCATTCATTTTTAAAAGATTGTGAGTTCCAAATTTTTCTCCCTCTCTCTCCCTCCCCTCCTCTCTTCTGAAACTGGTAGGTAATTTGATATAGGTTATACATGTGTTATCATGTAGAACATATTGCCATATTAGTTTCAGTTGTAAAAGAAAAAAAACACAAAAGAGTAAAGTTAAGTGAAAAAAAGTATGCTTTGATCTGCATTCAGAGTCCATCAGTTCTTCATTTAGATGTAGATAGTATTTTCCTTCATGAGTGTTTTGCCCTTTTCTTGGATCATTGTACTGCTAAGAAGAGCTGAGTCATTTATAGTTGATCATCACACAATGTTGCTGATACTGTGTACAATGTTTTCCTGGTTCTGCTCATTTCACTTTGCATCAGTTCATACAAATCTTTCCAGGTTTTTCTGAAATCTGACTGTTCATCATTTCTTACATCCCCTCAGTTTTCAATATTTTGCCACCACAAAAAGTGCTGCTCTAAATATTTTTGCACATGTAGGTCCTTTTTCCTTTTTTATGGTCTCTTTGGGAACAGTAGGTCTATATATTTTGAAAGCTTTCTGTCTTAACATGGCAATATCTTTTAGGAATGTTCACAAATTTTGTGCATTAATGTTATTTCCTGTTGACTGTGGGCAATTTTTTTGTGATAATGCTCTGGGTCTAGTACAATTTATTTGTTGAATTCTCAAGAATATTTGTTGTTTATATTTGCAGTATGTTTCCTCTTTAAATTTGAATGATATCATTCTCTGTTGTTTCTCTTCCTATATGTCTGGCTGTTCTTTCTCAGTCTCCTTTGCTAGATCTTCATTCATATCATGCTCCCCAAATAGGGGTGCCCCTTATCAGTTTTGATGTAATTATCAACTTTAAGTAGATCATTCTCCAATCTATTTATCCAGACCTAATCTGTCTCCTAACCTTTAGTCTCACATATCCAAATGCCAGACATCTCAAACCCATAGACATCTTAAACTCTCCATGTCCAAAACTGAGCTCAATATGTCCCTGTTGCCCTAACCTTCCCCTTTTCCTAATTTCCTTTTTACTGTTGAGAAAACCGGTATATTCCCAGTCACCCAGGTTCTCATCCTCCATTCAGTTTCATACCCAACAAATCCAATCTTTTGCAAGATCTCTTGCATATATTTTCTCCTTTCTGGCATGGCAACTCTCATGATGGGAACCTGCATCATCTTACACTTAGACAATTTCAATAGCCTTCTTGTTTTTCTGCCTTTCTCAAGTTTTTCCCCACTCCAGTCTACCTCACACTGCCAAGAACATAGTAAGCACTTAATGAATAATTGTTGACTTGACTTGTCTGTTAATTTATGAGGTATGGAAATTTTCTTAATTAAAATTATAGTTACTTGATAATGTCTTTCAAGGTATTTGGTAGCTGCCAATTTTTTTGAGCCTACAGTGATATATTTCAAAGTTTCTACTGCTTTATTCATCAAAAACCTTCATTGATCAATAAGTCTGAGTTTCTTAACATACAGTTTTCTCTAATATCTTGTGGAAATGGTCTGGTCTTGTATCTCTATCATTACTGCTGCTACTTCTTACTGTTGTTATTGTTTTTGCTGTTATTATTGGTCAATTGTGACTTGGGCTAAATTCTCCTAAATCCAATTCTTAACCAAGTTATTCAGGAGCTATGCCCTAAGTCAGGATCTTTATCATAAATAGTTCCTAGATGATTGCATGGTACAACTTTACAGACCCAAAGACCATCTCCCTCACCTATCTGCCCTCCCATACATATGTAAGCTCCTTGAAAGCAAAGACTGTTTGTTTTGTAAGCACGGCACTTAATGCCTGGCACATAATAGGTGCTTAATATATTTTCTCTGACTTGACAACATTAAGACTATTATGGGGTTCATCTTACTTAAATGTTCCATATTTCAGCACCTGATGGTAATAGGCAGTCCAGCACAGTTGACTTGGAACATAGTAATATTTTCATATGTTGATTGATTGATTGAACATGACAACCATGTTTAAAGAACACACATATAAAGATGATATACTTTTCATTCTGTTTTACAAGAGGCCTTTCCAGATCCCCCAAGTTTCTAGGGCCTCCCCTCATTTTACCTTCTTATTTCTTTTTAATATATCTTGTATATATTTTATATACATGTTGATTTCCTGGAGAGAATACCAGCTTTTTGAAGTCAGGATGTGTCTCAATTTAATCTTTATATGCCCAGCATCTAGCAGAGTGCCTGGTAGAAATATGCCTGTGATAAAAGCTTGTTGATTGATTATCATTTTTTCCTGCATGCTAATAATAAGCAGAATGTCTGTCCATTCTCATCTTCATCTAAATTAGCCCTCCCACTATTGATATCTTTTATTTTCATTATGTTGAGATACATCGTGTCAATTGTCTGCTTAAAAGATTCAACAGCTCTCTCGCATAAAAATTACTATTCAAATTTGTTATTCTGGCATTCAAGGACTCTCCAATCTGGAGCATCCCACTTTTCATTCTTAACTCATTCTATGCTCCTCCAGATACTCATATAGAATCAGATCACTTTACATGTCAAATACATATAGAATCCTAGGATCATTAAATCATTAGGTCACTTGGAACTTGAAGAGACCTAGAAGCTACTGAATCAAATGCCTTTTTTTTTTTAAGAGATGATGAATCTAGGGCAACTAAATGGTGCAGTGAATAGAGCTCCGGCCTTGGAGTCATGCGGACTCGAATTCAAATCTGGCCTCACACACTTGACATAGACACTAGCTGTGTGACCCTGGGCAAGTCACTTAACCCTGATTGCCTTGCCAAAAAGAGAGAGAGAGAGAGAGATAATGATGATGATGATGATGATGATGATGATGATGATGATGATGATGATGGAATCTGAGGCCCAGTGAGATTTTTTTTTTCCTTTAAGTAACTTTGTCAAGGTTACATAGCCAACAAGTATCTGAGAAGGGATTTGAAACTAATTCTTCCTGACTTGAAGTCCAATGCTTCCTCCATTACTTTGTGCTGCCATATTGCTCATTCTCACACTCTGTGCCTCTGTCCACACTCATCTGTGTCCTTGAAATGTAACTTTCCTTCAAAACATAAAGTCCTTTTACCTATTCAATTTCTATTTATCCTTTTAAAGACCCAAATCAAAGGAAGTCTCCTCCAGAAAACTCTTCTTTCCTTTCCTTCCCAATAATGAAAAAAACTCACATGTTTATAGTTCTTGAAGATTTTCAAAATACTTCTTTCATTTTGATCTTATGAAATCAATGGTACTAGTCATATTATACCCATTTTATGGGTAAGAAAACTAAGACTCAGAAAGATTAAAGATTAAGTAATGTGTCCATAGTTGCAAAACTAGTATCAGAGTTATGCTTAATGATTGAGTCTGGTGCTCACTCCAGTATTCTGCCTATTATATACATTACATACTTTACTTTCTCATCCCTTATGCATTTATGCAAAATTTCAGCATATAATTATATATATGTGTATGTATATATATGTATGTATGTGTGTATACACACACACTGGATATACTGTATATTACATAAAGTCAGGAGTCTTGTCTATTTTTCTCCATCTCCTAGAATAGTATTCAGCAATATTTATGTAATTAGTTCAACTAAATTCTGACTCTTTGTCCCAGACTATTGCATGATATCGATATGTATCCATATTATATGCTCAAGTTCATATATCACTCTGTGTCTCACAAGGAATTTTGCACATATCTCCTTTGTTTTTGGCAGTCTTATAATTGATGTAAGCTTCAGAGGTATTATTATTCCAATTTTAGAGATAAGGAAGCTGTGTCTCTGAAGAGTAAAGTATTTATTTTCCATGCTCACACAATCGGTTGACTCAAACCGAGGATTACAAATCTAGTGCACTTTCCTGTGCCTATGAACTCATGAATACATTGAGATATATATATATATATAATATATATATAATATATAGACTATATATATATATAATCTATATATTATATATAATATATATTATATATATATACATGGACATGTATGTGTGTGTTGATATATGAAAGATCTGTGATTATAGTCTAGTCAGGAATTCCAAATGAGGGAACTACCTGAAAAAAAATTTAAGTTACAATTATGAATTAATACATAGGTCCATGGGATCTAAGTTTCATAGAGGTTTTTATTTGCTTAAGATTACATAATACATAATTATTAGAAACCAAATTTAAATTCAATTCCTCTTAATAACAAACACAGAATTCTATCCACTTATATCCATCTGAATGTCTGTCTTTCTGTCTCTATATCTGTGAGTATATGTGTGCTAATACTTCCACTATCTCCATAAACACTGCTTAAAGAAAAATAAATATTTATACAAAAGGAAGAGTTAAAGTTGTTTTGCATTTAAAGCCTGCTTTGATTGGGCCCACTTCTTTTGTTTTTGGTCATTGCCTTATGGTCATCTATCCCTCATATCTCCTTTCAATGTCATTAATTATATTTTTTCCTGATTCTTTTGATTACTATTTATAACTTTTCAACCAGTTAAATATATTTCTACCATACTTAAGATTACCCATTATCAAGTTTACCATTTTCCATTTATTTTACTGCATTTAATTCTAACAACAAGCAGTGCATTAGCTTTCTGTTAAAATAGACTGTGACCTTTCTATGCTCCATCATAGCTATTGCCCAGCAATGCTCTAAAATAGCACAAAAATGAAAAGAGAGCAATCATGAGCAATGCCAAACCATTTAAATGATGTGGCAATAATAATTCAATAGCTACAAACAGTAAGAAAATTATTAATCTCTTTGAGGAATGTAATTCAACAAATTAAATCATTTGGAAAGAGTAGTTCTAGTTCTCAAAACGTGGAACATAGAAAAAATTTTTTCATTATTTTGATAGCATATCAGATAGTCTCCTTTAAGAATAGTATAAAAAAGAAGCAGTAAAATTGCAATTCAAATATAAATTCAAATTGGCTATAGAACCTTTTACATTTTGTCTCCAAATATCTCCATATATCTTAACATATAAATCCCTTTGAGAACTGGCTTAATTGGATTAGCATATTATAAACTCTCTGAAACCTGTTATAATTTACACTGTGAAGGCTGAAGAATCTTAGTTTCAAATCTTTTTTTTTTCTAATTTGTGTCACAATTATTAAATGTAATAAAGAGATGGAGAAGAAAAAGATTTGGATAGCAAGGTAGATACCAAATCCTTCAGCATAAATTGAATCTGAACATTTGCCATTAACTCTAAAAGGACAAATACTCCTGAGGTTAGAAATAAGACAGTGCTTTGTTTCAATTTTTTTTTTGCATATGAGTGTTTTGCTTTAACATTTCTGCTCTTATTTAACCTGAATCTTTTACTAAACAAATGATTTTTGAAGTGACCATTCTCCAATTTCATAGTAAAATAAGGATTTTAGGAAGATAGTATTCAATGAGTGTGTTAGCATGTTGGATGAATGCCAGGCAATTGTTCAGATTCAAATCACTGGGTGAAGAAAATGACTGAAAGGGAGAGGTATTTAAAGAAGCAAAGCTTTTGCAGGGTAATACAGGAAGTAGATGTCGATTAGGAGCCTCTTCAACAAGGTAGCCACTTCAGGCCTCAAATTAGAAGCTTCATCAATAGGACAAATTATCTAGGTCCTGAACCAGCAGCCACACAATGTGTAGCTTATCCTAGGCCCAGTTTCCTGATTCCTAGAGTCTGTAGAAAAATGTCTCCATGTTAGATATCACTGCCCCAAGACTAAATAAGCCTCTACCTGCTTCTCCTCACCCCTCTCAATACAACCACCTTAGGGGAGTAGCACTTTCCCCTGTTATTTTTATTTCTTTCTTTGTTTTGTTTTGTTTTCCATTGAGCCTAGTTATCCATAGCTTAGAGCAGCAAAACCAAACCTAAGACACTACTGCATTTCTGTTTTTGTTTCAAGATGAAGTCCTTCCTACTTCAGTTTTGCCAAAGGTCAAAGAACCTACAAAAAGGGTAATGTAGACTCTGAGGGAAGTTAATTGCTAGGAAATAGAAACTTAAATAGAAAATTAAAACCTGAGGCATGACTACATTATGGCTATGGTAGGAGAATTAGGGGAGGTAAGAAGAGCAAGAATCCAGAATAAAGGGTTTGTGCCTACCGCAGTGGTGGCTTACTGAATTCAGCCTCTCAAAATGATTCACAAGTCAGTAATTAACAATTCACAACATATGTGACCTTATCATCCAGCACATTGAGTCATATCCTTATGCCACAGATGTTAAAGCATAGCTTACCTCAACCACACAAATCTTTCAGGTCCATAGACTAAAGGGAAATAAAGAGATTAACAGCTTAATAATACCAAGCCAGTGGTCATCTTGTAAGGAATATTTATAGTATTTATAAAGTACTTCATGTAAATATTATAGTTACATCAATAATATATGCTTGTATTGGCTAGGCAAATCCACTTATGAGACTATGAACATGTTGCTAGAGGCCTATGCCTTGAATTCAATGTAATTGACACTAGACAAATGGATACCTTGGAATACAAAGAAATAGAAATTATAATAATAAAAGTGTGAAATATTAGAGCTAGAAGGAATCTTGAGATCATCTAGTCTAACTCTTTTCACAGTGGCAGATTTAGGTCTTCTTTCATTCACTGAGCAGTGATCATGTGACTTTCATACACTTCTGTGTATATTACCACTTCTAGTAATGTCAACATTTTATTATTAATAAGAAGTAGCTGAAACAGAAGAAGGAACAGAGGAAAATGAAGAGGAAAAGAAAGAGAAGAAGAAGAATCTATATGGCAAAGGACATGGGGAAAAGGGTAGTAAGAAATGGCTAGTAAAGAACTGATGCCTAAGAAAGAAGGGAAAGAGTAAGGCAATACCTTAGGTACAGGGAGGGCCCTCTGGCCTAGTAGTTTTTTGTTTTTTGTTTTTGTTTTTTGTTTTTTTATATAAGCTTTCTATTATGGTTTCATTTATACATACCTGAGTCATTAAGATAGGATGGAAACACTAGGTCCCTACACCCCTGCTTTTAAGTTTCCTTTTGTGTATCATCTTCCTCACTACACTTTAAACTGATCCAGGGCAAGGACTGCCTTTCTTTTTCTAATTTGTATCCCCAGCAGTTAGTATTGTTCCTGGAACACAGGAAACATTTAATAAATAGTTGTTGAATCAAATTGTTACTAGTCATTCCTCAAATTGTTAATTAGTGTAATAACAGGTAACATTTATATACTTTATGTTTGCAAAGCACTTTACAAATATTATCTCATTTGGTCTTCACAACAACCCTGGGAAAGAAATGCTATTATTATCTCCATTTTGGAGATTAGGAAACTGAGATAAATAGAGATTAACTGATTTGCCTGGGATCACATTGCTTGTAACTGTCTGAGGCCACATTTGAACTCTCTTCCTGATTCAGATATCCACTGTGTTTCCCACTGTTATATAGTTTCTCAATATTGTAATATCATATTATTCCTTAATCTGGGTTGGTTCTTCAAAGCATTGAAAAGAGAAGGGATTGATAGTGACATGGACTGTCCCTGTTGGTTGAGAATTCATTAGAAGTTGATAGTTGGAGTATATCCTAAATTGCTTACTATTCAAACAATCCCTGGTTGTAGGTAGGAGGAGGTGGTCTGTGCAGGGTTTCCATTTTTCTCTATGCCTATATACCTAGAAACTTGAGGTTATTAGTGCTATTGTTATACTTTTCAACTCTGAGATTTCACCTCTGGTATATGATTGTCGCCATGATATTAAATATTCAGCAATAATGCTAATGTAAATGTGTATTAGAAATGGGAATGATAGAATTTGGGTTTTTCAATTATATATCTAATATTCCTTTTAAGAGTAAAGCACTATATTTACCATTAATAGAATTATAAGAATTGTTCAAAGAAAAGAAAAATAAGTATGCATGTGTGTGAAAAGGGGTATGATATACACATGAATGTTATATACAGATACATATATGCATATATCAATATATATATACAAATACATATATACATATATAATTAAAATTCAAAAAATCATTTTTCCCTAGTCATAGTAGTATTCTGGTTTGAGGACAATCACAAAAAGTCAATTGAATAAGTATAAAATTTTTTCCATTATAACTTTTCTGTCAACCTTTTATATCTAACTATGTGAATTAGCTTTGACTAATGGCTAGCTCCTTAAAGAAGCTAGGAAAGGTCTTAAACACATAAGGTTGTAATTTTTAAAGAGGAAAGACTAAATTATAAATTTAACCAGAAGCATCTGAAAACAAGTGGTATGAAATCAAGGAACATTTGCTATAGGGTTTTGTCAGTGTAAAAAGTAATATTACTCTCTTTCTTTATTAGGAAATCAAACTCTTAGTAAAGAGTGAACTACTGGCATCACATTAATAAAATTGATACTATATTAACATAAGTAATCTTATTTTAAGCTGTATTAATAGAAACATCTTCTAGACCAAGGGAAATTATAGTCCCACTGATCTCTATACTTGTGCCAGATAGAGCATATCTGGAATATTGTTTTCAGTTCAAAAAATAATAGAATTTCAGAAGCTCACAGAAAAGTAAAAATAAAAAAGTCTTTGAACTTAAGTAGCTAAAGAGGGAAAAAAATGAAAATAACTAGTTCTATCCAAGGTACATACAGAATAGATGGAAGGTAATCACATTGTGGAAGGAACTTGTAAGGCACCTGGAAAGACCGCCTTCAGAGTGGGGTTTTGAACTCAGCTTGAAGAAAGTCAGGGTAATTAACAGAGTGATGTGAGGAAGGAGAGCAAACAGGCATGAGAACTAATTCAAAGGCACAGGAATGGGAGATTAAAGATCATGTAGCAACAGCAACTCATAGGCCAATGTGACTTGACTGAAGAATGGATTCTTTGATTCCTATTTTATTATACCCTCCAGGACCAAGCAGAATAAAACTAATCCCTCTTCCATATGACAATCCTTCAAATATTTGTCAAGATTTTATCCATTTCTAAACCTCTTCTCATGACTACATGGGCCTAGTTATTTCAAATCATCTTGGGGGGGGCACCATCTCTAGTCATCTCATGATACTGATTTATCTCTCAGGAATGTAACAGTTGTCCTTCTGTAGTCTAAAACTGGCCCTGTTAATTGAAGATAAAATTCCAGTTAAGATCTAACATCAACAGTGTCTACTGGGCCTATAACCTGTCTCATTCTGCACACTGTGATTCTATGCTGTGAATGCAATCTAAGATTACATTAGATTTTTGGTTGCCAAATTTGACTGTTGACTCATTAATTTTAGAGTTGCCAGGGATAAATCTTGCAATGATTAAGGGCAAATTGATAACACATTTTAGGAAGGACAGTACCCAGCTGAATTGCATACTGAGGATAGTGACAAGGGTTATAAGACTGGAAGCCAGACCATTATTGAAGGAGCTGTTGATATTTAGCCAAGAAAACAGAAGACTTGGTGGGCAGATGATAGTTGTCTTCAAATATATAAGGAACTATCTTGTGGAAGATGAATTAGAGTTGTTTTTCTTGTCCTAAGAAGAGGAACTATAAGCAATGGGTAGAGACTAGAGAAGGGGATTTCATACAGATATGAATCAACAATTAGCAAGTCTAAAATTAAAATGTCCTGTCAAGTAGGTAATGAGTTTCCCATCACTGGAGATTTTCAAGTGGAAACTGGATGGTCATTATTTTTTTTCCACAGTCTATTTAATATTTTATTTTTCCACAGTTACATGCAAAAACAATTTTTAACATTTGTTTCTAAAACTTTGAGTTCCAGATTCTCTCCCTTCCCTCATTGAGAACACAAGCAATTCTAGATAGGTCATATATATGTAATCATGCAAAACATTTCTATATTAGTCATATTGTGAAAGAAAATATAGAGAAAAAAACCTCAAGAAAAATAAAGTAAAAAAAAGTGTGCTTCAATTTGTATCTGTATCTACTTTTAGGTTAGAAATAATTATATTGTTTGGCTCACTGTTCCAATAAATATATGCCTTAAGTGAACAAGCACTTTACTAGAAATCTGTCGTTTCCCTAAAAGAAAATTTTGTCCAGACCAAATCATCAGCACATATATCAGCACACAATCATATTAGAAGGGAGAGGGTAGACTCTATCCAGTCACAAGAACTGGAAGTTTGCTTATGCAAATTGAGCTCATGAATGGGGGAAACTCCCACAAAGGTGTCAGATATTTCTCATTTAGGATCAAAGACTGAGCATTGGAAGGAACCTCAGAGATCTTCATATCTATCTTATTTTACCTTATAGATTGCAAAACTGAGGCACAGTGATTTTAATAATGTCTTCAAGGTTATATAGGTAATAAATGGCAAAGTCAAATTTCAAAACTAAATCCTTTGATTTAGAATCCAGTGATCTTTTCAATTCACTGGAGTCCATATCTGTTTCTCTGTCACCAGGTCCCCAGTTCCATTTCTTTTATTTTCTTCCCATAATTTTTTTTAAATAAACCTCACTTATTGCACTTTTATCTCAAGATAAATCTCCTTGGAATGACTCATCAGCATGATGCATCATCATACAAAATACCATTACCTCTTGAACCACCCCTCAGTAGCCAGGACCAGACTTTATTACTCCACTAATCGGCAACACATTTAGTCATTGGAAACACCAATTCTTGTCCAAGGGGATAGCTTAGTATTTCATTACAGAACAATGCTTTATGCAAAACATTCTACTATGTCAGTAAGTTTTGTAACTTATTCCCTATGAAGTTGGTCCTTATAGCTCTATGATGTCCCCTCAATGAAACCTTTTGACAAGCAATCTTATTTAAACTGGATGGTCAACAGAAATAGTAGCTCAGACACCTAGATTAGTCATCTCTAAAGTGAAGATTGTATCTTCTTGAGAAAAAAAATTGCTTGAGAAAAACCTTAGCCAGGATTATGAATTCAATTCAATTTACTAACTATTTATTAAGCCTATACTATGTGCCAGGCACAGTGCTAAACACTAATGATACAAATAAGAAAAAAGCCACAGTCCCTGCCCTCAAGCAGTTTACAATGTAATATGAGAAAACAACACATGATAGGATGCTAAAAAGCAGAAAGGTGGGGAGGGGCGGTCCAAGGCTACCTACAGCTGCTGATGGGAAATGTAGTTACCAGAAAGGTTGTGAGCCCTCTAAAGAAAGACTTTGGGAGAGGTTTAGTGCTCTACTCTCCAGTCAGCACAAGCAGCAACTGAAGGTGAATTAAGAAGTTGTAGATTATCAAAACCTGAGTCATTCCTTGTAGTAATGAGATTTCAGTTGATCCCAGGAGTCAAGGGAAGGGCATGTTGCTCTGTGTAGTTGAAGCCAATCAGAACTGGGGTTGCAAAGTAAAGCCTTGACCTCAAAGGGATCTAAGTCTTATCAACTAGAAGTTGAGAAGATGGGTCACATTTCCCTCCATCCCCATACCCAAATATGAGCTTGTATCCAACAGAATTACATTTCCCCTTTAAATATTCCCCTTTGTGCCTCTTCCTTTCCCCATCTTTCAGGGCTTTGGCATGGAAATTACAGGGCAATTATAATTTTAAATTACCAGGACACCTACAGCACATGCAAAAGCAAAATTGCTTGCCCCCTTCCCATTGCCTCCAGGACTCCACATCACCTCAAGGCTACCTGTAATAGCTACTGGTGAGTAAGCCTCCTCAACACACATAGCTTTTGTGTTATTCTTGTTTGTTGTTTTTTTTTCCCCACCTTATTATTTTCCCCCTTTATAGGAAATAGGAAACTTTATCTTTATCCCCAAGCATACCTTTTTCATAAATTTCCCTATTTGTGTTAAGGATATCGCAATCCTTCCAGTTACACAGTTTCACAGCCTTAGCATTATTCTTGACTTTTGATTTTCCCTCACCACATGCATTAAATCAGTTGCTAGATTTTGTCATTTCTTCCTCCACAATAACTCTTTCATCCTTTCCCTTTTCTCCATTCTCACAGTCACTAGTCCAGTTCATCCCCTCATTATTGCTCACCTAGCTAACTAAAAATTTATCTTTATTGGTCTCCCTGACTCAAATATCTTTTTTCTCTAACACATCCTTCATGCAGCTGCCAAATTGATTTTCCTAAACTACAGATATGACCATGTCATTTCCCTACATAATAAGTTCCAGTGGTTCCCTATTAACTCTAGAATCAAACATAATCTCACTTTTACCTCATCCTTTTAAATTTCTGTTTTGCGTTCTTCATAATGCTCATAACTGTTAGTATACTATATATACATAAATACTGAATAAATAATCAAATTTACATAATTTAAGGATATGATTATTTTTCAGTGGATGAGATTCTCAAATAAATAAGTTTGGATGCCACTGATGTATTGGACTCAATGCAAGAAAATATAATTTGTAATTAAATGATTATTTATAGAGAAACCAAGAAAATAATAGCTAATATATATATAGTGGTTTAAGTTATATAAAACACTTTAAACATATTATCTCTTTTGAGCCTTCTTTTTAAGCTATTATCATTGCCATTTTACAGAAGAGGAAACCGGGGCTGAGAGCAATTAAGTGACTTATCTAGAGTCACATAGATATTAGATATCTGAGGAAGAATTAAAACACAGATCTTCCTCACTGCAAGTCCAAGACTCAAGCTACTACATATTTTAGGTGGTATAAAAGTAACCAGTGGTATATATGTGTAAAATTCAGAGGAATACCTTCTCTATGTCAAAAAGTCAAAAAAAAAAGCTATGTGGTGGGGGCAGCATCCATGTGACAGAAAATATATTCAATTTTAAGACATTAAGAAGAAAAGTTTGAGATTGCACAATGAAGTGTGAATATAATTTAAGTGAGTTCAATTAGAATATTGGTATCCAAAAGCCCTAGACTATAATGTTAAAAGTCTACCCTTCTTATTCCTTCGAATCAACTTCATCTTTGTACTATTGTTGTTTCCCTTCCATCCACCCATGGAAAACAATAAAGTCTGTGGTGATAGACTATTCTAATTTTTACTAATACAAAATATTATACTGCCTGGAACTGTAATACATAATATATATTCAATGAACAAAAGACATCACCAAGTTATATTATTTTTGTCAGGCTTATTCTGTAAGCCACATTAAGAGGTTGAATCCCAAGGAATGAATAAGCTTCTAATATATTACCCTCAAGGCAATTTTCCTTTATAATAAAGGACAAAGTAATAGAAAAGAAGCAGAGAAGGGAAGGTATGGTTTTCCATAATGACAGCTTGTAATCAGCAACAATTGCAAATTTTCTATGGATGAATTAATACTTTGAATAATCAGCTATAGGGAAAAAGAGAAAAAGTAGGTTCAGTTGACAGGGTGTGTGACAAACTGCTATGATTCCAGAGGTTTAACTCCTCTGTAGGAAAGATATGGATGCTCAAAATGTAGTGGAGTCAGCCACTCTTGGTAGGTCTCATTTCTTATCTGGGATCCCACATGTTTTTGACAATACTGCTTCAGGGAAGTATTTAGGACTATGAATTTCCTGTACCCAGTTAGCAGCATTCAGTA
Organism: Vombatus ursinus; assembly: GCF_900497805.2. Lineage (NCBI taxonomy): Eukaryota > Metazoa > Chordata > Mammalia > Diprotodontia > Vombatidae > Vombatus > Vombatus ursinus. The sequence goes on from NW_020949351.1 coordinate 9,260,381, forward strand.
TCTTTTAAAGCAAGTGGATAATAGAATGTTAATCTAGCTCAACCTTCATTGAAAAAGTGCAATTTTGTTTAAGATACAAAGGGAGAGAAAAATATAATGATGCCTTTCAAACATACAGACTTTCAGGGAAATTTCTAGCTCAGTATCAACATTGAATCCTATGAAAAACATGACTTCAAAAGTTTGAGGCCAAAATTCTTAACAGTCTTTCTACAACTGAGAAGTAAAACAGAAAATCCACTAAATTACACACAGTTTTGGTGGTGTCACTACTGAGCATACACCCACAATATCAGTAACAAAAGGTAAGGTCCCACAAAGATAAAAATTTTATCAAAGTATATTTTATATTAAAAATGGAAACAAAATGAAACATCAATCAGAGATGTCTCAACAAATAATAACGTATTTATAGTATATCTGTAATGCCATATTATTAAGCTATATGAAACAATGAATATGTTAGAATTCAAAGACATTTTGGAAGACTTTTAGTAACTGATGAAGAGTGAAGTCAATGGGATCAAGCATCTTGAAGTGGAAATAGTACTTGGATACAGTGGGAAAGAATATTGAATTTTGAGTCAGGAACCTAGATTCAAATCTTAGCTCTGACTCATAACTTTTACATGACTTTTGGGCAAATCATGTAATCCCTCAGGGCCTCCCAGTTTAATCATAGGTAAGATGTAGACCGCACGGCCAATGATATCCCTTACAGTTCTAAATTTATGATTTTATGAATTTACATGATAATAGTAATATAAAGGAAAACAAGTTTAAATAACACTGATCAATATAATGACTAATATTAATTAATTGTGACGCATCCCTTCCTCCTCTTGGTAACAAACAGCGCAAAATCAGATATATATTGTCAGACATGGGCAATGCATAGTTTATTTTTTGCTTAACTGTCCTTTGTTACCAGGATGCTTCCACGTGAAGCAGAAGAGGGAAGTCATTAGAAGTAATGGTAAATAGGTGGACAAAGCATTATTAAAATGTTTGGGTTTTTTTTGTTTGTTTTGTTTTTTGGCTAGGCAAAGGGGTTAAGTGACTTGCCCGGGGTCACACAGTTAGTAAGTGTTATGTGTCTGAGTCCAGATTTGAACTCAGGTCCTCTTGAATCCAGGGCTGGTGCTCTATCCACTGTGCCACCTAGCTGCCCCTAAAATGTTTGGTTTTTAATGTAAAGATAGAAACATGCAAAAATTCCTACAAATAGGACAGGATTTGATTGTCATATGGAAATTGTCAAAGGTCTAATTTAGGGTCTCTTTGCAGGCACTGGAAAAGAGAAAAGAGCCACACTTGAAAGCAAAGGATCTGGACTCCCATTTATTCCTTGTCTTTGTGTTGTAGTTGAGAAGAGGAGTGGGTGAAAAGCACTGCTTTCAGCTGAGTGGAAAGGACCAGGGAAGGCCTAGCCATTTTTATGTCCTTCCAGTTCAGTCAAGCTGAGAATAATAATGTTCCTTCTCGAAAGAGTCCACACTGCTTCAGCCTCTTCATTCCTGAAGATTTAGAGACAGATAATACTTTACATTCCAAGGTCTAGGCTAGGATTAAGACCAAATGATGGGCATTGCCTTTTAAAGAAAAAGTGGGTTTTAAGTAAAAAAAAGACCCAACCCTGTTAGTGACAGAATATTTCTCCCTCAATCCAGTCATATGAATTATGGCTACTTTCCCCAATGACCCCTTCAGAAATTATTTTTTCCCTTCACCATATTTAAAAGTTAGAATATAAGGAGTTACCAATAGAAAATACAGTAATGTTTTGGATAAGGAGAAAGGCTCCTAAAAATGTTGGTCATGAAAAATAGCCATTCCATCATGTGGGAGCCTTGTGAAAACAAAAAACAAAAGGAAGAAAGAGAGAAAGAAAAAAAATACATTCATTTATCTAAATGCTGTAACATAAGTGTGTTTTTTTCCCTTTTTTTTTAACTCATGACAGTATATCATGCCCATCACTACTTGAATCATTTGAGGACAACATCTATAATTGTATTAGATTAAAAAGAATGATCCCATAATAGTGGGGGATTATAGGAAGTTTCACTGGAACTTTAAATCCATTCTCATAAACTTTTTGTTAAAGAAATCAATACCATATAATTTAGAGTTTACCTTCTATACACTCCATAAAAAGAAAAATCCATGGTAATAGTTTTTTTCTTTCTTTCTTTCTACCCTCTATGCTGAAGCTGGTAACCAGTTTCTCAAAATTTTAAGCAAGTTTAGAAAAGACTGATGCCTGAAGGGTAGAAAAGTGAGTATGCTGAGACAATATTAATCCAAGGCAGTTTTCCTCATGCAAAGTATTTTTGTTGTGGTTTATTTGCTTTTGCTCTGGACCTATGAATTCATCAGTCAAAATAAAAACCAGAAGAGGCAAAATCAAGATGAGGGAATAACAGGAAGCATCCCTGTTCCCCTCAAATGCCTCCAAACATCTCTAAAAAACATACCAGACCAAATGGATAATCCAAGAAAAAGTTATAGTGAATCATTTTTCTATCTCAGGTTGACAAAGACAAGGTTGTAGAGGAACATTAGAGAAGGCACTTAGCATATGCTGAGAATTCTGGTGTTCAAGGTTAGGCTATGCATAGGTGTGAAAGGGGATCCCAGACCCTTATTAAATATACACAGGCAGAAGGTAGAGATATCAAATAATAGTTGTGTTGTCTACCAATTCTAGGTACCAGATCCAGGGTGGACTGAGGTAGGTACTAGCCCTGCCCCAGGATGGTTTTCCAATATAAGGTGCTAGCAGGTCCTAGGTGGCATACTGAGAAAGGAACAAGGTCAGAAGGAAGAAACAGGGGTGAGATCAGACCCTGGAAGCAGAGCAGGTTCTTAATCCTAGCTTCTAGCTCAGTCTGAAGTCTGCAGATGAATAACCAATCCAGGAATCTTGGATCAAAGGAGACCCTGCAGTTATATCCCTCTGAACCAGAAGAGATTCTGAGTTGGTTGATAGTGGCTGAGTGTAGTAACAGTTTACGGTTGATTACACTCAAACCCAAGCCAGGAATTACAGAGGTCAAATTTAGGGGAGTGGGGGGGACAATCATACTTTGAATTGAATTAGACCTCTTTGAGAGCACTGAAAATTTGTGGGTCCCCAAATTGAACAATCTCCCAAAACCTAAAATAACACAACCCTCAATACACTAAAAAAGCAGCAACAAAACCAGCTTCCAGAAGTGCACAGAGCCAAGCCTTAACATCAAGCACTAGATATTCCATTTTTGGTTCATATTTGTACTCTTAGTACCTTTGTCTTTACTTCCTCCTCCCCTCCTTCCCACCATAGTGATAGACTAGAGTCAAATATCAAATTGTTCCTCAAGAATGTGAGACTAGGAGAGAACTGGAGCTCTAGGGAGTCTTGTCCCCATAATGAGGAGACAGGTAATCCCAAAGTAATTAATCCAGGACAAACCATAGAAGCAAGTACAAGGAACAGAAGAGGCAGTCTTTCCCCTGCAGCCTAGCAGTACCCAGTTAGACACTGTGCTCAGTTAGGCACTAGCAAATGAAAGGAAAAATTTCTTGCCCTTAAGAAATTTATGTTAAGGAACTTGCCTCATGCCTCTTAGCCAGGGAAATTATAAGATCAGAACCTAATTAGTTTGAATCTTACTACAGTTTGCCATCCATTATACCATGATACTTACTTAAGAAGGACACCATATCCATGTCTAACATTCTTTCTGTTAATTTTAAAGTTCCATCAATTTCATTTATTTCCCCTATACAAGACTCTCTGTATTCTGCCAATTCATCTGATTTTCATTTTAGGAGCAATTGAAATGATTTTTACTTCCCTATGATTTATTTTTAATGTTTATGTTATTTTATATCCTGCTACAATCTATCATTACAATTCTCCTTTGTTTCAAGTGCAATACATTTGTGTCTTTAGCCCAATGCTGTAAAATGGAAAGAGAAATCTAGATTTTATAACAAATAGTACAAATGGAAACACACTTTCTTATATATACTCAAATACACACAAACTTCCTTTATATTTAACTTTTCTACCATCATACATTTTCTTTTCTCCTCAGGGAGTCAAAAAAGCAATGTATTATTGACTATTATGCATAGCCTCTTATGTTTCATTTGAACTGTCACATCAATATGTCATAATTGAATACTCTAGAAATTGTTTGACATTGTTGATTCTCAAATGTTTATTATATTAATTACACTACAAATGGCTCCTTTTTAAAAATTTGGTTGCATATGTCAATAAATCCTCATTGTATCTTTAAAATATTTTTGAAGCACAAGCAAAATGAGAGAACTGTAGAATTTTAATCAAAACATTTCAGAGATAAAAAAGCATAGGCTGCAGGTATTACTGTGGCTAGAGCTTGGGACCTAGAGTCAAAAAGAAATGAGTTCAAAATCTAGTCTCAGACACTTACTAGCTATGTAACCTCAATTTTCTCTATATAATGGGTATAACAAGAGGACCTACCTCTGCAGGGTTATCATGAGGATAAAATGTGATATTTGCAAACCCTAAAATCTTGTATTAGTGCTAGCTATTATTATTAATATGAAAAAGTGAAGGTAGTCTAAAATCAAGCATAGATGTCCATATATAACAATACAATTATATGTTTTAAAAACCTTAGAGACCATTTAATCCAAGTCCCACTTTTTAGAGATGAGGAAACTGAGGTTAAGGATATTAATAAGTAATATAGGCACAATTTGAGCCTAATTCATCTGACCCCAAATCATCTCCAAAAGAAACTATGCCAAAATAGCTGTTTATGACATTTGACACCGTCACTATCCTAAAAGATTAGTTCTATTCAATTTTAAGACTTTTTAAAATATCTTAGACAAAACCTAATTATAAAATAGCCACTGATTTGGATGTCATTAGAAGTCACTCCAATCTTCCACTCATTGCAGACAATAGATGGTTGTACATTTTTTGGGGGGGGAGGAATGATTGTATATATATGTATATATGTATATGCATATGCATATGTATATGTATGTATGTATGTGTGTATATACACAAACACACACATATATAAGCTATATAAACATATATGTATATATAGTTTGAGATTCAATTTTCAAAGAAAATCTACAACCAGTGATACTTTTAATACATATGTATCATGAGGGTAAAACAAAAAAAAAAATGGTAAGAGAGCAAAGGGAAAAAGTTAATAGAATAAAAAATTGTTTCAGGTTTTGTTGTTGTTTGGGGTTTTTCAGGTTAAGAGTATTTTTAGGGGGTCTGATGGGTTTGGATTTTTTCCTCAGTCTGACACTTTGTTTGTTAAACTTCACCAAAGATTAAGTTGTTAACAGGGAAGGAAATAAGACTCTTTTACTGAGAGAAAGCAAGAAAGAGAGCTGAACAATTTGGTGAATTGATACATCAAACTAATATGTAGATAATGTGTGAAAGTTAGGCCAAGAAAATTGCCTCTTCCTAATAGACTGATTTCTGCCTGAATTATTCAGAAAATTACTTCTCCTTTCCATTTCATTTCACCAATAAATTTCTTTGTATTATATTTGTCCAAGGGGGTGGGAAATTGAAAAACCAAAATCACCCTTTGTCACAGCCTTAGCAGCATCTTTGAAAGAAAATTTGAAGTGAAACTTAAAGTTTTCTTTTCATGAAAATGACACTCTCACAGAGTAAAATGGATTTATTTCTGTCTATATATTGTAAGAAAAACTAGTTTCCATGACATGTTGGGAAAGGTACCAGATTTAGAGTTGTAGGAACTGGGTTCCAGCCAAGTTATTACCTGTGTGACCTTGGGAAAAGTATTTATCCGCTTGGGCCTCAGTTCTCTCATCAACAAATTTAAAGGATTGGACTAGACATACTCTAAGTACTTTGCATATCTAAATCTATGATCTTATAAAATGTTCAAAGTTCTTATGAATAAATGAAGGGGATATGACTTTTCATGATTTTTAGAGTGTCCTGAAGACTCTAAAATGAGTAACAACATAAGATATATTTGTTAAGAGAATCCCTGTTGGAGTCAACATGGCAGAGTAGAAGCATGTAGCCAACTTCTCTCAACATTCCCCTTTAAGCAACTTTAAAACAACACCTCACATGGAATTCTTGAGTGTCAAAGTTAACAAAAGGCCCAGTGAGACATTCTTCCAGTCCAAGGTAATTTACGATGTTGGAAAGACAGATCTGTGATGTGGGGATGGAGGATGACTCAGAGCCCATACAGATGAAATACCAGTGGTGAGACAAGGTGGTAAGTGTCAGCAGCAGCAGCAGCAGCTTTGGGAGATCTCAAACCAGACATGGTAAAGGAATATAGATACTGGTCAGAAAGAGATTAAGGGATGGTGGAGCAGTGACTTGCTTGAGCTATCTCCCAAACCCCTCCAAATACCTGTAAAAATGACTCTAAACAAATTCTAGAGTAGCAGAACCCACAAAATGTAAGAGTGAAACAAATTTCCAGCCCAAGACAACCTGGATGATTGATAGGAAAGGTCTTTTGCACCAGGCTGGGAGAGGAGCACAGTTCAGCATGGGCCACACAGGCAAAGATGGGCCCCCAGCAAACCCTTGGCTTCAGGGGACTGAATCATGGGCAGCTGTGGCACTTTCCAGACTTCTCAACCCACAAATGCCAAAGACAACTTAAAAAGTCTGTGGGAAAGGTCTGTCAGACCTGGGGTGAGAGAGGAGTGTGGTCCAGCCCTGGCCCTAGTGAACCCCAAAGGAGGCAGCAGCAGCATTGGCTGCTTCTGGAGCTATCAGCCTACAGAGGGTGGAGGGATTGAGTGGCTGATCAGAGGGGGATTGCAGGGATCTCTTTGGTGGTGCTGAGGCAGGATTCACTTGCTTTGCCTGTGCTTGGATCTGGGTCACAATCCTGGGTGGTGGTCCTAGGGAGAGGAGGAGCATTGGCCTGGCAGAGCTTGTGGCAGTGTTAGAGAGGGAATCCTCCTCACAGTTCTTAGGCAGAAAAGAGGGCTTATGGTCACTCATAGACCAGAGCACAGGCCAAGAAAAGAGTAAACACCTCTCCTTTGATCATACAACTGTAGAGGAACTGAAAATTAAAGGTGCCTGTAAGTATCTCTGAAAACAGCTGTACAAAAATTCCTGAATATTCAGACAGTACACCCTCCATATTGCAAGCAGTGCCCTACCTTAGCAAAGAGTTTAAAAGTCAAGTAATTGGCTGGAAACATGAGCAGGTAGAGAAGAAAAAATTCAGATTATAGAATTTTACTTTGGTGAAAAAGAAGATCAAAACATAGAATCTGAAGCAGGCAACAGAGTCAAAGCTCCTATATACAAAGCCTCCAAGAAAAATATGAATTGGTCTCAGCCCATGGTAGAACTCAAAAAGCATTTTGAAAAGCAAGACAGAGAAGTAGAGGAAAAATTGGGAAGAAAATGAGAATCATGCAAAAAAATCATAAATAATGAGTCAACCGCTTGCTAAAGGAGACCCATAAAAAATACTGAAGGAAATAACACCTTAAAAAATAGCCTAAGGGGTAGCTAGGTGGTGCAGTGGATAGAGCACCAACCCTAGATTCAGGAGGACCTAAGTTCAAATCCAGCCTCAGACACACAGCACATACTAGCTGTGTGACCCTGGGCAAGTCACTTAACCCCCATTGCCCAACCAAAAAAAAAAAAATAGCCTAACCCAAATGGTAAAAGAGGTCCGAAAAGCCAATGATGAGGAGAATACCTTAAAAAGCAGAATTGGTCAAATGGAAAATGAGGTTCAAAAGCTCACTGAAGAAAATAATTCCTTAAAAATTAGAATGGAGCAAATGGAAGCTAATGACTCTATGAGAAATCAAGAAATTATAAAACAAAACCAAAAGAATGAAAAAAAAAGATGATTTTCTCATTGGAAAAACAACTGACCTGGAAAACAGATCCAGGAGAGATAATTTTAAAATTATTGGACTATCTGAAATCCATGATAAAAAAACAAAGAGATTAGACATCATCTTTCAAGACATCATCAAGGAAAACTGCTCTGATATTCTAGAACCACAGGGTAAAATAGAAATTGAAAGAATCCACCAATACCTCCTGAGAGAGATCACAAAAGGAAAGCTCCTAGGAATATTATAGCCAAATTCCAGGGTCCCCAGGTCGATGAGAAAATATTGTGAGCAGCAAGAAAGAAACAATTCAAGTACTATGGAAACACAATCAAGATAACATAAGATTTAGCAGCTTCTACATTAAGGGATCAAAGGACTTGAAATATGACATTACTAAGGTCAAAGGAGATAGGATTAAAACCAAGAATCACCTACCCAGCAAAACTGAGTATAATCTATGAGGGGAAAAAAGTGTCATCTAATGAGATACAGAAATTTAATGCATTCTTGAGAAGCCAGAGCTAAATAGAAAAACTGACTTCCAAATACAAGACTCAAGAGAAGCATGAAAAGGTAAACAGAAAAGAGAAAGCATACATACACACACGCACACACACACACACACACACACACAGAGGGCACAGTGAGTTGAATATGAAGGAATGATATCTAAAAATTAAAATTAAGGGGTGAGAGAGGATTGTACTGGGAGAAGGAGAAAGGGGAAGGTGGAATGGTGCAAATTATCTCACATAAAAGAGGTAAGAAAAAGCTTTTATAGGTGAGAGGGAATGAATGAATCTTACCCTCATCAGATTTGGTTTAAGGAGGGAATAACACACACTCAATTGGGTATAGTAATCTATTGTACCCTATAGAAAAATGTGAGGACAAGGATAACAGGGAGGAATGATAGAAGGGAGGATAGATTGGGGGAAGGGGCAATCAGAAGCAAACACTTTTGAGGAGGGGCAGGGTCGAAAGAAAGAATAGAATAAATGGGGTGGCTGGATAGGATGGAGGTAAATATAATTAGTCTTTCATAGCTTGACTATTATGGAAGTGATTTGCATGACTACACATGTATAACTTATATTGAATTTCTTGCCTTCTCAGTGAAGGTGGGTGGTGAGGGAAGGAGAGAGAGAATTTGGTACTCAAGGTTTTAAAAACAAATGTTAAAAACTATTTTTACATGCAACTGGGAAATAAGATATACAGGCAATGGGGTATAGAAATCTATCCTGCCCTACAGGAAAAATAGAAGAGGAAAGGAATAAGGGAAGGGGGGGGGATAGAAGGGAGGGCATGTTGGAGGAAGGTGTATTCAGAATGCATGCCATTGGGGTGGGGGGAGGGGACAAATGGAGAGAAAATTTGGAACTCAAAATCTTGTGGAAGTGAATGTTGAAAACTAAAAATAATTAATTAAAAGAAAAAAAGAAAAGAAAGAAATTAAAGGAGTCCCTGAGCTAGCACTAGACACAACACTAGACACTGTTCGGTAACTCCATTATCTATACCCACTTCTGAGTCACAATTCAAGGGCAGAGAGGAATGCTTGCAGTCAAGAAGGAACAGGGGCCCTTAGAAGCAGAATCACTTTTGGTCACTAAGGATAAGGGACCCTGAGGAAAAGTATCACTTCCAGTCCCAAGAGAACAGAAGCCCTGATGTCAATCTCTCTTCTGGTCCCAAGGGAGCAGGGAACCTGAAGAGCGGTATTGATTGTAATCCCAAGGGATCAGGAGCCCTTCCTGGGTAAGAACCAGAGTACACACCAGGAGAACAGTGACCAGACCCCTCTCCAGATCACACCATCTTGGAAGCACCAAAAACTTCCAAACCCCCAGAACAAGCTCTGAAAAAAAAAAGTAGTGAGAAAAAGCCTGAGGCTTCAGAGAGTGTCTCTACTCACTTTTTGCTGGGAATAGAGTCTAACTTTATCCTAAAGTTCAAAATCAAGAAATAGCATGAAAAAAAAATTAGCAAACAACCAACTATAAAAAAGAACCTGATCATAAAAAGCTACTATGATTATAGGGAAGATCAAGACAGAAACTCAGAAGACAATGAAGTCAAAATAGCTATAAGCAAAGAATCAAAGAAAAAAACAGCTATTGGACACAAGCTATTGTAAAAAAAAGAGCTAAAAAAATGATTTTCAAAATCAGCATAGTAGGGGGCAGCTAGGTGGCACAGTGGATAGCTCACCAGCCCTGAAGTCAGGAGGACCTGAGTTCAAATCCGGCCTCAGACCAAACACTTGACACTTACTAGCTATGAGACCCTGGGCAAGTCACTTAACCCCAATTGTCTAAAAAATAAAAAAAAATAAAAATCAGCATAATAGAGGAAAAAATAGGTAAAGAAAGGAAAGCACAGGAAGAAACTTATGAAAAGACAACTGTTTTTGGTCTCTACACTGGCCCTAATTACTTTTTAGTTCATCTATCTGCCAACTATTCTCATCTCTCTCTTTCCTAATGTGTCTTTCTCATGTCCCAGAGCCACTTAAAATACATTTAGCTCAGGTTTTGCATGAATAGAGAAAATACATAGAGAGGACTGAGAACTGATTTGCTGAGAAATTTGGGACCTTCTAGATAGGCTTTCTATCCTAAGTCATCTCAGGTTCTACATGTGTATCTCCTTAAACCCAACATATATTGTTGTTGTTGTTGTTGTTGTTGTTTTTCTAAAAAGCTGTGTATAAACAATTTTATCAATTAAGTCATTTTAAGTGCCCTGGGAGAGTTTTTTTTCTTTTAAAAAATTCAATTTGCAAAACTAAAAAAAATCACTTCTTAATTCAATTCAATTTAGCAAATGATTATTAAACACCTACTATATGTAAAAACACTATGTATACCTTATGGGAACAAATGGATTTTTGTCCTTTAAATTTACTTAAAACCAAACAAAATTCACGTGTGGTTTGCAGCAGCTATCAAATAATTAAATGGAATTAATTATATGAAATTTCTAACCCTCAGAGAATCATAGGATCTCAGACTTAGAAGGCCACCACCATCATCATCATCATCCTAGTTTGCACTTACATAGTATTTTAAGGTTTGCAAAGCACCTTATATGTTATTTCATTTTATCTAATAGACCTTAACATTAAACAAGAATTCCACTTAAATATACTTGTCAAGTGATTATCCAATCTGCTTAAAGACTTCCAGTAAGAAAGAACTCACAACTTCCTAAAGTCCATCCCACCATGGGACAGCTCTTATTTTCAGGAAGCATTACCATACATCAAGAATAAATTTGACTCTTTGCAGCTTCCGCCCATGGCCTTCTGGGGCCATACAGAACAAATCCAATTTCTCTTCTATATGATAGCATTTCAAAGAGCTAAGGACAGCTATCATGTCCCCCCCATCTTCCTTTCTCCTGGAAATACTTAATATCTGAAGTTTCTTAAACTAATGACCTTTTAAAATGATTTCAAGGCCCTACATTTATGTGGTCCCCTTCATCTAGATGCTCATTAACCTTCCAATAGTCCTTCCTAAAATATGGTTGGTAGAATTGAACACAAAGCTTTAAATGTGGTCTGACCTGGGTGACATATGGTGAGATTACATCCTCCCTAATGCTTGACTATCAGTGCCTCCCTTAATGCAACTTAAGGTCATATTAGCTTTTTTGATTGCTACACCACTGTTGATAGATGGTGAATTGTTAGTTTGCTGAAAAAGAAAAGGGTGTAATAGAAAGGACGGTGATGCAAAAACAAAAGATATCAATAAAAAGGAAATTTAAAACAAATATGAAAAAATAGAAACCTCCCACACAAAAAAACTAATATATTAACCTTAATAAACCATCTAAATGCCAGGTATTTCTAAAGAGGTACAATCCCTTGCAGCCTGGGGCCATTGGGCACTTGGGGAGGTGTTGGGCCACATGGACTTTGCAGTTTTGCCTAGGGTTGTCCAGGGGTCATTTAATATTTTCTCAGTCTGTCAATAGCCAAAAAATAAAAATAAAAAATAAAAAGACAAACTTCTTTGTGTTCAAGGGATAAGGAGCATGAAAGACAAAAGCTTGGTGAAAGAGGCACAAAAATAATGAAGAAAATAGTATCTTAAAATAGAATTGGCCAAATGGGAAAAGAGTCTCAAAAACTTACTAATGAAAATCACTCCTAAAATAAAAAGAATTGGCCAAATTGAAAAGAAAGTACAAATGCTCACTGAAGAAAATAATTCCTTAAAAATTAGAATTCAGCAAATGAAAGATAATGACTCCATAAGACACCAAGAAACTATAAAACAAACAAAGAAAAACACAGGAGAAAATGTGAAATAGCTTATTGGAAAAATAACTAACTTGGAAAAATAGGTCAAGGAGAGATAATTTAAGAATTACTGAACCACCTGAAAATCATGATTTAAAGGACTGTGACCATAGTGTTTCAAGAAATTATCGAGGAAAACTGCACCAATGTCCAAGTATCAGAGGGTAAAGTAAAAATTAAAAGAATTCACTAATTGCCACCTGAAAGAAATCCCAAAAAGAAAATTCCAAGGAATATTATAGTCAAATTCCAGAGTTCTCTGCTCAAAACAAAAATATGTTAAGCAACAAGAAAGAAACCATTCAAATACTGTGGAACTACAGTGAGGATCATGCAATATTTAGCAGCTACAATGTTAAAGGAGTGGAAGCTTAGGAATATGATATTTGGGAAGGCAAAAAAGCTGAGATTACAATGAAGAATAGCCTATCCAGCAAAACTTTCAAGAGAAAAATGAATATTTAGTAAAATATAGGACTTCCAGGCATTTCTAATGAAAAGACCAGAGCTGAATAGAAAATTAGAATTTCAAATATAACTCAAAAAAGCATAAAAAGAAAAGCATAAAAGAGAGATCATAAGGGACTCAATAAGACTAAAGTGTTTACATTTCACTATAGGAAAATGATACATGTAACTTTCAACAACTTTATCATTATTAGGGCTGTTAGAAGGATTTTACATAGACAGAGGACACATGACCAACTTGGTTATGTTGGGATGATATAAAAAATGAATGGGTAAAAAAAAATACCTGAGAGAAGCAAGAAGGGAGAGAAAGAAAGGGGAAAATAATCTCATATAAAAGAGGCATCCAAGGGAAAGCTTTTACAGTGGAGGATAAAATGGGAGGGTGGAGGGCAATGCTTGTACCTCATTCACATTTAAATTGGTAAAGAGGGAAATAGATAAATAGATAGATAGATATACACATCTATTAGATATATATACACATATATATGTGTGTGTATGTGTATATAGATATATGTGTATAAAGATATCTAGATATCTATATTAATATTTACATATCAGTATAGTTATCTATACACACATAATTGGGTATATAGAAATCTATTTTACCCAAAAGAGAGGGGAAATAAGAGAAGGCAGTGGTCAGAAACAAAACAGACATTAGAGGAGGGACAAGATAAAAAGAAAGAGGGTAGAATAAACAAAAGAAAATATATGGACAGAATGCAAAGTTAGTAATCATAAATGTGAAATGTTAATGTGATGAACTCACCCATAACAGGAAAGGGGACAACAGAATCAATTAGAAACAAGAATCCAACAATGTGTTGCTTACAAGAAATACACTTAAAATAAAGAGACAAACAGAGTTAAAATAAAGGACTGGAATAGAATCTATTATGTTTTAGCTGATATGAAAAAAAAAGACAAGGGTAGCTATCATGATCTCAGACAAAGGAAAAGCAAAAATAGACCTAATCAAAAGAGACAAGCAGGCAAGCTAAAAAGATGCCTTAGACAATGAAGTGATCAATACGAAACACATGTGCACAAAATGACAGACAAGCCACATTCTTAAAGAAAAATTTAAATGAATTAAATGTGTGATCAGTGTGAGGTGGTGTCTCAGAGTTGTTTTAATTAGCATTTCTCTAGTTAATTGTGATTTAGAGCATTTCTTTTCAGGTGACTATTGATAACTTTGCTTTCTTCTGAAAAATGCCTGTTCATATCCTTTGACAATTTTTCAACTAGGGAACGGCTCTTATTTTTTGGGCCAGTTCCCTATATATTTGAAAACGGAGGCCTTTAACAGAGAAATAGTGTAATTTTCCTCAAGTTTGCTGTTTTCTTTCTAATTTTGGCTGCATTTGTTTTGTTTCCACAAACTCTTTAATTTGATATAATCAAAATGATTAATAAGAAGAAATAATAAAACCATATCAGTGAGGGAACTCAACTTTTCCCTCTCAGAACTAGATAAATCTAATCATAAAATAAACAAGAAAGAAGTTAAAGGGAGGAATATAATCTTATAAAAGTTGGATATAATAGACCTCTGGAGAAAACTGAATGGGAATAGAGAAGATTACACCTTTTTTCTCAGCCGTACACATCACCTTCAGAACCAAATGCGGCAAAAAAAAAAAATAATTGGAAACTATATCTTAAAGAATAAGTGAATCAAAAAGAAAAAAAGTTATTTTGCTCACTTATATACCAGTAAAACTGACAGTCTAAGTGAATTGGATAAATGTTTACAAATATATAAAATGCCCAGAATGACAAAAAAAAGGAAATAGAATACTTGAATAACCCAATCTCAGAAAAAAATAATCGAACAAGTTACGAATGAGCTCCCTCAGAAAAAATCCCCAGGACCAGATTTACAAGTGAATGTTACCAAACATTTAAAGAACAATTAATCCCACCACTATATAAACTATTTTTTTAAAAAAATAGATAAAGAAAAAGTCCTACCAAATTACTTTCATGACACAAATATGATTTTGATACCTAAACTAGGAAGGGCAAAAACAGAAAGAAAACAATAGATCAATTTTCTTAGTGAATATTAATGCAAAAATTGCAAATAAAATACTACCAAAGAGCTTATAGAAATATATCACAAAGATCATACACAATGGCCAGGTGGGATTTATACCAAAAATGTAAGGCTAGTTCAATCTTAGGAAAACTATCAGCATAATTGAACATATGAATAACAAAAAACAACAAAGCATATGATTATATCAATAGGTACAGAAAAAAAGTTTTGTTTTGTTTTGTTTTTTACAAAATACAACTTTTTTTTTTGGCTAGGCAATGGGGTTAAGTGATTTGCCCAGGGTCACACAGCTAGTAATTGTTATGTGTCTGAGGCCAGATTTGAACTCAGGTCTTCCTGAATCCAGAGCTGATGCTCTAGCCACTGTGCCACCTACCTGCCCCAACACCTATTTTATAAAAAAAAAAAGAACAACACTAGAAAGCATAGGAATCAATGAAGCTTTTTTCTTAAAATTATAAGTAATATCTGTCTGAAACTATGAGAAAACATTATCTGTAACGGGGAAACTTTGAAGCTTCACCAATAAGATCACCACCACTATTATTTAATACTATACTAGAAAGGCTAGGTATAGCAATACAACAAGAAAAAAAATTAAGGAATAAAAATAGGCAATCAGGAAATGAAACTATCACCTTTCACAAATGATATGATGGAATACTTAGAAAATCCTAGAGAAACAACTGAAAACCTACTTGAAACAATTAGAAACTTTAGCAGACTTGTAGAATATAAAATAAATGCATATCAATCAACAGCATTTTTGTACACTATCACCATTTTAATATAGCATCTGATAAATCCAAAGTTCCAAACTTTTCTAATAAGAACTCATCATTTGACAAAATTTGCTGGGAAAATAAGAAAGTTGTTTGGAAATAACTAGGCATAAACCAACATCTCACACCACACACCAAGATCAGGTCAAAACAGATAAATGATTTAAACATAAAGGATGTTATCATAAGTAAAAAATGTTTGTCAGATCTTTAAATAAAGAAAGAGTTTATGGCCAAACAAGAGACAGAGAGGATCTTGGGAGGTAAAATTAATCATTTTGATTATATCAAATTAAAGGGTTTGTAGAAACAAAACAAATGCAGCCAAAATTAGAAAGAAAACAGGAAACTTGGGGAAAATTACACTATTTCTCTGTTAAAGTCCTCCTTTCTCAAATTTATAGGAAACTGGCCCAGATTTATAAAAATAAGAGCCATTCCCTAGTTGAAATATTGTCAAAGGATATGAACAGGAATTTTTCAGAAGAAAGCAAAGTTATCAATAGCCACATGAAAAGAAATGCTCTAAATCACAATTAACTGAGAAATGCTAATTAAAACAACTCTGAGACACCACCTTACACTGATCAGATTGACTCACATGATAGAAAAGGAAAATGATAAATGCTATGGGGTAAATGGAAAAATTAGGATCTTAATGAACTATTGGTGGAGTTGTGAACTATTTCATCCATTTTAGAGAACAATTTGTAATTATGACCAAAAAGTTATAAAACTGTGCATACCTTTTGAGCAAGCAATACCACTATTAGACCTGTGTCCAAAAGAGATCAAAGAAAAGAGGAAAGGATTTATTTGTACAAAATATTTATAGCAACTCTTTTTGTGAGGGCAAAGAATTGGAAATTAAGGGTATGCCCATCAAGTGGGGAATGGCTGAAAAACTTGTGGCATATAATTGTGATAGAATACTATTATGCTGTAAAAAAAAAAAAGCTTAGCAGGATGGTTTCAGAAAAAAAAACTGGGAAGGATCATTTGAAGTGATACAAAGTGAAGTTAACAGAACCAGGAAAACATTGTACATAGTAATTGCAATATTATAAGGATGATCACCTATGCAAGACAGCTACTCTGATCAAGAAAATGATGCAAGACAATTCCAGATTACTAGTGATAAAAAATACTACCACCTCTAAAAAGAGAACTAATGAATTCTGATTGAAGAATACATTTTTAACTATTTTTTTGTTTTTTTTTCTGTATTCTTTTGCAACATGTATAATGTGGAAACATGTTTTACATGACTTCACATGTATAATCTATATCAAATTGCTTGTTTTCTCAAGGCAGGGGAAGGTGGGAGGGAAGCAGAGAATTTGGAACTCAATTCTTTTAATGAATATTAATTTTTATTTGTATGCAATTGGGAAATATATAATGAAAAAAATAAAAATATATTGAGAGAAAATCCTTGAATCAAGCATTTGAATAATATCCAAAATTCAACTGTTTTTAAAGTTCCAATTTTCAACCTAATCAATTTCATTAATGTAGGCCCATGATTGACTTAGCTCATTGCAGCTCAGAACTTCTAAACTCTAGAAATACAGCAGTATTCATCTTCGAGCAGCAGGGATTATAGACATATGACACCAGACCTGGCTGCTAAACAACTTTAAAGATAGCAAAAATGACATTTTATTTCTGTAAAATCAGAATTGGAAGTCTTAAATATTCATTTCAAATGTTAACTTTTGAATATTGAATTTTTACAAGAGCAAACAATAAATGAATACATTGAAATCAAAGAACTGGAAGGAGGCATTAAGAAATTACCTAGAACAATACTCTCATTTTACAAGTGATAAAACTAGGACTTAGATCAATGACATATAAAGTCTCACAGATAATTATTGGTAGAGCTGGGACTCAAAGCCACACAATTCTGCTTCATTTTTCTTTTCCTTCTTTGCCATGATACATGTTGCCTTACTTGGTTAAATTACTTAGTCGTCATAGTTTTCCTACAGCTTTAAATTTAAAATGTTATTATGATTTATCTCCGTTAGCAAAACAAATTCTACAAGAAGTGGCCACCTTGTGATCATTTGTATTATGGCTTAAAATAGATTTTTACCCTATGCAACCTTTCTCAAAATATTTTTAAGTATATACATATTAAAATGCATATAGTATAACATGCATATAAAATGCATATACTATAACAAAGGAAAACAATTTTAAAATCATATATATGTATGTATATATATATATATATATATATATATATATATATACTAAAGTTTATGGACTTCAAGTTAAGAACCTCTGTTACACAAAGCTTTGACCATGTCATTCCTCTGTTCAAAAATCCTATTGGTGACTGTCTCTGGGTTGGGGGTGGTGGTTAGAAGAAAAGGGGAAGAGAAAAGCAGGAGGAAATTTACATGATGGTTTTGTTGTGTGTTTGAAAGGAATAGGTTTTGCTAGGTGGATTTGTAGTTTTATGTGCAATCATCTTTTATTTTGTTGTTGTTGTTGTTGTTGTTGTTGTTGTTGTTATTGTGCTGTGTTGTGGAAATGCTTGTTTTGATCCTTGAATGTGTATTGATGTAAAAAAAAATTAAAAGGGAAAAATATCCTATTGTTCACCAAAGGAAGTTTAAACGCGTTATTACTCAATATGTAATATATAAGGGACTAGAATGGAAATTAAATAGAAAAGGATGTGATAATTTGATAAACTTCCTATTAGAATGTCTGTAGCTGTTATCAACCTAATGGACCAGCTGGCTAGAAACATCAAGGCTGCTGATCCCATCATGGATTGAAGCCTCAGGATTAAATGTCAACTCTCTTATGCTAAGCTCCCATATTTCAAGATGTTTAAGGATCTCAACTGGTGCAGGAAGCAGTCATCACTGACAAGATTATTTCAAGCTGGTGCCTTCTTCATGATTCTTGATGCCATCCAACAAACATGAAAGATACAGTGTCAGAAGTGATATCAAAACCTCCCCAGTCTCACCAACAGTGACTGAAGTCCCAATAAATTTTCTTTTGGTTTCTGAAGATGGTCAAGGTAGAGAGAATTAGAGCACTATAGTATACAGTACAATGCCCTTCCACTGCCATCTGACAGAGTGGAAAATATGATCCAAATTAAAAAATGTTTTAGTTTGGAGAATTTTATTTGTCATATGATATTTATGAAATTGTAGATTGTGTATAATATGAAAAGTGAACATTGTCTGAAATTAAGGGGTTTTTTGTTTTTGTTTTTATTTTTTTATTTTTTGACCTGTTAAGACAAAAGTTCGTCAAATTCTAGGGAATTACTAGCAAGAAAAAATGTTTTGCATGTTACCAATTTTACTTTGTGTACACATTTTATGGTGACTGTATTAGGAAAAGTGCCTATATCAGAAATAATGTTTTGTTGTGAAGAATTGTATGGAGAAAAGTGTATATTTAGCAATCTCTATTGAAAGATTATGGTTTTTGTGATTTCAGGAACCTAACCCTTTATTTCCCAAAGATTCAATGAATTTGTATGTGTGTTTGTGCATTTTCTGGGAACACTGTCCCTGTGAAAGTTGGTTATTGATTATAAAAATGCATTTGGAATCATTGAAGCTGGGTTAGAAATTCTGATTTTGTTACTTACCTTTTATGTAACTTTGGGTAACTTGTTTAACCTCTGTTGGCCTCAGTTTCCTCATGTGTAAGATGAAAAGATTATATAAGATAAGCTTTTAATTCTCTTTTGTATTAAAATTTATAATATAATCATTAGGTATTGGTGTCACAGAGTGAGACTTTCTACTGAGACTTTCTTCACCGGCAAAGGGAGAGGAGAAAGGAGAGAGACAGAGAGAGACACAGAGATAGAGAGAGAGAGAGAGAGAGAGAGAGAGAGAACTTTATTAGTATAACTATAAAGGATATATGTAAATTATGTAAAATACTTACAGTATAAAACATAAAAGCAAAATTATGTAAAATACAATATATATAATATATGCGTGTGTGTGTGTGTGTGTGTGTGTGTGTGTGTGTAAAATCACCATGACCCCATCTTCTTTATGTATATGATTTGAATAGGAATCTATAGAGATATTTGGGAAAAACCTAGTTTTAAGTCTCACCACTAATATATGCTAAGTGTATGACTCTGGCCAAGTCATTGAGCCTTCATACTCTCAGGCAAATTTGTAACAACAAAAATTACAGAGAAAGTGCTAATTTTCATGGATAGTTTCCTGCCTGGATATTTTCTAAACTGATGAAATTGCAAGTCCAGGCAATAAATGAAAGTGGAATACATACACAACACACACATACATTTTAAAAACCTTATACCAAAATTTAACTATAGCTTGGGAGTTTTCCTGCTCTCTAGAAGCCTTTGACATTGGTAAACAATCTCTACACCATCATACCAAATGAGAAAGGATTCAAAAGAAAGATCCAGGGATTGTATTATAGAGACTTCTGTTGGAGAAAAATCACCTCATGATAGTGAAGAGCAGTTAAATAGAAAATGATCCAAAGAGACTGGCAAAAAATCAAGCTAAAACAAATAATCCAGAAGGAATTTGTAGATAAAACAAGGCTTACAGACATGACTTAGGAAATATCTGTCAGTACCAATTTAATGATTTACCTTTATTATAGCCATTATAGTCATTTACTAAAATGAGAAATTCTATGCATTAATGCTATTGGAACCACCTATTCTGAAGACTAAACTCAGTGTATCCAAAAGAGCTAAGAAGACATTACAATACCTTGGTCAACTTGCTTATTTCCATAAAATCTTTATGATACTAGAATACATGAATGTTGAAGATGTGATTAAACATATAAGCAGGGAACATGCAGTCTTTGACAAATGACTTTCTATGGCAGACCACATATTTCTGGTCTTAGATCAGCTGTCACCTTTCAAAGGGTTTTAAATTAAATTGAATATAACAGACAAAAAAGTAAAAAGAATATTCTATTGTGGCTGTTGTATATTTCAAGATAATATTGGTTAATCATAACTAACCTCATTCTAGAAGACTCTTCACAAAAATGATCTCCCAGACAAATATGAAACTTATTTAAGATATTCCATAACAGCTAGAACTACAGAGAGATATATTTGTTCAATGATTTACTAAGAACAAATATCAAAGAATGTACTAAACATGGAGGTTTATGTTCTGCTAAAATGTTTACAAATGGAAGATGTACTATGCAGAAATTTATTTTTATTTTTTTTTATTTTAGACAAATACTAAAACAAACACTTAAGAAAAGAAAAAGAAACATAAACTTATATATTAAACAAATATGAAATAAGAAAAGAAAAAAATTTTAATGTGAACCACAGAACATAGGAGAGGATTCAGAATAAATAGTATTAACTTTCCATTTCAAGAAGTCTTACTTATGAAATACTGAGCATTATATTGAAATCTGTCCACCTTTTCTTCACTTCCTTGTAAGTTTTCTTTTCTTCTCTGTAGTACACTTCTAATTTGTTCATTTCTCCCCCTTCCTCCTCCCTCACTCCTCACCCCAAGGCTACAATTAAGCTTGGATATATGTATATATAGATACTGATACATACATATACATATACACATATACATGCATATTCAAATATATAATATATGAACATATGCTTTCCCTAAGAAATTTTACTCCTAATCTTTGTTTCTGTTTGTGTATCTTTTTTCCCCTATCTCTCCTAACTCCTCCATTTTACTTCTACCTGATACCTTGCCCTCCTACTACTTAACCTACCTCACCTCCAATGATCCCTCCCTTATCCTCCAATTCCCCTAAATCTAAAAGCCCTTTTGTACACCCCTTTGAACAATTACCTCAGCCTACCCTCTAAAGATCCCTCCCTTATCCTCCCAAGAATCCCTCCTTTATCCTCCCATTCCCCTTGATATAAATACCCTTCTAAATCCTCCTTTTATCCCATTCCTTCACTCTATCCTCTAAAGATTTCTCCTTTATCCTCTCCCCCTTCTATCCCCTTAGACTTTTATTTCTTTCTAAATTTAGAAGACTTTTGTACTCTTCTAGATGTATATGAATTTTTCCCTCTTGAACCCATTCCCAGTGAAAGTAGGTTCCCAGAACTAACAGTCCTCCTTCCTTATCTAATTCACCTAATTATTCTAATTCAATGAATGTGCCCAAAATGACAGTGAAGGGGTTCATGGAAGGCATTAGCAGACTTCAGTACATTCCAAAGAGTATAGGAAAAGTGCTTTAAAGTACATGATCAGGGAAAGCTAAGACAGAGAAAAAAAATGAATAGGCCTATAGCAAAACAAACTGACGAAAAAAACAACCTGATAGATAACACATATACTTCACTGTATCTGATAGGGTTGGGATCTGGGCCCCAGAAAGGAAAAGCCCCTGACTTTCCCACATGGCCAAATCTCTGGCATTCCACCTGAGGCTATAGTCCCATCAACTGGCCTTTCATTGTGGTTACACCCAATGTCCCCTCCATTGTCTTACCTCCCTATGGCCCCTGGCCATTTCCCCTCCCATCCAGATCTCCTTAGACCACTCCTCCCATCACCCCAAACTACTTGGCCACTCCTAGATCCCTCCCATAGGCTTTCTGTATATAAGGTCCATCTTGTCTCCATTAAGATGCTTAGATTCTTATGATCTAGCCACAGCTTGGATTCTTAAAATCTAGCCACTGCTGGGATTCTTATAATCTAGCCAATAGCTTGTTCAGATTCCTTAAGAGTCTGCCCAATATGATGGATGTTCTAATAAACCTTGTCTTTGACTGAAAGAAGGCTTGGGTCAAATTCTTTGTGGCAGGACCTGCATGTTGTGATTTTGGGGTCCCAAGACCCCTGAACCCCTAAACTGCATCATATCTGGTAAACATAGTCAAGAGATCTAGAAAAAAGGTCTCCAGGTTGCTTTTTGTGAAGATATGAATATGTCACACAGGATTACAGATATGATAGTTAATGATTGGGTTTGTTGGGAATAGCACATGCAGATCCATTAAAATATCAGATTGTACTGGGTGAATCTTACCCTTCATTAGTGTTTTCTAGAAGGTCTTCAGTTCATTAATATTCTGATGATCTCATTAGGTTGGTGGGAAGAAAAGGCTGATCTGATGATTTCATTATTTTCTTTTTTTTATTGATTTATTTTGATTTATCAACAAATCACTTCCATAAGCTTTAGAGTTTTAAATTTTTCTCCCCCTCCCTCCCCACCTCCTTCCCCAAGATAATGCACAATCTGACATAGGCTATATATATATACACATTCCTATTAAACAGATTTTCACATTAGTGATGTTGTAAGGAAGAATTAGAATCAATAGGAGGAACCTCAAGAAAGAGAA
This sequence comes from Vombatus ursinus, assembly GCF_900497805.2. NCBI lineage: Eukaryota > Metazoa > Chordata > Mammalia > Diprotodontia > Vombatidae > Vombatus > Vombatus ursinus. Next base: position 9,283,270 of record NW_020949351.1, read on the forward strand.
AACAAAACAAAACAGAAAGAAAAAAAAGAGCAAATAGTATGCTTTGATCTGCATTCAAACTCCATAGTTTTTTCTTTGGATGAGGATAGCATTTTCCACCATGAGACCTTTGGAGATGTCTTAGATCCTGGCATTGCTGAGAAGGACTAAGTCTATCAACATTAGTCATTATACAACATGGCTATTACTGTGTACAATGTTCTTCTGGTTCTACTCACTTTACTCAAAGGCTGATTTGATGAAAAAATGCCACCCAAATTCATTATCAGGAAATTTTCTGAGGTGCATTGATAAAAAGGTGAACAAGCCACTCAAAATTTAAAATATATGTGAATAAGTTTTCTCCTACTGTTTTTGGTCATAGCAACTCTCCAAAAAACATGTACTACATTTTAAGGTAGTTGTGGCCTTAGCATTGAAATTACTACCTGTCATGTACCTAAAAACTTTAGGTTAAATACTCAGTGACCTCCATTTTGAAAAGCCCAGCAAACAAGCATTCTATGTAAAATGGATGTCATAACAATCTTGACATTTAATAGGAAATCTATTTCCCTTTTGATAATTCATTCTGATTTTAAATACTTCAAGTTTCAAGGTTTGCTGTTTTTGTTCAATAATAATAAATAAAAACTGAAGTTTAACTGTAAACATGAATCTTGAGAATTGTATTTTACAAAAAATCCTAAGCATTAAATTCTGTCATAGTTAATAGAGTTGCCTTACAACTTTGAGAAGAATTTCATTATGAGAGGGAAATCAAAGTACTCGGTTCTATTATTACCATATCACTTTTCACCATCTCCTTGATGATAAAGACAAGTTCTTAATGTATCAAATCACATTTGTAGCACCATTTACAGGCATATTTTTACTATACTACATTTAACAGAGCTAAATGGTAGCTTCTCCAATGTCGAATTAGAGTCATAAGTATAACTAAATAGCCTTTTGGCAATTATAATTAGTATCTAAAACTGGAAATGACCTAGTAAATATGCTTGCTTAATTGAAACTACTTTTCCATCCCCACCTCAGTCAAGAAAATTGATAACCTAACATTCATCTCATTCTTTGAGTCCAGAAATTGACTGATTTGCTTAGGTGTTGTTGTTGTTGTTGTTGTTGTTGTTGTTGTTGTTGTTGTTGTTTTCCCTAGCTTCATTATATCAACAGTATTACGGGGGAAAGGAACATTTTGGATGAAGACAAAATTAAATATAGAAATCACTTCTTCTGATGTCATAATAAAGTACACTTGAAATTTTCCAAAACCTAATAGAAAATATAATTTTTTAAAGTGTGGATTTATTAAATTCCTATATGTAAAATTAAAGTGATAGGCATATTTTCTCCCTCAGACAGCTTTAGTGCTGGTTTATTCACAGTTCTTCAAGGAATGACTTTAAATTTTCAGTTTTGCCTTTTTCTGTATCTACCACATTTTTAATCCATTTCATCCATAAGATATCCTATGGTTCCTAAGATCTAGAAAACTGAACTAACACCATAATTGAATACATTGAGATAAAATTTGCTTCTCTTGAGCTTCTGACCAGAGTTCTTTATCCTTCCTTCTGGGATACAATTGAACAACTCACCCCCCACAAAACAAAATTCCCTACATGACAGCCACTGTAATACATGATTTGTCTTCTCAAGGTAAAACATTACTCTCCCTCATAGGCACTCTTAATTTTCCAGTGTCCTTCCAGAACTGAACATAACATTCCAAACATCTTTTCATAAGAACATACACTATCACCTCACTTTATTTTCTGGAGACTATGTCTTAGAATGCAGCCAAAGATCCTATTGCCTTTGTTATTTACAATGTCACCATTCAAGCTTAGCTCAAGAAGGGCCTTCTAGATGAAACTTTTACTGATACTCCAAGCAGTAACTCCTTCCTCCACATCTACCCACTTACTTCTCAATCCCAACAAAAATGACCTGATGCAAGATAAACCAAAATCTTGTTGAATTTTAAGAGGGATGCACTGAGAAGAGTGGAAGGGAGAGGTAGAATGGAGAAAATTTCCTCACATAAAAGAGGCACATAAACAAGAACTTTTACAAAGGAGGGGAAACTAGAGGGAGGTAATACACAGTGTTTGAACTTCACTCTCATTGAAATTGGTTTAAAGAGGGAAGGAAATATAAACATATATATACATATATATACACACACATACACTCAGTAGTGTATAGAAATATAATTTACTCAATAGGGAAATAAGAGAGGAAGGGACTAAAAGAAAGAAGGACATGATAAAAGAGAGGGAGGATTAAGGGAGGCAGTGGAGAGAAGGAGGAGAAACAGAAGAAAATGTTATGGACGGAAATAGTTATTCATCATAACTGTGAATATAAATGGGATGAGGTTACCCAGAAAATGGAAGTGTTGAAGTTTTGATGTTAGGAGTGCTGGTACCTCAAAATCGTGACATGCAGGTCCTGTCTGAAAGAATTCGAATCAGGTCTTCTTTCAGTCAAAGACAAGGTTTATTAAAGATAAACCATGCAGGCCAGACTCTTAAGGAATCTGAACATTTGTGATGCTTGTAAGGATGAGTGGTCATGAGGAAGTCTCAGCCCCTAAACAGCAACCAGGATGGATCTTATATACAGCCAAGTAGTTTGGGGTAACCAGAGGAGGGGCTAGGAGGAAGATCTTGAAGCTGGGGTGATGGAGGGGAGGAGGGTCCTGGGAGAATCCCTGATGGTAGTGCCTGAGAGGTTGAATGGGGTCATCTGGGAATAGACAATAGTGGGCTAGGTTTTATTAGGGTAACAGAAAACTGAAAGATAGGGCCTAGAAGATAAGGAAGAGGTTGAATGGGGTCAGGATAAGATCAAGGATGGGAACCCAGAGAATTCAGTTATCAAAGAGCTGGGAGATAGGGCCCAGGCCCTATGGAAGAGCCAGTTGATCAGAATAAGAATGAGAATGACTTCAGGAGAATGCTAGACTTCCTTGACCAGTGAAGGTTCAAATAGAGTTCAAGGGTTTTCTGGGGCCTGTAGGCAAATGGTACCCAAATTCTTTTTGGGGTAAGGAGCAAAGATCTCAGCTTGGGCCCATACTCCATCAGAAGCAGATAGCAGAATGGATTAGAAACCAGAATCCAACAATATATTGTTTACAGGAGACAGACTTAAAACAGTTAAAATAATAGACTGAAGCAGAATTTAATATACTTTAGATGAAATTTAAAAATAGGCAAAGGTAGCAATCATGATTTCAGACAAAGCCATAGCAAAAATAGATCTAATTAAAAGAGATAATCAGAGAAACCATATTATGCTAAAAGTTACCGGAAACAACGAATATCTGTATCTATATCTATCTATATATACATAAAGATCCACAAAATGATGCAGAGCAAAGTGAGTAGAACCAAGAGAACATTGTGTATAGTAACAATATTATTTTAAGAATGACTTTGAGCAAGTAAGTGACTAATTTTGACTATCATAAATACACAAATTAAAAATGAAGACATATAAATAGACACTATGTGCATCCAGAAAAAGAACTGATAAACAGGAAAAGGTATGGAATATATATAATATATATATATGTGTGTGTATATGCACACACACACACACACACACACACACACCTATTTGTATCTAATGGTAGCCCTCTCTAGGGGGAGAGGGAGGGAAGAAAAAAGAAAAGAAAAGAAATTCACATGATTAACTTTGCTGTGTATTTGGAGGGAACAGCAAGTTGTACATGATAGATTTGCAGTTTCATGGGCAATCATCTTTTTTTTTTATTGTACTGTATTACAGAAATGCTTGTTTTGTCCCATGAATTGAAAACAAAATATACTTTTTTAAAAAATTTAAATAAATTAACTCTGAGGTAGCAGCTCACACCTATCAGAATTGAAAAATATTGGATGGGATGAGGGAAAAATAGGTATACTAATAGACCACTGGTAGAGTAGTAAACTAGTGCAACCATTCTGGAGAATAATCTGGAACTTTACTCAAAATGAACAAAAAATTAAAAGAAATGCCTGTTAGTTGATTATTGCTTTATATTATACTTACAGGCCACTAAGACTCCCAGATCTTCTTTTATATGAATTGTCTACCAATCCTTCCTAATTTTAAAATTGAATATTGTTGTTTAACCCTATCATAGACTTTACATTTATCCATATTTTTAAATTTAGTAGTTTTAGAATTAATCTAACCTTCTAGCCTGATTCAAGTCTATGTTCTTTTCAGCATCATCTAGTCAAATTTGCCTCTTTGCTCATCCTCATTGATGAACTTTTATCCTCCTTTTCTCTGCCTCTGAACGTGCTTTTCCACATACCTTTAATTTACTCCCTTCTCTTCAAAGTCTTTTAGAATCCCTAGTTTCTTTCAAAACTCAGCATCATTAGCAAACCCCACATGAGTATTTCTTGATCGTCTAGATGCTTGTGTCCCACTCTACCTTTTAAGTACTTTTTTTTTTTTTGGTTTTAGGCAATGGGGTTAAGTGACTTGTCCAGGGTCACACTGCTGGTAAGTGTTATATGTCTGAGGTCAGATTTGAACTCAGGTCCTCCTGAAACCAGGGCCAGTGCTCTATCCACTGCACCACCTAGCTGCCCCATACCTTTTAAGTATTTTGAACAATATATGTATGTGCTTACACTAGGATATAGTGTTTCACTTTACAGAATTTAAACTTACTGAGAGCAGGAACTATTTCATTTTTTTATTTCCCCAACTTTTATCATAATGCTACATAAAAGGCAATTCATAAATTCCCACTGAATGATTGGTTGTCCAAGACACTTAAATTCTAGGACCCTCCTTTTCCTTTGGGGAATAATGAGAAGTCAAAACAAAATGATCTAAAAAGCTCTTTTCCAGTTTAACATTTCATAATTTAGTTGGGGGTTCCAGACATGGGAGATATCCTGAAGGATAGCAAAATGAATTGATAGGAAGCATGGCACAGTCACTTAGCCTCTATTTGCCTAATTTTTCCTCTCCTATAGAATGGTGATAATAACACTTACCTCACAGTGTTGTTGCAAGGAATGAGTGAGTGCCATCAAGTATTTAGCACAGAACTTAACTCATAGTAAGTGCAATATAAATGTTAGCTGTTGTTGTCGCTGTTATTAGTAGTAGTATTACTGGAAAAAAAAACACTGGACTTAAAAGTATTCAAGACATTGCTTTGGTGCCCATTAGCTATATGATATCAGATCAGCTACTTCCATGCCTCAGTCTCCTGATCTGTACAAAAAACGCATTGGAGTACATTGTTTCTAAAATTCCTTTGGGCTCTAACCTTCTATGATACTATAAATGTTTTAACATTGGAAAAAAAATCAATAGAAATGATATATTTGTGTAGTATCTAGATAGGGCTAGTGTAAGTTTTATTCTCATGAAGCTTTTCAAAGTTGCTTCTGAAAACAGCATCAAACTATGCATCTCATTATTTATATATATTTTTTTTTAGACATGGTATTGCATATAGCAGTCATAGACAGGAAGAAAGCTCTGCTCTCTACCAAATGATTTATATAAATATTGTTCTCATTGAAACATAGCTGCCAGCAATCAGACTTTAAAGCACCTCATGTACAGCTGCTTTTGCACCTAATGAGGGAGGGAGGGAGAGAGAGAGAGAGAGAGAGAGAGAGAGAGAGAGAGAGAGAGAGAGAGAGAGAGAGAGAGACCTGAAAGGCATTATAACTGAAAGGAATGGCTTGGAATATAGTAGAATCTCTCTAATTCACATTAAGGACCAAGACAAAGGAAAATCCCATAAGTAGGCATTTTAATGAATATCTAAACAAATGTAATTGAGATCATTTAGGCCACATTGAATTAAACCACCTATAAATACTTACATATTTTTGGTTAATAAAATTTCACACATTTTGTTATTTCTATTATCTATACTCAAGAAGGGTCAAGATAAAAGTGGCATTCTCTTTTATACCCCTCATTTTCAGACCCTTTTTCATAATATTCTATTTACCTGAAATGCCTATTCACTCTTTTCTCTCTTCTCCTCCCCTTCCATTGAGTTCCTACCTATACCTTAAAGCTCAACTAGAATATCACCTCTTCAAAGGACCTTTTGATGAAACCCACTCCTGCTCCCACATTGACCCTTCTTCCTTATATCTCATGCCTCACATAACCCTCTGTGTCATGGATGCACTTTTCATTTACACTAGGATATAGTGTTTCACTTTACAAAATTTAAGCTTTGGATTTTATTTATATGTGTTAATGTCATATCACCTAATTAGACTTCCCCTATTAGCTCTATGAAGATAGGAACTGAAAACTCTGTATTTTTCTCAGCACTTCACAGGATAATATGATATGGCCTCCTTATACTAGACATGAAATAAACACTTTTTGAGCTGAGTTATAAAATCATGGTAGAACTCTGTGACTAGATCATACAGAATTTATGAATGCATGCAACTGTTTCAAACTTTTCTTCTGAAATCACATTTGTTTTTCGCTGTATGCACATAGCAGGTTTCTTTTGATTCAGAAATAATTTCATCATGAAGAATGGTTGAGAATTTACCTAGAAGTGATAAGCCTTCAGGTAGATCTTAAACAATTCATGAGAGTTAGTAAGTAATGACAGATGTATTCTTTTAAGATAAAATGGAGTTACAACTTTGTCAGGAATCATGTGATACTACAAGGTCAAAATAGAATTAAATGGGCTTTATGTAATAGCTAGTATTTATGTAGCACCTACTATGTGCAAGATACTATGCTACGGGCTTTATTTTATGCTCACAACAATCCTGGGAAGTAGGTGATATTATTATCCCCATTTTTCAATTGAGGAAACTGAGGAAAAGAGGTAAAATGGTTCTAGTTAGTAAGTGTCTGAGGTTGGATTTGGATTTGGGACTTCCTAATTCCAGGTCCATCACTTAATCCCTGTACCACCTCGCTGACTTATAGAGCATTATTATTATTGTCTTATATAACTTTATCCTGGTAAATAGAGGCAATGTAGTATAAATAAATTTCAGGGACTTCTTCTAACTAAATGTTAGCTATTAGACTGTAAATTCTTTAAGAATAAGGTTTGGTTTTTTATTCATTCATTTGTTCAGTCATGCATAAATGCATTTATTTAGTTATTTATAGATGACTGTGTGTATGTATATATATATGTACGTATATATATATATATATATACGTACATATATGCACACATGAATATATCTGTATTCCTAGAACCTGGAATAGAATGTAGTAAGCTTGTCATAAATGGTTTGTTGATTGATGACTATCTGCCATGTTGTATATTTCCAATAATAATCATAATAAATTAATAACATTTATATAGTATTTCAAGTTCTATGAAATGCATTACAAATATTATCTTCTTTGACCCTCACAACATCTCTGGGAGGCAAGGGCTATAGTTAACCCCATTATTACAGATGAAGAAAGTCAGACAATCAGAGATTAAGTGACTTGTCTAGGCTTACACAAATAGTTAATGTTTCAGATTATATTTGCATGCGGGTCTTCCAAAGTCCAAGTTCAGTGCTCTATGCACTGTGCTATGTAGATGCCTAATGTTGTCAATGTCACAGGAGTTTGAATATATGTATAGAGATATATACACGTATTTATCTATTATCTATCTATCCACATTATATATAGATATTATATATGCTTACATTTAAGTATGCTACATAGAAATCTTAGAGGTACTTTTGGTAAAGTTAGATACTAAAAGAAAATATCTCAGTTTAACTGAAACAATTATTCTAAATATAATCTCTAGCTACTGAAGAAAGCTTCTTTAGAACCTATGTGAAAACATTGCTGGTAAAATCAGAGCAAACAAGAATGATCTCAGAAAAGATGTAATCCACATTTTCAATGGTATCTTATTAGGTTCTTCTTAATATGTATCTAAAAAACCTGATCTAATTATTAGGTGAAACTAATGCATGTCCTCCTGAAATAGAAGAGATAGTCAATCTCATTTATTCTGATGACAACTTGGCTCTACCAACTTTGAGTGGGAGTGGCCTCAAGGAAAAGATTTATCTGTTGGCTCATTATTGCCAGAAAGGTCAGCTCGGTTTTCACTAAAAATAATAATCTTTTGTTTAGTAGATGTTCACCAGTGGTGAAATGTCCAACTGCAAAAATATCTCCTCTAAAAATTCATTTTTGTTTTTGTTCAGTCATATCTGAATCTGCATGACCCTGTGAACCATAGCACACCAATGCTGTCCATGGGGTTTTCATGGCAACGATGTAGAGTGGTTTGTCATTTCTTTCTCCAGTGGATTAAGGCAAACAGAGGTTAAGCAACTTGCCCAGGGTGACACAGCTAGTAAATATCAGAGGCTGGATTTTAACTCAGGTCTTCCTGACTCCAGACCCAGTACTATATTTATTGAGCCACCTAGCTACCTTCAGTTGTTCATAGCATGAAATTAATCAAAAAATGGATTTAGGTCAAAAGAAAGAGATTATAAAATACAAATGCAACAGTTTTGATTATTTAAAACTGAAAGCTATTTTCATTAACAAAATCAATGCAACCAGAATAAGAAAAATAATAAATTTATGAAATATATTTATTAAAGATCTCTGGTAAAATTCTGATATCCAAGATCTGTGAGGAACTGACACAAGTACAGTATATAAGAATAATAGTTACTCCAAAATAAATGAGTGCCATTACTAGGAAAATAGCTCAAGGAAATCAATGAGTCAGTAAGTCAACAAGCATTTAGTATCTACTACTGCCAGGCACCCTACTGAGTACTGAGGATGCAAATTCAAATAGAAAAAAAAGACAGTTCCTGTCTCCAAAGGGCTTACATTTAGTGAGGAAAGACAACACTTGAAAGAAAGCTGAAAAATAGAGAGAGGGGACAGAAATCTAGCAGAAGACAGGTGGGTGAGAGAAGGTGAAACCTGGAGAGAAATGAGACACAGCTGGCCTGAACACTCTCCTTATACGGGGTTTTTGGGAGGAGGCAGGTAGGTGGCACAGTGGATAAAGGATCTGAGTTTAAATCTGGCCTGAGACGCTTAATAGCTGGGTGACACGGTGCAAGTCATTTAACCCTGCTTGCCTCAATGTCCTCATTTACCAAATGAGCTGGAGAAGGAAATGGCAAACCACTCCCATATCTTTGCTAAGATATCCCAAATGGGGTCAGAAAGAGACACAAATAACAGCAACAAAATTCTTAATGAGGCATCTAGGTGGCACGGTGAATAGAGCACTGGGTTTAGAATCAAGAACATCCATCTTCCTGAGTTCAAATCTGGCATCAGACACTTTACTTGCTGCGTGACCCTGGATAAGTCACTTAACCCTGTTGTCTCAACTGTAAAATGAGTTCAAGAAGGAAATGGCAAACCACTCCTATAATTTTGCCAAAAATACCCCAAATAGGGTCTTGAAGAGTTGGACATGACTGAAAAAGATCTGACCAACAGCAGCAGCAAAGGGTACTTCTCACATGTATTCCAGAGATTAATTGAGGCTTTGGGATGAAGAGTTGGGCATGGTGAGGCATCAGTATGAAGGGACTGTAGGGGAAGTACAGAGCACTTGTGGACTGGAGAAGAATGAGGTTCTCCATGTATGAGAAAAGGTTCTTAGTGTACAATATGAATCAGCTTTAGGACAGATATCAGTAATTAGAAAAAAAAGTCAATTTATAAACAAAAACACTCAAAATGTACATTGTCAAAATAAAACAGAATTCAGTAACAACTTAAAATTACTGCTACAATATCTTGAGAAACTTAACAATATAAAGCAGTTTTACAACATAAACTTTTTAGAATCTTTAACTTTTTAAAAAAATTATATCCTTAATATGAGAAAATTATGATCTCCATGAAATATTGAGCTTTATTTATTTTTTAATGTTAAATAGTATGTGTTAGTTACAATAAATTCTCAAAGTCCCCAAGTAACATGCAGGGGACACAACTTACATATCTTACCTACAGCAAATATTTGACCCAGGCTTGGATGGGCAATGAAAAATAGCAGAAAACAATATTGCTGCAGTGATTGAACCAAATGGGAAAAATGACCTTGAATAAGAAAAAAAAGTTTTTAAATTTTATTTAGAGTACTAGAACTTGAGGAAAATAGAAATGAGTTTAATTTTTGAAAGCGAAAAAGTTAGAGTTGATTGGCAAGATATTGAAGGGATTTTTAGGCATTTCAGGGATTGATGTTGTACTGGCTACTTATCATTTATAATTTCACTCCAATTGTCTTTAACATATGTGCATTATGCTTTCTACTCATATTTGTTGTCCATAATTAGAACCATGGTCTTTTAGCTTATTGATTGAACAAAGAGAGAATACAGATGTACATGAGGAAACATGACAAAAGTTGAAAAATATGAGGGGAAAAATGTGATTAATGTATCCATCAAGAAATCAAGAAGTATTAATTAAATGCTGATTATGTGCCTGTCACTGTACATGGTCCTGGGGATAAAAATACAAAAGATAGAACAATTCTTTTCTTCAAGTCAAGTCAACAAAGGGTAATAAATGATTTTGTGTCCTTTGTATGAAAAGGTATCAAGATATGTGCAAGAAAATAATTGCCTGAAAAGGAGTTAACTAAAAGCAAATGGAAAGGAAGAAGATAACACACACAAACACACACATACACACACACACACACTATTCCTGAAGTAAAAGAATTGGTGAGGCAAAAATCTTCAATTATACTGAGCTATTAGGTGGTGCTGTTAGGTCTGCGCAGCTTAGTGTCTGTATAAAAAGGAAAAGGAATAGAAGGTGCTGTGGGTGGATGGGGAGAAGGGAAGAAGTATCCTCAGGGTCACCACATTACCTGTGTATGGAACATTTATCTTCTCTGCTCACATCTTGCCAAACAAACCTGGAGAAAATCATGGAACTGTGCTAACTGGATCCACTACACAGTTTTGCTGCATCACCTCAACTGTGACCTACACAATCACAATTGCAAAGCAATCATTCTACACTCCCCTAGTTGACTCACTATCCCACTTCATAACAGTTTTCCAAATGGTTCCATACCTCCTGAAGTCTCCTATAGTTATTCCCTCCCCACCATCTCATCAAATATTTCACTGAAAAAAAAATTGAGGTCATTCATTGAGAGTTATCTCTTTTCTCCTTATTAATTCAAGTCTGCCAGATGCTACCTGCTACCATCTCCACATTCACCTCATCTCACATGACACTTCTCTTTGTAAAGGTAAAGCCCTCTATATATACAAGTGACAACACTGCAACCTGTCTTCTCCAGCATATTTTCCCTTCTTTCATCCCGCTCTCTCACTTATCTTCACTATCTCCTTCTCTACTGGCTCCATCTCAGTTACCAAAAAACATGCCAATAAACACATCTACCACTACCTCCAAAAGCTCTATCTTTATCACTCCATCTCCACTGTCATCTCATGTCTCTTAATTGTAAGATCTCTGCAGCCTTTAACAACTTTTGATGATCCTCTTATCCTTTATAGTCTCTTTCAGCTTTTTCTAGATTTTTGGGATGCTACTATCTCCTGGTTCTCTTCTTATCTATCTTGTCCTCTATTTCCTTAGATGGATCTTCATCCAAGTCATGATTGTTAACTATGGGTGTCAATCAATAATAGTAGAAATTAATTAACCACCTAAAACATTCCAGGCTTTGTACTAAGTTTGAGCGATGCAAATATGAAAAAAAAAAGTCACTGACCTTAAGGAATTTATAATCTAATGGGGAAAGACAACAACAACTAAAAAGGAAAATGAAAAGGGGAGTGAGGTATTCAATTTTAGGGTATTGTTGTTCCTCCTTCATCCTTGAAAAGAACCAATGACATCAAGAGGTGATGTCTTGATTTGCAAGTGAATTGGATTTGAGTGGGGCAAAGCTGTGTAAAGGTAATCAACATCATTCTCTCCTCTAGAATCATCTGAGTCCAGTGGCAAGACAGGTCAAGACTACTGTCCATGCACCTGGATGCAGTGGGAGATCTTGGCCTTTTGAAACTAAGGCGTTTCCCAGGCCTCAGTTTGTCTGAGGCAACACTCATTCAGGAGTTAAAGGCTAGATGAGAATTGAAGCAAAACATGGCCTAGTTTTGTCTTTATAAAAGAAACAATCCAGGAAGGGAAGACCCTCACAGTTTCTGGCCAGAACAGAAACAATTGCTGTTTATTCACTCTGACCCATCAAAACTCAAACAATAGCAAGTGATGCTAGGCCAATCAGTGAAAGCCAGAGTGATTTGGGTTTAAAGGCATAATCATATAGCTCCATTTGAATCAAATGGCTTTATCAAAGCCTGGTTTTTCAGAGCTATATTTAAAAAAAAAAATCATGAATTAAAACTACATGACCCAAAGAGTTAATTGCCCCAGTTTTTCTGGGGAAAAATGATAGAATAAATAGAGAAGAAAAAAAATCTAATCTCCAAACTCCAAGAAACTTTCCATAGTATAAGCAATCAAAATCTATATTCCTTTGGATAGAGCACCCACATGTAAAGTTATGACTCCCCACACAGACAAAGGGAGAAGAGGAGGAGGAGGAGGAGCACTTTGGGGCATGGTGGAGATGTCAGGGAAATCCTAGAGTGGTACAGCCAGGTGAGAGCTGAACATTCCTCTTAAATGGAGGTTTTGGAGTCTATGGTTCCACTTTCCAAAAGGACAGAAGATGGTAATGAAAGGATTTACCAAGATTGATGGAATCTTGTAGGATAGCGAAGTTATAACAATAATGAGTTTCTGGAGCATGGAGGAAAAATCAGAGAAGTCTCAGAGTGTTAAAATTGGGTAAGAAATGAGTATTGTGTCACACAGTATTATATATTAGGCCCTCTTTTCTGCTTCCTCTATCCTTTTTATTTGGTGATGTCAATTATCTTTTCTAAGTTGATAACTCTCCAATCTACTCATCCAGTCCTGAGCTCTCTGCTGAGTTCAAGTATCTCATCTCCAACTGCCATTAGACATCTCAAACTGCAAGTCCTATAATCATCTTAAATGCAGTATGAACAAAACAATTCATTATCTTTCCCCAGAACAGCCTCCCTTTTGTATAACTTCCTTATATTTGTGGAGGAAACCACCATTATCCTAGTCTTCCAGACTCTTAACCTATGTGACATTCTTGATACCTCACTCTCTCACTTCCTTTATAAACGTTATTGCCAAAACCTGTTGATTTTACCTTCATAACATTTTTCATATATACCTCCTTCACTCCTGTCACACTGCCACAAGTCTCTGCATCACTCCATTACATCCTACACTCAGATGCCAGAGTGATCTTCCTATAACCTAAGTCTATGTAACTCTTTTCCCCACCCCACCCCTCACCAACCTCCATACACACTAAATAAACTCTAGTGCCTCCCTATCACCTTCAGGATCAAATATAAAATCCTCTGTTTGGCATTCAATGCCCTTTCTACACATTTTCATTCTTCTAGTCTTCTTGCACCTTACCCACCTATCTATCCCCTCTTACTCTGTGATCCAGTGACCTCCCTGCTGTTCCTCAAACAAGACACTTAATCTACTAACTCCGAACATTTTCACTGGTTTTCCTCATTCCTAGATTCTTCTTTTTTACTTCCTAATCTGTGTGTCCTGATTTCCCTGGTTTTCTTCAAGTTGTGCCTAAATACCACTGTCTATACAATGGGGTTAGGATCTGGGCCCCAGAAAGGAAAAACCCTGGACTTTCCCACATGGCCAAATCTCAGCATTCGCCTGAGGCTATAATCTCATCAACTGGCCTTTCATTGTGGCTATAACCAATCTCCCCTCCGTTGTTTTACCTCCCTATGGCCCCTGGCCATTTCCCACACTTAATCCTAGCTAGGATCCATTGTTCAGGTCCCAGGAGTTCTGTTCACCCCAGCTTACTGGCCACTCCCATCCAGATCTCCTTAGACCACTCCTCCCATCACCCCAAACTACTTGGCCACTCCTAGATCCCTCCCATAGGCTTTCTGTATATAAGGTCCATCTTGTCTCCATTAAGAGACTGGGATTCTTATAATCTAGCCAATAGCTCACTAATGTTCAGACTCCTTAAGAGTCTGCTCAATATGATGGATGTTCTAATAAACCTTGTCTTTGGCTGAAAGAAGGCTTGGGTTGAATTCTTTCAGGCAGGAACCGTGTGTTGTGATTTTGGGGTCCCAGGCCCCTGAACCCCTAAACCTCATCATTTATGGGAAGCTTTCCCAATGCCCCTTAATTCTAGTGTCTTCCCACTGTTGATTATCCCCAGTTTATTCTTAATATATCTTTTTTTTTTGTACATAGTTATCTTTATTTTGTCTCCTCCGTGAAACTGTGAGTTCCTTCAGAACAGGAAGTATATTTTGCTTTTCATTGTGTCCTAAGTGCTTGGGGAGTGGGAGAGGTGCTTAGTACATAGTAGGAGCTTGATAAATGTTTACTGAATAACTGACTGAACTCATAATCATTGGAAGAATCCAAAAGAGCCTCTACTCCAACCCTCTTATTTTATATATAACGAAACTGCTGATCAGAAAAGATAGTCACTTTTGTGACTGTCCCAGGTCCACACAAAGAGCACATAGCAGAGCTGGAATTCAAACCCAAGTTTTCTTGAGTACAAATCAAGGGAATTTTCTAATACAGTGTGCAAATATTTATAAACTAGGGAATGTCTTCAACTATATAGTTTAAGACAGGATAAGCATATAATTTATCAGTTTAGAAGTTGTTTTATTTGCTTGAAACTGATGTCCTAAATTCTATAGTGAACAAAAATGCTAAATTAGGCAGTGTAGCTTTTCTTCCTCATTCCCCAAATCTTTAATCCTAACACTCAAGATCAAATAATATAACTTTCATTCAATCTACAGTGATCTCACCTCTACTAAAAATGATGTCATCCCTCTAACCTTTAGTAGAACATTGAGTATATTTCATGTTATTATATTCTGTTCTGCACTATAGTGACTGTATATTTGTTATGTATTGACATTTATTTTTATATGTTATATAACCCTTGATAGACTATGGTGTCAATAACAGCAGGGCCAAGTCTTAAACATCTTTGTATCTCCCTCAGTACTTAGCACATTGCATCATGCATAGTAGGTACTCAACAATTGACTACTTAATAAATTAATTAATGGATGAATTATGATAATGAGAAGACTATTCCTGAATATTAGGAATCATTTGTTTAATACAAAATCTCCAATGAAATTATTTAGTGGAAAAATGCAAACTTTATAAAATCTCTTTAATGATCAATTTACCACCCTATCACTTTGATAGATACTATTGTTATTCAATAATCCTATATAAACAACTCCTAGATTATTTACTCTATAATGATTTGAATTATAGATTATCTATGGACTGATATCACATTTCCATAATTATCACTTAACCTACAACTCCCTTTTCCTCACTATTGCTTCATGAAATCCCTCAAACTCTGACCAGTTTTCTTTTCACGTGATTAGCTCTAGGTCATTGTCCCAACCCAGTAATTGTGCTATTGGATGGATTCCATTCTGCACAGACAAAACACCAAAACAATTCTTAGAAGACCTTCATTCTTATAAAGGTGATTTATAGTTGACAGCATTTGTAGGTTCATATAATTTCCAAAATATGTTCAACTGCAAACCAAGAAGGTTCAAATGTACTTTGTGTCGCTTAAGTAATGAACCCAATTAAAAAAAGAGAGCAGTTAAAGTAGAGATGAATGAAAAAGAAGAATTAGAAAATCAAAAGATAAAATATTTTAAGTCATATCCCTGAGGGGAAATGGCATTATTCTCCAGGAAGGATGGTTAGAGGAAATAGAATAAAAGTAGAGTTTCTTTAAGAAAAACACATTTTGGGAAATACTAACATTGAAAAGGAGAAAGGATCCAATAAATGATGTTAATCAAATCACGTTAATGGGGATATTTTATGAAGTATTTGACTAAAGTGGACCTTGAGGAAATGATCAAGAAGAATACTGACTATTATACATGGCAACAATCAACTGTTCTACACTTAATGAGTGACTAGATGAAGGCTGTGGCAGGAGCTGATTATTGTTATTTTACTTGTAGGCAACCTCAATTATTACTGTCACAGCACTGTACTGAAAAGTACATTGTGATGCACAATGCTCCAGAAGTTTTCTTTTTATTTTTTCTCTTGATTAAGCAAAATGGACTCAGTAGAGAATTCTACTTAATCTTCAACAAAGAACCTTTTCATTCAAGATGTTAAATTCAAGTAAAATCTCATTATAACATATTGCATAGTGCTTGCTGTAATCGCACTTTCTTAATATGGATACGTACTTAACATAACTTGCAGAAAATCTCTTTTCCAGTCTACAGTAGCTGGAGATAAACCATTATTTATGCCCAGATATTCCATAGCTAACTAGTGAATAGAGAAAGAATATTGTGAACATTGTGAGGTATAAACCACACTCCATCCCTATGTGCTTTCTTCCATTAGCTCCTAGGATCTTTGTATGTGTTGTTGTGTTCTCTCTGAATTAAATCTAGAGACTGTTGCAGGCTCTAGGTAAGCTCCAAAGATTTAAAAACCTTCTGAATGAGTGGACCAAAACAAGGTTTCTTTTTACCTTTGTCAAGTGAATCTAAAGCCTTGCAAAATATACCATCCTTGACTGACCCCTAAACTAATCAAACTTATTTAATCTTATTGTGGGCTCATCATCAGCTTTTTTTCATAGATTTAGTCTTAATGTGGACACTAACAGAACATGCCTGAGATAGTTTGAAACATGTTCCTCAATTGTGATTAGTCCTTGCACCCTCCAAGTTTATGCTGGGATCTCTGAAATTAAGACATGTTTTGGGTTGCAAATTACATTAGAAATGGAAAGTATTTATTACATGCAATGAGGAAACATTCTACAAAGGACTATCTATGATAACACCTATATAGAAAACTTTGCCTACCGCATTTTGAACCAGTCAGTCCCATAGCAAGGCCTAGTCTTCTCTCTAGTGCTGATCTCTTAGATTAAGAAAGTTAACTAAATAAAATTACCTTTAAATATTTTTTTCCTTTTTCCATCTAATCTATAGCTCTAGTTAGAGTGCTTAGTAACCTCTATCATACAGAATCTTTCTATTATGATCTAACTTGTCTCTAAAAAGGTGCTCTGTTATCATCCATAATCTATACTTTAAGTGATAAATCAGCAACTATTTCTAATTCCATTTTCAAATACAAATTGGGATTGATCCTAGTGAAATACTGGAAAAAGAAGTAAAAATCTTATTTATACTCTATTTTTAAAAATACTGATTCTAAAAAGAAAAATATGTAGTCTCAAATTTTATTGTGACAACTTTTTTCAAGTGGTCTGGAAATGTCATTCTTTTAATATTCACATGAAATAAATGCTCTAGATCACTATTGATTAGAAAAATAAAAATTGAAACAACTCTGAGATACCACCTCATACCTATCAGATTTGCTAACATGACAGAAAAGGAAAATGAAATATGCTGGAGGGGATGTGGAAAATTGGGACACTAATGCACTGTTGGTGGAATTGTGAATTAATCCAACCATTCCTGAGCACAATTTGGAACTATGCCGAAAGAGCTGTAGAACTGTGTGTACCCTTTGATCCAGCAATACCACTGCTAGGTCTGTATTTCAAAAAGATCAAAGAAAAAGGAAAAGGACTTATTTGTACAAAAATATTTACAGCAACTATTTCTGTGGTGGCAAAAAAAAAATTGGAAATTGAGGAGATGCAGAACAATTAGGAAAAAGCTGAACCATTTGTGGTATATGATTGTGACATAATATTTTATGCTATAAGAATACTATTATGCTATAAATTATGCTGATGAGCAGGATGTTTTCAGAAAAACCTAGGAAGACTTTTATGAACTCATGCAAAGTGAAACAAGCAGAACCAGAATATTGCATACACTAACAACAATATTGTAATGATGATCACCTGTAAAAGACTTAGCTACCCTGATCAAGACAATAATCCAAGACAATTCCAAAGGACCCATGATGAAAAATTCTATCCATCTACAGAGACAGAACTGATGAACTCTGAGTGAAGAATACTTTTTTTTTACATTTATTTTTCCTGGTGTGTGTGTGTGTGTGTGTGTGTGTGTGGTTTCCTTTGTAATGTGGCTAATGTGAAAATGTGTTTTGTATGATTTCACATATATAATCTATATTAAATTGCTTGCCTTATCAAGAAGCAGGGAGGATTGGTTAGAGAAAAGAGATTTGGAGTTTAAATTTTTTTTTAAAATTGTTAATTTTTTTTATTTAATTAGGAAATACTTAACAATTTTTTTTAATATTTTATTTTGTTTTTAATAGAATAGGGCTTGTTGCTACAGCATAGTTTAAATTTGTGAATGCTTCATTGGAAATAAGAAGCAGCTTGAAATCAGAAGACCAGGGTTCAAGTTCTGGTAGGACCACTGACTAGTGTTGTAATTATTGGTCAAATCATTCAGTTAGCCAACTAGCTAATGCCAGTAAGTGCCTACTCTGGTTTTGTTTTGTTTTGTTTTTTGTTTTGTTTTTTGTTTGTTTGTTTTTAGGCAACTGGGGTTAAGCCACTTGCCCAGGGTCACACAGCTAGTAAGTGTCAAGTGTTTGGTCTGAGGCTGGATTTGAACTCAGGTCCTCCTGACTTCAAGGCTGGTGCTCCATCCACTGTGCCACCTAGCTGCCCCATGCCTACTCTGTTTCAGGCATTGTGCTTAGTGCTGGGCATATAAAAAATCTCATTCTGATGGGAGAGAGAATGTGTAAAAAAAACTATGTACAAATAAGATATATACAGGATAAATTGGTGATAGTCTCAGAGGAAAGGCATTAAGATTAAGGAAAGCTAGGAAGGATTATTGCAGACAGTGAGATTCTAGCTGAGACTTAAAAGAAGCCAGGAAAGCAAGCAGGCAAAGTTGAGGAGGGAGAGCATTGTAGACATTGGCAACAGTTAGTGAAAATTATTTGAACCGCCAAGTCTGGATCTGTGAAAGAAGCATAATATTATTAGCATTACCTATGCAACTGGTGGCAGAGTGATAGAGCATAAGCCTGGAGTCAGAAAGATCTGAGTTCTAACCTCAGACACTAGCTTTTGACGCTGAGCAAGTCACTTAACCTTTGATTGCCTCAGTTTCCTCAACCTTAGAATTCAGATAATATAAGCACCTACCTCCCAGCGTTATTATGAGTACTAATTGATATGACATTTGATAAATGTCATGTAAATGTAATACTGTTACCTTTCTCTTTCCCTTTCCTTTTATGTGTAGTTACAAGCTGCCATTGCAAGGCTCATCATACATGACCTCACTTATGAAGTATTCTTTAGAGCAAGCAATAGAAAGGCCAATGAACAATCTTTCACATAATGAAAGCTTTGTTAGACCCCTGTTTCACTCTCAGTGCTCACTCTTCTGTCTTCTGGATTCTGGATTTTCTTTCTTGACATTCTCCTACCACAACCTGCTCTAAAACCCAACCTTCTTTCCAACTGTCAACTACCTTTGCTAAAACTGCTGCTTGGAATAAAATCCAATGCTTCCTTTCCCCTTTGTCCTACCATAAGCATTTATCCATTCTCATAAGTCGTCCTACATTTATAATAGGGATTAAATGATATAATGCAGAAGAAAATGCTTTTAACTAAAATTTTAAGTTAAAATGCTAAATAAATATGTTAGTGGCAGGAATATGTAATGACTTCTGGTCCATTTACCTTGAAGCAACCTGTTACTTGGCCATAGTGGCCTAGCCAGGTGGCCTTCAGAATCTATCTGTGATCCTTTCAGACTACCTAATAATAAGCAATGGCCCTGGCTCAGCCTTATCAATCACCCATAGGATTGTAATGGCTTCTTGGCTTGCTTGTGAAGCCCTCCTACTTCTTTTTCTGGAATGGTTAATCAACAAATACCTGAAAAAGTTCAATATAAACTCCCTTAAACTTGGGGTGTGGTGGTGCCATTTTCCACCTAAGGATAACTGCCTCAACTGACTAGAATCCCTTTTTCTACAAACCCCCATGGTCAAGAATATGTGCTGAATAAACTTGTTAGCTTGCTTCTAACTACAGCCTACCTTCATGTTCTATGTCTTGTGGCTCTGAGCTGAATCCTCAACAAGGAATTCCCTTAGGCCCTAAGCAAGCCTCTTCTGTGTCGGAAAATGCTCTAAGCCATGAACCATTGACCAAGATGGAACCAAGCTCCCTGAATGTAAGGGGCAAGACAACGATTTTTGCCCAAGTGGAAGAGAGCCCCTTTCTCTCTGACAGATTGCCTGGTTCCTTGCTTACTCCTGACTCATAAGCAAAGGCCAGAAGGCAGGCCTATGAAACAACCCATAACTTCTGGTATGTTAAAGAAAAACCCCTGTGAACTCTTAAATGGATGAAACTCCAGGCCCAAAAAGGGGGGCCTGGAATGAACCAGAGTCTGATTACAATTCAGACAAGTTACAGCTGCTTTTTTATTGCCTGAGAAAGAAAAGCTTGCAAGCTGGAACAATGTCTGTTCAGACATGTTCAAAGCCCAGTTGGAAAGAGTGAGATGTTTATACGATTTTTGAACAAAGAAAGGAGGAAGGCAGGAGTTTGGGCAGATGCTAGGAAAAAAGTTCCAGGAAACAAGGGAAATGAGCAATTCCAGCTGTTAGAGTTGAGGCCCTTTGATACACAATCAGAAGACATTCTTGGTGATAAACAGTCCATAGTTCAAAGCTTGATAAGGCGATGTCTCCAAAAATGGGCTATTCCAAGAGCCTCATAACCAGGTTAGCAGAGTCTCTGGAGATAAGGGTGTCTACAAAAAACAACAACAACAACAACAAAACATATACAGGTTGTATCTCATAACCTATAGACAGGAAAGTCTTTGAAGATAAGGATGTCTCTTGAAAGTCCATAAACCATTAAATGCCTTGGGGTCTGCTTCAAAGCTGGTATGAGCTTTCAGCTGGGTTTCACTACAAAGGATTGTGGATATGTCAAGCAGCCTGTTTGATGCCCAAGCATTAGAAGTCCTCCTGATTGACTACTTGTGCTATTCCGTTGCCTAATTGCCTTGTGAAAAAGGGAAGCTCTAGCATGTTTAACTAGTTAGTGCAAGCATTGCAGAGGCCATGTTCACAGGTAATGCTTTAGTCTAGGACTAGATTTAATTGTCTTGAAGCTCCAATTACTTTATGTCAAATTCTGAAATAAGTCAAAACTATGAATTGAGGAATAAAGTGTCTTTAACTGAGAGAACAGGATAGCAAAGCTGCAGCCCTGAGGGACGTCCCATCAGTGCAAAGCACAATGGATTAGCTAACAAGGCCTGGTCATGAGACCCTAGTGGCCCTTGGCAATCTGGGCAAGGAAAACCACTTTATTCTGACTTTGTTGCCCTTCATACCATGAATTCCAATGGAGTAGGGTAAGGGCATTATTGGAAATTGAGATCCAGCTCAAGCTGTGTTCCTTTACAAGGGTGGGAGGACTTAGTATGAGATTCAGCTCAACTTAATGGAGAGTAAATATCTTAAGAGAAGGAATGTAAGGAAATTAGTGAAATTCTGGCATTACTAGGATCATTAAGAGAGAGGCAAGTAACATTTGGTATTAACGATTTTCTGTCATATTAACAATTATATTGACAATTTTCTGTCACTTCTAAGAAATATCTTAGGAATTGTAGAGAATAAACCCTGGGAGTGAGAACTCTGTGTCCCAAAGGTAGGAATCTCCATGTTTAACCAACTTCCACACTGGGACTAGGCACTTGCCCTGAACCTCATCTCTTTAGTTACCGTCAGTCCTATCTCATAAGCAGACACAGTGATAGCAGGGTAGAGGGTACTAACTGGAAGAAGTAGAAGACCAGGAGGAAAAGGAACAGCAGGAGGAAGATGAGGAGGAAGAAAAGTGATTTAAATTATTTGAAATTAAATGCCTATCAAAAGAAAATATTATTTTTCTCTAAAATGTTATAATTTGTTAACCAATATAAGATATCAGTGGCATTTATACAATATAACAGTACATGCATGTGCGTACAGAACAATAAATGAATAATATGTACAATACATATGTGTATATATGTGTGTGGGTGTATATGTATATGTGTGTATACATGTGCTTATAAATATACATACATATAGGTGAACACCAATATAGGTGTATATATCTAGATATAGATATCTGTCAACTTAAATTCAAGAGGACTATCAAAGTACTGTATTTCACTGCATAATCATCACAAATTGTATGCCAAATATTTTGCAAAAAAGTGGCATGCGACCATTATGTGAAATTGTGTCAGTATTACTTGTCTTTTAGTTTCCAAGTCTCACACCAACTTTTCACTCACTGGAAACTATCTTTCTGTAGCTGTTTCCATTCTGTTTAGCAACACAATTGCTTTCAGCTTGAAGCCCACAGAATAGGTTTTTTTTTTTAAAATTTACCCATAATCAGAAATAAATGTTTCATATGTTAATGTATCGCTGGCAGATGAATTGTACAATTTAGCTAGTGCAGGAAGATGCAAGTCTTACCATATCACATGACTTAGGCATGGCAGCTTTGCCTGCCCTCCTGCTCCCCTTACCCCTGTGGCTCTTCATTAGGTTGAGTGACATTACCGTTAGTACTGCAGGGCTCTAAACAAACCAGGCAGGTCAGCTTTTGGAAATGTACTGACAATAGCATGTGCTGAGAATTCTAGGCTTGTGGCTCCCAATGCATGAAAATATTATGCCATTGGTGAATAAATTGCTTTTATATATATATATATACACATATCTCTAAGGAGTTTTAACTTCAGGTTCCTGATCCAATGAGGCAGATTTAAATATTTCAAATATGAATGAATTAGGATTATCCCCTAATTTAGGAAACAAAGATTCTTTAATGATGGGTTGAGGGGTTGAGATCTCCACCCTGCACTAGGAAAAGTTACTTTTTCCTACTAAGGTAGCTTGTAGCTCTGTGGATTTAGTATGCTGGGCTTGGAATCAGGGCAGACCTGAGTTCAAAATCAGCCTTAAATAATTACTAGCTGGGTGATCCTGGTTGGGTCATTTTACCTCTCAGGGCCTCATTTTCCTCAACCTTTAAAATCAGGATAATAATAGCACCTACCTGACAGGGTTGTTATGATGATCAGATAGTATTAATATTTATTTAAAAAAAAACACTTAGCATAATGCCTGACACATATAGACTGGCTATAAATACTTATTCTCTTCCCCCACCCTTCCCTTTCCTGTGTAGCTTCTCAAGCTGTCCTGTTCCTGATACCACCAACAAAAGAATTCAAGGAAATGTAAAGGACAGAGTCAACTACAGGTACTTATGAGAAATAAGACTGAATCAAGCAGATGCCTTCTTTAACAGAATAAAAGGGCATTATTAGAAACTGGTGCCAGCCTCATTTATTTAAAGGAATACAGAGGGTAACAACCACCAGCTCTTCCAAGTCTGGGGTTTTTTTGCCCTCTCAGTGCTCTAGTCACATTAGGTGGCACTGCTCACCTCCAGCTGAGTGAGATACCACAGTAAAAACAAACAAACAAACAAAGAAACAAAATAAAATCACTCGTAACTTATAGCTTGTCTTTTCAGCTTTTACCTCTTTTATTCTCCCTTCATGGCTTGGGTTTGAGGAAGAGAACTTTGGGTATTGCTACCATTGGCTGAGATTACACTGCACATCCATGTAGGGGCCAACCCTCTTCTCTCCTTCCCAAGACATCCTTTAAACTCCCACTGTCAGGCAAATGTTTATATAACATTTTAAAATATAAAATTGTTTATATTATATTACATAGCTATAAAAACATATATGTATAATTAGTGTATGCATATATGTTGGTATATACATATATGTGCATTCAAATAAAAGAATTTGTATGGTCTCCCCTCCTTCCTGTTCTCTCATACATGAAATACAGGTGCTCTACCGTGTATTTATGCAAATTAGCAGAAACATAATCCTACCTATTTCTGAATAAGTTAATTTTTCTTCCTGCTCAAGCATAGAATTCACTTTATCTCCAAAAAAAAAATCTATTCAACACAAAATTTAGTGCCCTAATACATATCCAATGATGACACAGATTTCCTATCAATGGAAGGGAATTATATTCTATTTATTAAATATATTGGTTTGGTACTGGATTATTGGTTAATTTTTTGTTTCATCAGTGTCTACCTATTTCTACGGGAGGAGTTTAGGGAGAATGGGAGTGTCTGGATAGGGTCACCTGGGAATAGACAAGGAAGGACTAGGCTTTTATCAGGGTAACAAAAAAATGGTAGGAAGAGGTTGATATGATCAAAGGTGGGATCAAAGATTAGGCTTCTTCCTTAGGATTTCTAGGACAGGTTTCTTAGAGAGACAGGGAAAGATAAGAATAAGAATAAGAGATAAGGAAAGGCCAGTTGAATGAAGTATAAGGGTTTTCTGGGGACCATAGACAAATGAGAGCCAAATTCTTTTTGGAGAAAGGGGCAAAGGTCTTGGCTTGGGCCCATACCCAATCATATATATGTATTATATATGTTACAATATATGTGCTATAATAACATATAATATGGGAAACTATTTATGACTAATTTTGCTTGGAAGTATAACAAATTCTACACTTGAACAAAAAGAAAAATTAACAATAATTCAGAAATAGGTTTATGTGTGTGGACATTTGCATAAATATATAGTAAAATAGCCACATTTGTGCCATATTACACCTTTAAGAGAGTACAGGAAGGAGTGAAAAGGCTATGCAAATACATAAGATGATAAAACCCTCAAAAGCAGAAAAATAAATTTATCTCAGAAATGTAGTCTAGATAAAAATTAATTTTAATATCAAAGATATTAAAAACAACTCTATATGTAATGAACTATCAAAAAGATCCTTTTACACTTCTCATTATTGTGAAAAATTATTATCTTGGAGACTCAGAGCTCCACATGATGCAGTTTAGGGGTTCTGGGGTGATGGGACCCCAAAGGGGTTCTGGGGTGATGGGACCCCAAAATTACAACACGTAGGTCCTGCCCGAAAGAATTTGACCCAAACCTTCTTTCAGTCAAAGGCAAGTTTTATTAGAATCTGTCATATTGAGCGGACTCTTAAGGAGTCTAAACACAGATAAACAGTGGCTAGATTAAAAGAATCCAAGCAGTGGCTAGGTTTTAAGAATCTAAGCATCTTAATAGAGACAAGATGACTTTATATACAGAAGCCTGTGGGAGGGACCTAGGAATGGCCAATAGACTGGGGTGAACAGAACTCCTGGGACCTGGACCTCATGGCCAAGAAAGAATGGAGCCTAGCTAGGAATAAGGGTGGGAAATGGCCAGGGGCCATAAGGAGGTAAGACAATGGAGGGAAGATTGGGTGTAGCCACAATGAAAAGCCAGTTGATGGAATTATAGCCTAAGGCAAATACCAGATTTGGCCATGTGTCCAGGGTTTTTCCTTTCTGGGGCCCAGATCCCAACCCCATCACACACCCCCCCCCAAGTCCCACTTCTCCAAAGTTCTACAGAGGGACATTACTGATAATGAGACAGCATTAGAAGCTGCCCAGGCTTGGGTAGAGACAGATTCTTCTGCCTAGATAGCCCAAGGTCAGGAGAGGTCTGGTTATGGTTGAGGGGTGATCTGATAGAAGTATTTCCTCTGTTGGAAGGTGGGGTGATATAGGGATGGCCCAGTTCTGGACTGTAACTCTCATGCAATACATGTTAAGCCAGCTTGAGAGAAATTAAACATGGACACAACCTAAATTGTTTGTCTCTTTCTTAGAACAAACTGTGAGAAGCTGACATTATAAAATAATGAACTTCTGGATATTGAAAGATAAAATTTTAACAGAAAATATGAACAAATATTGGTATTTTTTAAAGACCTTAAAGGTTTCTCCCATCCCCTATATTTATATTTTCTTAAATACTTCCTCAACAGAGACAGCAAGCCCAAATGTTTTTCATGTTTTAAAAACTAATCTTCAAATATGTTTCTAATTGGTCTTGTTGTTAGTCTATCTCCCATCTAATACTTCTTGCAATTACCACCAGATAAAAATGTTTCCAAAATTACTTTCATCATTCTTCACTGCTTGACTCTAAAATCCATATACTTCCATTTGAGACCATTCAGCCCTGGTTATCCCCTGCCTTCTTGTATTATTTCATAAAGAAATTGCCATAGCAAGAGAGTCAGAAGAATCTAGAAAACACTTAAACTAGCACTACTTGATGTCTTTTTTCTGCCAAGGGTACTGCCAGATTAAAATATAAACTTATTTATAAAAGTTTGTGAAAAATTATAAGAAGTTCTGTTCTATGAGAAGTAGGAAGTGGTTGTTAAAAGAAATAATTATAAGCATGTAGAAAGCTTGGCATGACATTGAGTTAATATAGATCATCCTAAGATGGTGGAACAACTATTCCACCTATCAGAACAACTATTCCAACATTTCTATTAAACACATGCATTCTCTTCATTAAATCTGACATATGATACACTGTAGTAATTTCATTTGTGACAAACTTTCTAAAATGCAGTTTTCCTCATATTGAATGCTGGGGTTTGCACAGTAGATAGGTACAGACTTAAAATTAGGAGGACATAGATTCAAATCCTACCTCAAACACATTACTTTTGTCACATGGCTTAAAATATTTAACCTCTCTGTGTCTCAGTATTTCCATTTGCAAAATGGGAGGAAGTGGATTAAAAGTCTTCCATGTTCCCTTCCCACCTTAAAGCTATAATGCTACAAATAGATGGACTTCAAGATCCCTTCCAAAGTTAAATCTCTCACATGGAAATTACGTGAAAGAAAATAAAGTTGGAAAGTAGTAGGGTCTTGTTTGTCCTTCATTTTTGAAGAGAACCATGACATCAGGGAGGTGATGCCATTGTGAATTGAATTTAAGTGAGGGAGGGCTGTGCAAAGCTTCACTTTCTCCTCCAAAGCTATCTGGCTCCAGTTTCAAGATATACATCAGGACTACCAGAGATGGCCCTGGATGCAGCGGGAGACCTTGACCTTTTTAAACTAAGCTCTTTAACAGGTCTTAATTTGACTGAGACAACACCTCTTTCAGTGATTAAGGCTAAGTAAGAAATAAGGCAGAAAACTGCCTCTTTTACCTAGTTAAAAAAAAAAAACAATCTGGAAGGGAAAGACCAGTCAAGGTTTCTGGCCAAAACAGAAACATTTTCTGTTTACATTCACTCTGAGCCAATCAGGGCCCAAAAAATGACCACTTAGGGCTTGGCCTAGGACCTACTGTTGGCCAGTCAATGAGAGCCAGAGTGATTGAGTGATCAATGACCCTGTTGCCATTAGAACAGAATACAAAATTTCTCAGCTTTGTCTTTAAACTATTCACAATGTTGGATCCACTGAACTTCTTAGTTTTATTTCATATTACTCCCTGTTTTTAAACACTGTCAATTCTAGTCACACTGACTAATTACCTATTCTCCATGTACAATTTTCCATTTAATGATATTCACAAGTATTCTTGCCTATATTCTTTCCTCACCCCTGTCTCATAGAAATGTCAGCTTCCTTCAAAGCACAGTGAAGGTGCTACATCCCAAATTACATTTTCCTGAAATTACTTTGTTTTACATTGTATATAATCTATATTTGTTTATGCACATATTATATTCCCACTGGTAGGATGCAATCTTTGAGTGAAAGAATTATTTCCTTTCTTGCCTTTGTAAGTTCAGTTATAAATATAGTGTTATGAACATGGTAAGTGCTTAATAAATGTTTGATAAATTAAATTGAATTGAAGTGGCACCATGCCACCAAGTGGCAAATTATGCATTTTCCCAGTGCTAACTGTATCTCAGAAAACAAAAAATAAAAAGAGGAATTATATGTTGGTTGTGTGTGTGTGTGTGTGTGTGTACAAATTATAGCTACAGGCACAGGACAAGAATGTGAAAACCTTATCATGGAAAATATAATATAAATTAATATTAAAGGAGCAAGGTTCTCACTAAGCACTGTTCCCCTACTAGCCTCTCCACTTGGAAAAGGACTCACAAATTAACTGATGGTCCTGTGCCTAGGACCCAAACAGCAATTTCCCTCCTGCTACAGAGACTTCCATTACACACCCCAAACCTTGCTCATCCCAAGGGCTTTGCAAGTATCAACAAACATTCATTCTAACCATTCAAATGAAGAAGGAAATCAGCTTGCCTTCTAATTGGAGCAAGCTGTAATTAGTGAAACAGGGCTGCTTTGGTTGATTACAACTAAGCTGATTGCAATCCTCTGTTCAGGGGATAAAATATCATAGTCTTAGAACTGGAAATGACAATTGAATTCATCAAATACAAGAATATAATTTCACAGATGAGGAAACTGAAGCTCAGTATTAAAGTGATTTGCTGAAGATCAAAGAAGAGATAAAAGTATCTGATGCAATATTCAAACTCAGGTCTTTCTGACTCTAAGTCTAACACTAACTTTTATTCTGAGTAGATATCTTCGCACTAAGTTTGACGACCATTTGTTGAGGGTGTTATAGAGTGAATCTTTGATTGGATACAATATGGTTTAAATGTGCTTTGAGATCCCTTTCCAACATTGCAATTTGTGGAGGGGTAGGGGGTTGGAGAGAGGTTTCCTCCAATGGGAAATTACTCATTCCTTCCCCTTCTTAATATTTAAATCTTACACATCATTCAGTGCCAGGTCAGACCGAAAAGCATCCATAAAGAGTTTCCTGAATGACAGGGGCTGAAAATAATGAGTCACTTCTCTGATATAATATATAATATTTACATCATATCAAGTACTTACTTATTTTAATTATTGTTGCTCATATTTTAGCTCCATACTTAGGGATTTCCTAGAGTATATAAATTATTACTTTTACAATTTTATTTTCCCTAGAGTGTTTTGAACATAGTAGATTCTTAATCTATATTTTCTAGATTAAGAGAACAGGAATGTATCCTTAATAGAATAAGGATATTCTATTCTATTTAAAAGATAGTCTTTCAAAAAATTACATTTTATCACCAATAAGAACTATGTCAACTGAGTAACGACTTCTCCAATCCTGTCCAATGTCCTCTGTACCACCATTTCTTTTAGGATATGAACAGATTGTTTCTAACAGGGAAGGAAAGGGAGATGCAATCATAAAATGTCAGTTGCTTCACTCTTTGTTCTAAGTATGTTATCAGAAATCAAATTTTAAGATAACTACAAGATCTAAAATATGACAGTCTAATATTATGCTTAGTTATGGTTTTTGCAGTCCAAGATATGTGGCTTAGAAAACTATCTTCATCTAATAGTGTCAAAGGTATTTCGAGAAGGAGTTGCTCCAGTGAATGCAAACATTTTCAAAACAAACTGAAAGTAGGAAACATTCATAGTACAATTTCAGGGAAAACATGAACATTATATACAACAAAAATCAATCATTTCAAGAAGAAGGAAGAAAAAAGTTCCCTCCTAAAGACCTGTATTCTGTGTGACCATAATTGTAGGGCTGAGAAGAATGTTCTTTCCATTTTGGTGCTGCAATCATTCACTGAAGCATATATTGATCGAAAAAGCCTCGTGAGAATTCTCATTATCCTAACATTTTTCACTTGGAGTGAAAAGGGGCAGCCTTTCTTATTTCATTTCATGCAAAATTACAGTAATTGGTGTCTGACCTTTTTAGTATAGGCTGTTAAGCATTACGCTGCTGGATCTTTTCACAGAATCAATTATTTTAATTATGGCTATCTGACAAGAAGGAACCAGGGCATAAACAAGAAAAGAATATTTAAATAAAACTGAAAACAGATTTTTTTCCTCCATTAAGAGAGAAAATGCTATTAATTATAAGTCTGACCACCAGAGGCTTCTAAGCACTTAGATTTTAAATCAGGTTTTAGCTCCCAAATAATTACACTTTTGTAGGAAAAGACAAATGATAACATCAGAGTGTGCAGAATAAAGACATAGATTTTTCATTCCCCCAGGGTTAAAAGACAAATGCCAGTGCAAATCCAAATACATGGCTCAGAGTGTCCCACAGAAGGCACCATGTTTTACAGTCTCATACATATGCAAGTCATACAGAAAGTCATGAATCACTAGATACTCTAGGATGTCTTGGTAACTGGGGAGCATCACAAGACAAGTTTCACAGACCTGAGAAAAAATACAGGATATGTAAGAAAGAAACATCCTGCTCAAAGGCTAAAATGGGCTGTTCAGTCATAATATGGAAAGGCTTTAAGGGATCCTCCAATACAGGCCCCTTGTCTGATGGATAAACCTATCTAAAAACCTTGAGAAGTGGTCATTCAACTTTTTTCTTAAATGTTTCCAGGATGAGGGAACTCTCTGCTTCATGAGACTGTGAAGGTCAACTATATCTGGAATTCATTTCTTAAACTGAGTTAAAATACCATTGGCCCTAATTTTTTAATTATTTTAATGTTTAGTTTTTATTAAATAACAATAACTAACATTTACATAGTGCTTCAAGTTTTGTAAAGTGTTTTACAAATACTTCATTTGATCCTCACAACCAACCCCTTACAATTGAGGAAACTGAAACAAAGGCCAAGTGACTTTCCTGGAGTCACACAGCCAGTGAGTGTATCTGAAGTTAGATTTGATCTCAGGTCTTTCTGACTCTCAGGCCCAGCCCTTTAATCCACTAAACCACCTAACTGCCCCTAATTGATAATTAGACAGTCTTCAAGGCTAATGTTGAACTTATGCCAGCTTCTAAACAACATCCTCCTCCTGATTACATGATACTTTACACTTAAAAAACACTTAATAGTTTCCAAAGCACTATCACATACATTATAGCATGTGATCCTTGTAGGCTTTGGCCCTATTTTTTAAAGGAGGTTTTTACTCCATAGGATCATATACCTTTAGCTGACAGGAACCTCAGAGACTGTCTAGTTCAAACCTTTAATTTTCCAAATAGGGACACTTCTGCCTAGAGGGGTTTAGTGACTTGTCCAAGGTTGTGAAGGTTGGGTTTTTGTCCTTCATTCTTGAAGAGGACCAAAATGACATCACTGTTAGGTTCAAGGAACAGTGAGTTCAGTTGTGGATGATCAGATGCATAGGAGCTCAGGAGGCTCTACCACAGATTGGGCCTAAATAGTTTATAACAACATTTGGAGTGGAGATATCTTTAAATTTGAACATCTCATGTTTCTTTTGAGCTATTGACAGCCTGCTTTGATCATAGAGTACAGTTCCTACTTTGAAGCTGGTACACTAGGCAGGATGGCCCTGGGCCAGTCTCTTCCATGTCTCACAGTAGATATTAAACTTCTTCAGAGAGACCTTGAGAGTGTCCTTGTATCACTTCTGAAAGCTTGCCTTGTATGAGTTCTCTATAAAAAAATCCTTTAGGCAAATGTACTTTTGGCATTCAAGCAACATGGCCAGTCCATCAGAGTTGCACTCTCTGCAGTAGAGTTTGAATGTTTGGCAGTTTAGCTCAAGAAAGAACAACAGTATCCAGAACCTTATCTTGCCTAGTGATCTTCACAGTCTTCCTAATACAATTCATATGGAAGCAATTCAGTTTCCTAGCACGTTGCTGAGATATTGTCCATGTTTCACAGGCATACAACATTGGCTTTACAGACCTTCAGTTTGGTAGGCAGTCTAACACTTCTTCTCTCCCACACTTTTCTTCTTTTTTCCTTTTTTAAAATATTTATTTATTTAGTATTTTATTTTCCCCCAGTTACATGTAAAAACAATTTTTAACATTTGTTTTTAAAACTTTGAGTTGCAAATTCTCTGCCTTCCTCCTTCTCCACCCCCACTTGCCCTTATTGAGAAGGCAAGCAATTTGACACAGGTTATACATGTATAGTCATGCAAAACACTTCCACAATAGTCTTGTTGTAAAAGAAAACTTAAAAAAAAAGCTCAAGAAAAATAAAGTGAAAAAAAAAGTCTGGTTCAATCTGTATTCAGACACCATCAGTTCTTACTCTGGGGAAGGACTCATCATGAGTCCTTCAGAGTTGTCTTAGATCATTGTATTACTGAGAAAACTAAGTCATTCACAGCTGATCATCATACAACATTGTTATTTCTTTGTACACAGTACATTTCACTTTGCATCAGCCCATGCACATCTTTCCAGGTTTTTCTGAAAGCATCCTGCTCGTCATTTCTTACAGTACAATAATATCCCATCATAATCACACTACAGCTTGTTCAGCCATTCCCCAACTAATGGACATTCCCTCAATTTCTAATTCTTTACCCCCAGAAAAGAACAGCTATAAATATTTTTTGTAGATATAGGTCCTTTTCTTATTTGTTTGTTTTTTTTTTAATCTCTTTTGGGATACAAAACTAGTAGTAGCATTGCTAGGGCAAGGAAATGCATGGTTTTATAGTCTTTTGGACATAGTTCCAAACTGCTCTAGAGAATGGTTGAATCAGTTCATAACTCCACCAACAGTGCATTAATGTCTCATTTTCCCCATTCCCCCTCCAACATTTGTCATTTTCCTTTTCTGTCCTATTAGACAATCTAATAGGTATGAGGTAGTACCTCAGAATTGTTTTAATTTGCATTTCTCCAATCAAAATAGCATTTTTTCATGTCTATAGATACCTTTGATTACTTTATTTGAAAACTGATTATATCTTTTAATCATCTATCAATTGGGGAATGGCTCTTATTTTTATAAATTTAACAGTTTTCTAAATGTTTGAGAAATGAAGGCTTTATCAGAGAAACTCGCTTCAATTTTTTTTTTTACAATTACTATTGCTAACTGTATTTCCTTCCATCCTATTCCCTCCACCCCCATTTATTCTATTCTCTCTCCTTTCACCCTGTCCTTCCTCAAAAGTGTTTTGCTTCTGACCACTCCCCCCCCCAATCTGCCCTTCCTTTTATCACCACCCCCATTCTCTTATCCCCTTCCACTCCTACTTTCCTATAGGCTAGGATAGAGTTCTATATCCAGTCACATATGTATGTTATTCCCTCTTTGAAACAATTCTGATGAGAGAAACGTTCTCTTACCCTTCACCTTCCCCTTATTCCCCTCCACTCTAAAAGCTTTTTTCTTGCCTCTTTTATGTGAGATTATTTACTTCATTCTACCTCTCCCTTTCTCTTTATCCCAGTACATTTCTCCCTCACTTCTTAATTTTATTTTTTAGATATCTCTTCACATTCAACTCACATCTGTGCCCTCTGTCTTTATGTACTCCTTCTAGCTACCCTAAAAATAAGAAAGATCTTATGAGTTACAAACATCATCTTCCCATGTAGGAATGTAAACAGTTTAACCTTATTAAGTCCCTTATGATTTCCCTTTCCTGTTTACCTTTTTATGCTTCTCTTGAGTCTTGCATTTGAAAGTCAAGTTTTCTATTCACCTTGGGTCTTTTCATCAAGAATGCTTGAAAGTCCTCTATCTCATTGAATATCCATTTCCCTGCAAAGGATTATACTCAGATTTGCTGAGTAGGTGATTCTTGGTTGTAATCCTAGTTCCTTTGCCCTCCAAAATACCATGTTCCAAGTCTGATGATAGTTTAATGTAGAACCTGCTAAATCTCATGTTATCTTGACTGTGGCTCCACCATACTTGAACTGTTTCTTTCTGGCTGCTTGCACTATTTTCTCCTTGACTTGGGAACTCTAAAATTTGGCTATAATATACTTGGGAGTTTTCATTTTGGGATCTCTTTTAGGAGGTGATCAGTGGAATTGTTTTTCAATTTCTATGTTACCCACTGTTTCTAGAATATCAGGGCAGTTTTCCTTGATAATTTCTTGAAAGATGATATCTAGGCTCTTTTTTTGATCATAGCTTTCTGGTAGTCCAATAATTTCTAAATTATCTCTCCTGGTCAGTTGTTTTTCCAATGAGATATTTCACATTGTGTTCTATTTTTTTCATTCTTTTAGTTTTGTTTTTTGTGTTTCTTGATTTCCCATAAAGTCATTAGCTTCCATTTGCTCAATTCTAATTTTTAAGGAATTATTTTCTTCAATTAGCTTTTAGACCTCCTTTTCCATTTGGCAAATTCTGTTTTTCAAAGCATTCTTCTCCTCATTGACTTTTGGACCTCTTTTGCCATTTGGTCTAGTTTGTTTTGTTAAGGTGTTATTTTCTTCAGTTTTTTTTTCTTTGTGTGTGTGTGTGTGTGTGTGTGTGTGTGTGTGTGTGTCCTTTACTAAGCTATTGACTCGTTTTTCATTATTTTCTTGCATCATTCTCATTTCTCTTCCCAATTTTTCCTCTACCTTTCTTACTTGATTTTCAAAATCCTTTTTCAGCTCTTAAGTGGCCTAAAACCAATTAATATTTTACTTGGAGGCTTTGGATGTAGGATCTTTGATTTTGCTATCTTCTTCTGAGTGTGTGTTTTGATCTTCCTTGTCACCATAATAATAATAACTTTCTATAGTCATAGTTATTTTTCCCATTGTTTGCTCATTTTCCCAGCCTGTTAATTGACTTTTAACTGTTTGTTAAAAGTAGGGTTCTGCTTCTAGGGTGGAGGGTATACTGTCCCAAGCTTCAAAGGTTTTGTGCAGCTGTTTTCAGAGATACTTCTAGGGACCTGTAAGTTTTCACTTCTTTCTTGGTGATATGATCTAAGTAGAGGTGTTTACTCCACTCCTGGCTTATCCTCTGGTCTGTAATTATAAGCACTCTTTTCTGCCCTGGAACTGTGAGAAGGATCACCCCTTTACTGTGGCCACAAGCTCTGCTATGCTAGTGCCCCTCCTCACCCTGGGACTGCCACCCAGGATTACAACCTGGATTCAAATATGGGCAAACCAACAAAGTCCTGCCTCAGTGCTAACAAAAAGATCTCTGTCTTTCTGACCAGTTTATTCAACCCCTTATTGTCTATGGGCTGAAAGTTCTGGAAGCAGCTGATGCCACTGCTGCTGATAATTAAGTCACTCCAAAGGCCTGCTCCTGGTTTGGTGTGGCAAAGGCATTGCTGATACAACTTGTACTGGATTGTGCTCCACTCTCACCCAGGTGTGATAGACCTTTCCTGCCAACCTTCTATTTTTTTTTTCGGCATCAGTGGGCCAAGAAGTCTGGAAACTGCCACTGCTCCCTGTGATTCAGTCACCCCAAGGTCTGCTCCAGGTTTGTTGGGACCAAGTCTGCACTGGCATAGCCTGCACTGGACTGCACTCCTCTCTCACCCTGTTGAAACAGATTTTTCTGCTGACCTTCCAAGTTGTCTTAGGCTGGACATTTCTTTCAGTCTGTCTTTTCATGGGTTCTGTTGTTCTAGAATTTGTTTAGAGTCATTTTTAAAGGTATTTGGAGGGGATTGGGGGAGAGTCCCTGCTTACTCCGCCATCTTGCCTCCACCTCTCTCTCATATTTTTCTTTGGAACCTCCCAAACACTGCGCCAGCTCTAGCAATGCATGTTTCAATCTTATCATTTATGTATGCATCCATGGAAAGTACACTGCCAAGGTAAGTGAAGTGATTCACAGCATTCAAAATTTCTCCATTTGCTGTAATTGATGGTTCTACATATGGATGGTGTAGTGCTGGCTGGTAGAGAAATTCTGTTTTCTTGGTGTTAATTCTTAGGCCAAAATTATCAAAAATGACAGAGAATTGATCCATACTTTGCTGCATCTCAGCCTCAGAGAATGCATTGAGTGCCCAGTCATCTAAGAACAAAAAGTCATACACCAATTCTCCCTTCACTTTAGTCTTGGCTTTTAGCCTTTTCAAGTTAAATAATTTACAATCAGTGCAGTAGTGAGCCTTGATGCCTTGATGATGTTTTCATCCTCATTGAAGGCATCTGACAACATCACTGAAAATGACATGCTAACAAAACACACAAGGCAAAAGCACACAGCCTTGCTTCACTCCATTGGTGACTAGGAAAGTGTGGGAATATTATCTGTTATGCAGAAGTTGGGCAAGCATACCATCATAAAATTGACATAAATACTGATGAACTTTCCCAGCCAACAAAATTTTGCCATAGTTTTCCACAAGCCCTCATGACAGACAATATCAAAGTCCTTGTCCAGAGCAACAAATATTGTGTACAGACCTCTGTTCTGCTCCTGGCATTTCTCCCAGAGTTGTTGGGCAGCAAACACCACATCACCTGTTCCTCAGCCCTTTCTAAAGCTACACTGGTTCTCAGGTAGATGACCATTTTTCAGGTAAAGGATCAGCCTATCAAGGAGGACTATGGCAAGAATATTGCCAGTCATGACTAAGAGAGAAAGATGCTTCCCAACCCCCATGATTGTCACAGGACAATCAATTTCCCTTACCTTTATAGATGGACATGGGCTACATCCTTGAACTCATGGAGGATAACCTCC
Organism: Vombatus ursinus; assembly: GCF_900497805.2. Lineage (NCBI taxonomy): Eukaryota > Metazoa > Chordata > Mammalia > Diprotodontia > Vombatidae > Vombatus > Vombatus ursinus. Next base: position 9,319,729 of record NW_020949351.1, read on the forward strand.
TTTTGGCATATAACACAGAAAATTTCCATCAGCTTTTGTATGAGCAATGGACCTCCTGCCTTGTAAATCTTAGCTGGAATAGAATCAGCACCAGGTGCTGTGCTACATGAGAAAAGCATAATTAAGTTTGGCTACAGAGGGACTAACTTCAACCTGAGATATATAGCATTGATTGATGATAGTCTATTGAGAACACCATGGAAGTGTTCAGCCCATCTCTCCAAGATCATGTCTTTATCACTAATCAATGTGACTCCATAAGTTCTGAGTAGCGGAGATGCACCATGAGTCTTTGACCTATAAATAACCTTCAGGGTATCATAAAAGTGCTTTGAAGTGTTATTTTCAGTGCAAAACTGAATTTCATCTGTCTTCTTACTGTATCTCTCTAAGATTTGCTTGCACTTTACTTTAGATGGAGTTAGCAGATGAACTCTCTTACTGGAAAACCCTGTGAAGGTCTCATTTTTTCATTTAGCAGCTTCTGAATTTCCTCATCATTTTCATCAAACTAATTGATGTTAGCAAATGTTCTGGTCCAGTTGAGTAAAGGTGGTGCTATGCACCAAATTGCTGAAAGTCACTTATTTTTTTTTCTGTTACCCTGTTGTCAACTGTGTGTTGGCTCAGCTTTCCCTCTAAGTTAGGAAGGAACTGCTCTAATCTGTTAACAGTAAATCTTTTGGTAGTCATCTTGCCTTGGGGCTGCTGGATTTGTTGAATGTGAATATTTAGCTTAGAAAAGATAAGTCTACTATCAATCCAGCACTCTCTACTACTCCAGGCCTTCTCACTCTCATATCTTATCTGTCTCTTCTCTTTACAATGATATAGTTTATTAAATGCCAATGTTTGCTGCTCCCCTGCATTCACAAAGTTTTGTTGCTTTTAGATAAACAAGAGACAGTATTGGTGATGAGAAGGTCTTGAAATGCTTAAGTCTTCAGTAGTAAGTGACTGTTGCTGTTGCTGTTCCCACCTCCATTCCTCCCAAGAACTCCTTGTCACATCTAATAGTCTGTGTCTACTCTGGTGTTAAGTCACTCAGAGTAATTAACTTGTCCTCTTTAGGCTCATTGATGATGAGGGTCTCCAGGTCTTTATAAAATTTTTCTTTGACCTCATCAGGGTTCATCATTATGGAAACATACATACTGATGATGGTGGCATGGTGCTTGTGGCATGCCCTGTTGTTCAATCCTTTTGATAGGTGTACAAGCTGTTGAATAGATTAGTTTTGATTGCAAAACCTATACCAGCTCCATGGTGCTCCCCATCACTGGGGCCACTCCAGAAAAAGTGTGTATCCCTCTCCAACTTTAGCAAGCTGGATTTCATTTGCCAGCCTTGTTTCACTCAGGTATGCTATTTGGTTGTGATACCTATAGAGTTATCTTACAATAAGAACTGTTCATCTTTCATGCCTACAGGATTTTGTGTTGTCCATTGACATGTAGACATTCCATGTTTCAACAGTGCATGGAATCATTTTTGCAAAAGTTTTTGTACATTTTTTTTTGTTGTTTTAACCACAGGGTGGGAACCCTGTCTGCTGTGGTGAGCAGGCCAGGATTGAGTGAAACAGAAAAAAATTCAGGGCATTTTTTTCTAGCTTATTCCTCATGCCAGGGGGTGAGCAGTGTGGTCCTTTTGAAAAAAAAAAAAGCTTGTCAGATATTTAGGGGGCTGCAAATCCCATGTTACTTCCAGTAAGAAGATGACCCTATAGCCTGGGCCACCTGTGTGCAGGATTATGACTACAGCTCCCAGTGTTGTCACACTTGCCTGTTGCAACAAGTTTTGAAAAAGTAAAAATGGTAAAGTGATATGGGTGATCTCTTTTGATTCATGCATAAATTGGAATTAAGTGAAGCAGAGTTGGGCAAAATTGTTGGCCTCACTCTCTCTCCCAGACTCACCTAAGTCCAATGGCAAGGCAAAGTCAAGATGACTGGTGATGTCTCAGATGCAGTGGATGACTTTGGAGTCTTCCATGTCTAACCAAGCTCTAAGCACTCAATAAATGCCTGCTTCAGCTGTCTTCATGGTTCTTGGAATAAATTGTTCTCATCCACCCATTCCACTGGGGGAAGTCTTTACATGCTTGGGAGAGATACCCCCTAATTCACTGAATGGTTTGAGACATCTTGGTTACCCTTAAACTGGTTTAGCCCATTTGACAAAACATTTAATGGGGGTAGAGCCACTGTGTATGCTACAGTTTCTTAGAGCCACAGTTGAGAGGTGAATCAGGTGGACACAAAACATGCTTTAGCAGCCCTCACACCAGAGGCACTATTCTTCCTTGAACACCCTATGCCCTGGTCATTCAGGAATGGATTGTGTGACATTTACTCCAAAGCTGATGTGCTATTTACTTGACCGCACTGCCTCATGTCATGGTTCTATTTATATGGTTTGGAATATCATGATATGTCATATGTTTTATCATCAACTCCAAAATAAAGGAGGAGAAACCTGCATATTGCATATAAGTTCTAAAGTTACTCTTTCAAAATATTTACAGTTTGAATAAATAGAATCAGTTGATAATTTATTTTTAAAACACTTATCAGTATAACTCTATACTGGGCAGTATATAAAAAGTCAAACATTCAATTTCTGATTTTTAAATCTTGCAGTTTTAGAATTCAAAATCTTAGAATCAAAATTCTATAATTTTAAAAGTATAAATTTAAATGTATATTTCCAGGAAGGCTTTTACATCTATTGAAGTCAAAACAAAATCAGAAGAAAGACATAAAAGTATTCCAAGAGCTTTGACAGAGAAAGACACCAAAGAATTTAAATGTGGTGAGTTTTGGCCTATGACTTAAAGGATCAAAGGAAACTATATGCACCTTACTTTCATTTAATCATGGATGGCTTTGTGAAAGCATAGGACTTTTCAAGAAGACTTTGAAGGAGGTGAGGGAGTATGACTCAATAGATAGACACAATAGATAAGCATGTTTTGGGAACAACAGGCAGCATAAAAGAAAACAGTTAAGAATAAGTAACAAAGGGGCAGCTAGGTGGCACAGTGCATAGAGGATCAGTCCTGGAGTCAGGAGGACCTGAGTTCAAATGTGGCCTCAGACACTTGACACTTACTAGCTGTGTAACCCTGGGCAAGTCACTTAACCCCATTGCCTAGCCAAAAAAAAAAAAAAAGTGTTCACTGACAGAGTTTGCTGACATGGTAAGAAGAGACCAGAAAGAAGCAAAAAAAGGCAAGTCATTGATGCACACGAATGAAATGACTTGCAAATGGACAGAGAAAGGTAGGACTGAATTATGTGATAAAGGCACCAAAAGCAAAACTGATCTCCACCCCCCAAAAAAATCTATTCATGGGGCTCTATAGATGGAGCATTATTTCTTAAATTTCACCTCATAGATTAATTCAGATGGCTTTCAAAATCACTGAACAGACATAGAAGTCAGTAGACTGAACCAGGAATTGTTGAAACCTTTAAAAAACAGAATTAGAGATTCCCTGATTGTCTAACAAATTGTTTGATGAAAAATGAAATATTTAGATGGTTGGTTGTTGTCCTTTGTTCCTGAAGAAGACTAAAATAACATCACTATGTTGGAGTCAGGGTACAGTGTGTCTGTGGCTGATCAGAGTTATACAAACTCGGAAGGCTCTACCGCAGGTTGGGCACAAACATCTGTGATGTGTCTAAATTCAAACATCTCATGGTTTTTGTTTTTTTGTTTGTTTTGTTTTGTTTTGTTTTTTTGTTTGTTTGTTTGTTTTTTTAGCTAGTGCAATTGTGCTTCACTCATAGAGCATAGTACCTTCTTCAATGAAGGCAAGCCATTCTGGGAGGTCCTTTGCCAGCATCTTCCATGTCACACAATCCATTCCAAAGTTCTTTAGAGATACATTAAGGCAAAAAAATTAGCTTTAGCATTGTGGAACTATGCTTGGTCAAACCTCACAGTTTTGTTGTGAAGAAATGCTTAAAGACTGGACCTGTGATTTCACTGGTATAGAGAATTCCTATGTGAGGAAATTTCTTTTTATTAATATTAGGTAAGCACATTCTCTGTTTCTTATAATCTTAGAAAATTCCCTAAAGCACTGATGAAATGGATTGTCCAAGGTGACACAACCAACACAAAACAGGATTTGAACTGAGATCCTCCAGGCTCTAAGGTCAATCCTCTATTCATTTTCCTAAGTAGTCTCTTCTCTGATTGAAAGGTGGGACAAAACACTTCCAGAGCAATTCATTTGCAAAAAAAAAAAAAGATTATTTTGTGAACATTGTGCTTATACAGAAGATGGAACCATAAGAGGAACTAGATTTTTACTAAAAAATCTACTTTAACTAACCTAGAGCCCTAGGTAATGAGATTATTAAATCAACCCAAGGTTGATTTAATATGTGCAAAATGTGCATTTGTTCCTAGTAAATTGTATTCTAATTATAGGAACTGGTGTAAAGATGTTTTAAACATCATATTTGTCAGCAATTCTGTGTATGCAATCTAAATGATCAGTTTTATATATTTACATATCAATTTCCCTAACAATATTTGTGATAATGATAATAATAGCAGCTAGCATGTTTATATGTTTTTAAAGAGCTTTAAAAATATTATCTTATTTTTATCCTCATAACAACCCTGGGAGATAGATGCTACTTTTATTCTTATTTTACAGATGAAGAAAGTGAGGCAGATAGAAGTCAGATCTCTTAAATTAGAGAATCAATGTTAAAAACATCACAAATTTCAAAGCAGAGGTGTCAGACCTGCCCCACAACACCACTTGATGTTGCACCAACCAGACTAAAATTTAATTAAGAAGTATTTAAGAAAATAAATAAAAATGCAAAAAAAAAACCATCAAAGATAATATTACATTTTAAAATGGTCAATATGTAGCTCACAGGGATCCTTATATATGGATTAATGGCTCCCACTTCTATTAGACTTTGACACTACTGCTTGAAAGTCCTATAGAAATGATAGTTGTAATTATAAGGTCACACAGTTTAGTTTAAGACTACATTTGAACTTGGGTTTTCCTGACTCCACCTGACTTCTAGTCCAACAGTGTGATTCTGGGTCCAGCTCTCTATCCATTGTGCCAACTAGTTGCCAATCAGAGAGCTTGGTGCAGTCAAAAAGAGTGCTAGATGTAAAGCCAAATAATCTGAATTCAGACACAGGATCAGCCACTGTGTGTTCGTGGTTAAGTCATTTGAACTGTCCTCACCAGAGTTTTGTTGTTGTTCAGTTGTGTCAGTCATGTCTGAATCTTTATGATCCCATTTAGGATTTTCCTGGCAAAGATTTTGCAGAAGTTTGCCATTTCCTTCTCCAGCTTATTTTATAGATGAAGAAACCAAGGCAAGCCGAGTTAAGTGACTTGCCCAGGGTCACTCAGGTAGTAGGTGTCTGAGTCTGGACTTGAACTCAGGTCTTCCTGATTGCAGGCTCAGTGCTCTATCTACTGGTCCACCTAGCTTTCTCAGAGTTTGCTCATTTGTAAAACAGATTAAGTGGCCTTCGTGGTTCCTTCTAGCTCTTGATCTATGATCTGCCCAGATTCATGGAGTCATCAAATATTAGAGTTAGAAAGGATCTCCAAGATTTTCTAGGATCAATCTCCTATTTTATAGATGCTCATAGTTGTAAGAATACCAGCCTTCCTGTAATGTTTTAAAGTTTGTGAAGCTCTTTACATCATTTTTTTTTCATTTAAGCCTTGGCACAATAATTTGAATTAGGAATAGATAGCTATTATTATCCTGATTTTACAACTACCTAAAGCTAGGCTAAATGCTGTTCTTTGTATCTCGAAGTCTATTACTTGGAGATACAGTAGAGGGGAAAGGGTGCTAGAGGTGGAGGTAGAATCCTTGGATGTGTGTGAGTCTGAGTTCTTCTACCTACTACACTGGGCAAGTCATTTGGGCTTAAGTTTCCTCATACATGGCAGGTAGGTGGTAGCACAGTGGATACATCGGGCTTGGAGTCAGGAAGACTCATCTTCATGAGTTCAAATCTGACCTCAGACACTTACTAGTTATGTGATCCTGGGGAAATCACTAAACCTAGTTTGTCTAAGTTTCCTCATCTATAAAATGAGCTGGAGAAGGGAATGGCAACCATTCCAGTATTTTTGCCAAGAAAACTGGAAATGGGCTTATGAAAACACAGACATGATAAAAAAAAAGAATTATACAACTTCCTCATCTGTAAAATGAGGATGAACTAAATGACCTTTAAGGTCCTTCCAGTTCTAATTCTATGATTCCATGATACTACTCTTTACCTACAGATGAGGAAACTAAAATCCAAAGAAGTAGAAGTATTCAGCAAAGGCCACATGGCTAGTCCACAGAAGAATCAGGTTTCCATACTCCCTGTTCAACATTCTATGTGATTTACATAGTAATATTAATTAGATAGAACAAATTCAGGTAATGGTTCCTTGGGGTGGGTGAGGAAGAGAAGTAGTTGATTGAAATTGTTTTGGTTAATACAATTTTCACTCACTTTGCATAATTGTAATTTTACTATGTCCTTTAAGGAGATCTACTTAGCTTTACAGAAAAGGATAATTTCTTTCATGAACATTACAAACCTCTTAGGCCCTTTGTTATCCAGATACAGGAAAAAAAATCACTTGAATTAATGGTTCTCTTATAAAGCACTACAAGGTCAGAAGTCTATGAACTGTTAATACATAGTTAGTTGTACAGAGAAGCCAGGAAGCTAGTCCATTTAATAACAATAATTATAATAATTAATGTTTACATAGGGTTTTAAGATTTGCTAAGCATTTTACATATATTATTTCATTTGCACTTAATAACAACACTGTGTATTAAGTGCTGTAATTATGTCCATTTTAAAGTTGAGGAAATTAAGGCAAACAGAGGTTAAGTGACTTGCCTAAGATCACATAACTAGTAAGTGTCTGAGGTTGGAATTAAACTCATATCTTCCTGACTCAAAGTTTGTCCAGCACTCTACTTACTGCACCACCTAACCATGACATATATACTGTGGTGGGCTCAAAAATGAGAGCTGGGCATGTTCCATTCTAAATTTCATAGGAGCAGGGAGAACAGATCAACATTAAAATGTATAAAATGTATTTATATCTGTAGAAAAATGTCATTTTCTCTTTTGTTTATAGATGAATGTGTTATGACCTTATTAAAAAAAAAAAGAGTACATGCATGAGGTGAAACAGAGGGCAAGATAGAAATTTTCCTGGGTATTCTCTTGGATTCTTACATAGCTCTCCCTGGGCTTTTTCTATCAACACAAGCATATATCTGGTATACATCACAAATATCTGCCTCAGAATTATGCAGTTCCTACTAGTAGTATACAGGGTATTGTTATATCTAATAATAATCTTCTACTGACAACTAAATCAATTTCCTCTTCTTCTGTCTCCCCTGGAAACAAATATGGTGATCATTAAATTATCTGTGTAGTATCCTATACTGCTGTTTAAGTATTAATCATAGAAGATAGGATTTTTTAGGCCTGATAATGATGATTAAGGAAAATAGGGCTACAAAAGCTAAACTTTTGGGTAAATATTTTGTCTGATTTGTCTTCAAAATACATGAGAATATTGTATAAATTAGAAAATAGACAAATGGATAGTTACTGATGTCTAATTTGTTGTCTCCTCTTTAAAGTAATACCAGGGGAATGAAGCCAAAATGGTGGAGTTGAGAAAGCACCGAACTGAGCTTTCCCAACATTCCCCTCCGAAACCATAAAATAATTCCTCAAATGAAATTCTGGAGTTGCAGAGTCCACAAAATGTCTGAGTAAGACATTCTTCCAGCCTAAAACAACATAGGAGGGAAAGAGAGGAGAAAGAGAGAGAGAGAGAGAGAGAGAGAGAGAGACAGAGAGAGATCTGTGACACAGGGGAGGAAACTGGCCTAGAGCCCATGTGGATAAAACACGTGTGATGGGACTAAATATTGATGACAGAAGCAGCAGCAACTTTGGGAACTCTTAATCCAGAGATGGTAAAGGGACTAGGCAACTGGTAAGAAAGAGATTACAGGGTACCACTGGGCTAACACTGTTTCACATCTCCATTGCCTATACCTACTTCTAGTTCATAGTTCAAGGGCATAGAGGAGCACTTTCAGTCAAGTGGGAGTGGGAATATCATTTTCAGTTCCAGGGGATCAGGGATCTTGAGGAACAGTATCTTTTATGGTCTCAAAGGGGAAAGGGCCTTGAAGACCAGTGTTGTTTGCAATACCAAAGCATCAGGGACCCTTCCTGTGTAAGAACAAGAGTGCAGACAAGAGATCAGTGATCACATCTCTCCCCTGATCACAATGCCTTGGAAATACAAAAAAACTTCCAACCCCCCAGAAGCAGTTCTGAAAATTGTGTGGAAAACAGTGTGAAAAAGCCTGAAGCTTGAGGCAGTTCCCCCAATTTCCCAATCTGGGAACAGATACCAATATTAACATAAAGTTCCAAATCAAGAAATAGAGTGGGGGAATGATCAAACAATAAAAAAGAACTTGACCTTAAAATTCAACTATGTTGATAGGGAATGTTAAGATGTAAACTCAAAAGAACACAGTCAAAATAGCTATAAGCAAAGCCTCAACAAAGAATGTGATTTGGATCCAAGCTCAGCAAGACTTCCTGGAAGTTCTAAAAATGATTTTCAAAATTAAATAAAAATGGTAGAGGAAAAAATTAGGAAAGGAAATAAAAGCAAAGGAAAACCACATGAAAACATAATTAACAGCTTGGTAAAAAAAAAAGCTACAAAAATACTGAAGGAAATAACATTTAAAAAAACACAATTGGCTAAATGGAAAAAGAGGCACAAAAATTCACTGATGAAAATAATCCCATAAAGAACAAAAGGTCCAGAATATCAAGGGAACTAATGAAAAGAAATGCAGGGGAAGGTGGCCTAGCCATTCCAGATATTAAATTGTATTATGAAGCAGAAATCATCAAAACTGCTTGGTACTGGCTAAGAAATAGAGTGGTGGATCAGTGGAATAGAGTAGGTATGCAAGACACAGTAGTCAATGACTATAGTAATTTATTATTCGATAAACCCAAAGACTCCAGCTTCTGGGATAAGAACTCACTATTTGACAAAAATTGCTGGGAAAACTAGACAAGAGGATGGCAGAAACTAGGCATAGAACAAAATCTCACACCATAAACCACAATAAAGTTGAAATCAGTTCATGATTTAGATATAAAGTCTGATACTGTAAGCAAACTGACAGAGCAAAGAATAGTTTACCTATCAGATTTATGGAAAATAGAAGAATTTGTGACCAAACAAGAGATAGAGAACATTACAAAATGCAAAATAGATAACTTTGATTACATTAAATTGAAAAGTTTTTGCACAAACAAAGCCAATGCAACTAAGATTAGAAGGAAAGCAGGAAATTGGGAAAGAATTTTTACAACCGATGTCTCTGATAAGGGTCTCATCTCTAAAACATATAGATAATTAAGTCAAATTTGTAAGAATACAAGTCATTCCCCAATTGATAAGTGGTCAAAGGATATGGACAGGCAGTTCTCAGATGAAGAAATTAAAGCCATCTGTAGTCATATGAAAAAATGCTCTAAATCACTATTGATTAGAGAAATGCAAATCAAAACAACTCTGAGGTACCACATCACACCTATCAGGTTGGCCAACATGACAAAACAGGAAAATGATAAATGTTGGAGAAGATGTGGGAAAATTGGAAAACTAATACATTGTTGGTGGAGTTGTGAAAGATCCAACCATTTTGGAGAGCAATTTGGAACTATGCCCAAAGGGCTATAAAAATGTGCATACCCTATGACCCACCAATAGCACTTCTAAGGCTGTATCCCAAAGAGATCATACAAATGGGAAAAGGACCCACATGTACAAAAATATTTATAGCAGCTCTTTTTGTGGTGACAAAGAATTGGAAATTGAGAGAATGCCCATCAATTGGGGAATGGCTGAGCAAGCTGTGGTATATGAATGTGATGGAATACTATTGTGCTATAAGAAATGATGGGCAGGCAGACTTCAGAAAAACCTGGAAAAACTTGTATGGTCTGATGCAGAGTGAAGTGAACAGAACCAGGAGAACATTGTACACAGTAACAGCCACGTTGTATGATGACTAATATTGATAGACTTAACCTCTCTCAGCAATGCAAGGATCTAAGACATCTCCAAAGGCCTCATGATGGAAAATGCTATCCACATCCAAAGAAAGAATTATGGAGTTTGAATGCAGATCAAAGCATACTATTTGTTATTTTTTTCTTCTGTTTTGTTTTCTCTTTCTGGTGGTTCTTCCTATTGGTTCTAATTCTTACTTACAACATCACTAATGTGAAAATATGTTTAATAGGAATGTATATTTATAACCTATATCAGATTGCATGCTGTCTTGGGGAGGGAAGTGGGGAGTGAAGGGGAGAAAAATTTAAAACTCAAAAGCTTATGGAAGTGATTGTTGATAAATCAAAATAAATTAATAAAGTTTAAAAAAAGAAAATAACTCCATAAAAAGCAGAATTGGCCAGATGTAAAAAGAGGTACAAAAGCTTGCAGAAGAAAATAAAACTGGGTAAGTGGAAGCTAATGACTCCATGAGATATAAAGAAACAATAAAGCGAAGTCAAAAGAATGAAAAACTAGAAGAAAATGTGAAATGCCTCACAGGAAAAAATAATGGACCTGGAAAAGAGTTCAAGGAGAGATAATTTAAGAATTATTCCATTACCTGAAAGCCTTGATCAAAAGAAGAGCCTCAACACACTTCAAGAAATTATTAAGGTAAGTTATTCCCAGAAGGTAAAATAGAAATGGAAAGAATCCATCAATCACCTCCTGAAAGAGATCACAACATGGAAATTTCCAGGAATATTATAGCCAAATTCCAGAGCTCCCAGGTCAAAGACAAAATACTTAAAGCAGCCTGAAAGAAATCATTCAAATACTGTGGAGCCACAATCAGGATCAGACAAGATTTAACAGCTACAGCATTCAAAGAATGGAGGGCTTGGAATATAATATTCAGGGAGGTGAAGGAGCTAGGATTACAACAAAGAATAATCTACCCAGAAAAGCTGAGTATAATCCTTGAAGGGAAAAATTGAATGAAATATTTAATGAAATAGAGGATTCAAGTATTTGTAATGAAAATATCTGAGCTGGATAGAAAAACTAACTTTCAAATATGAGTCTCAAGAGGAACTTTAAAAGGTAAACATGAAAGAGAAGTCATAAGGAACTCAGTGAGGTTAAATTATTTGCCTTTTTAAATCAGAAGACAATATATGTATTGTCCAACAACTTTATAATTATTAGAGCATTTAGAAGGATTCTATATTGAAGGAGTAAGCAGGAATGAATTGAATGTGATGGGGTGATGTAAAAAAAAATGGATAGGTGAGAAAGGAAACCTTGGGAAAAGAGAAAAGGGAAAGGAAAAAATGGGCAAAATTATCTTACATATATATTCATAAAATATAAATGTGAAGTTCTTGAGTTTATTATCTGCTCATACTCCCATCTTTGCACTGAAGTCATTAAATATCAAGGTTAATCTGCTTTAAAGGATGCTATGATATAATCACATTCTTCACAGAATTTCTCTGCTTCTTCATCCACTATTATAGACATTAGCATTTTAGGTGAAATTTTATCCTTTTAAAAAAAATTCATGTGTCTTATGAATTTTTTTTTATTTTTCTTTGACGGCAATATGAAACCAAATCAATCAACTACTCTTTTCTCTCCTCCAAGGAGAATATCCTTGTGAGCTATTCTTCCATGAAGTTATCTCTTCTAGTTTGATTTATACTGACAATATCAGTATCAATGTGACTCATTTCCTCTACATATGTCAATTTAGAGGACTTTAAACAAATTTAATGTCATCAATACTAACTTCTCTTATTTATAGATGACCTAAAAACTATTTGATTCTTAGCACTCTCTACCTCCTTTTTAATCATTCCACATTAACTGAAGAAAGAAAAGAAAACGGATACACATATCTCAGGGCAAGCTTGCTTTTTATCTTCGTTTCATGGATTTCCAAGAGAAAAGAAAATACCATTTATTGGTGAGTTATTATTGACAGTTCAAAAGATGGCTCATTATACTTTGTGTTGTTGGTCATATTGGTTCATTCAGATGATAAGCCTCATTATACTTAGTGTCATTAGTCCTCAAACTGCAGGAACAGTCTGTTGCTAGGATTTTACTTGTAGCCTTTCCAACTTGCTGCCAGATGTCAGAGATTAGACTCTACTGACATAGTCTATGAGAATCCAGGGTCACCTCTGAAACCGTGATGAGTCATCACAATATGACTCCTTCCCTTAAAAAAAAGTTTTATGACATTCCTGAATTTTTAAAAAGAAATCCTATAAGATTTTACTATAAAAAGAATATAGTCAAGAAAGACTGAATATTTGAACTTGATAAATACTAACAACAGTTTTAGCCACCTCAAAATGACAAATTATTTTTCTTAATTTTAGCATTAAAATATTACTTCTTTATTGAATGAAAGATGTTCTTAGCAAGATGTCATAGCTTAAGGCAATGGATAAAATAATGAATAAACTCATTAAAAGGACTTTGCCTGGCAAAATGACGTGGCAAATTTGGTAAGAACCTTAAAAACAAAGAAACAACAAAACCCCAGAGAATTCTAGATAATACTGAAGATAGCAATATCAGTTTAGAGAAAGAGAAAAAGGAATACCTTAACCAAAGGTATATTTCATCCCAGTAACATGGATTTAGATAGGATCCTAGCCCATATAATCCAACACCCTCATTTTACAGATGAGGAAGCTCAGGTTCTGCAAGTTTAGCAAGTTGCCCAATATTATGAACAAAGGAAGTGGAAGAACTCAGATTTGAACCATGGTCCTGCTCCAAAACCAATACTCTTTCTTTTGCACAGCATGAGGTCCTGTTGGCCCAAACAATGACTTTATTCAGAGTCAAGAAATGATCTTTAAGTAGTAAAGGGAGGGAGATGGTGCTCCATGCTGATGATACAATGATTATTATTCTTTTTTTTTTATGTCAGTTCCTGTCCTCAGGGACTTCTCATTCTAATTCTACTAAATGAGGGGGAAGGAAGATTAATTAACACACACACATATACATATAAGTGTGTGTGTGCAGTACAAATTAGTGTCATATATAAAAATTCTGAGAAACAAAGTTTCCAGATATTAATAATCAATTTGTTAATTAGACTAGGCTAGCCAATAATCAATAAATTGATGATCAGGGGTTTCTCTTGGTAACCAAAGATGACAAGGGAGATTCTGAAAACACCTTAAGTCAGATGTGTATTTTCTGATAGAGAACTTCCCCTGACAAGTGAAACTTGACTATGATTGGTGAATATTTAATGAGGAGGTAGGCTAGAAAATCTTCAGCTTCTCTTGCTAAAAAGTGGCTTGATCATGAGACTTAGCAGCCTCCACCAATCTCAGCAGGAACAACTTAGAAATAAATAACTAACCAAATGACTGAGGGTAACTTAGAAGTAAATGACTAATCAAAGCTTATTTGAATAAGTTTAGCCCCTCATTGTAATATTTATTTCTATTTAAACCTTTCTGATTAGCTTTCTCCTTCATGAGCTAGGTTACCCCAAACTCTAATGAAGGGACCAAGGTCAGGAGTTATTTCTCCTAGGTATAGAACTCAGACTGGCTTCTGTTTTATACCCTGAACAAAAATCAGTTTTTCCAGTTGGGCAGAGTCCTGCCCAGATGTCTTAAGCAGAGCTGGAATATTTCTGATATTCTTTAGCAGGAGAGGGGCTCTTTGCTAAGCTAGTCTTTTTACAGAAAGGGGACTATTATAAATTATTACTAATAATCAAACAGTACAGCATTACAATTAATTTCTCTCATTGAGAAGAGATAGGAGGAAAATAGAAATACAAAGTTCTCAGTATATTTGAGGATAATAGCTCTTTTAGCTGGGGAAATTAGAGAAAACTTTATAGAGGTGGTGATAAAAAAAAATGAAAATAATCTTTGCAAGTCAGTGAAAAATTCTTAAGGACAGAAATGAAATGGGAAAGCATTAGGGGTATAGGTGACAGCTTACACAAAGCTTAGTGGGGAAAGACAACATATCATGTTCAGAGAACAGCTAGTTTGGCTCAAACGCAAAGTCAGAGCAAAGTCAGAGTCAGAAAGGAACTTAAAAGCAATATGGCATAACTTGTATTTGACTGAGAATCCCTTCTACAACATTTCTAACAACTGAAGCAACAGGTTTTACCTAAAGATTTCTACCAAAGAGAAATCAGTTACCAAAGAAGGGAGGAAACAAGCATTTATTAAATGTCTACTATGTGCCAGGCACTGTGCTAAGTACTTTACGGTTATCTCATTTGACCCTCACAAAAACCTTGTGAGAGAAATGGTTATTAATAAACAATAATTTGGGGAGAGTCAGATTTCCTCCTTTTTTCTTTTATCCAAATTTGAAGACCTAGGTCTTTGAAGGTTGAGCTAGCCTTCTCCTCTCTCCAGACCCCACCCAGGTAGGGAAGACATTGTGTTCTTCTCAGGTTTAGGTGGGGATAAATTCTTTGAATAGATTGCCCAAGGCTGGGGGTAATTTAGAAGTAAATGACTAATCAAAGCTCATTTGAATAAGTTTAGCTCCTCAATGTAATATTCATTCTATCATTAATTTTAACCAATCAGAGTTGATTGCCACCCCTCTTCCAATGAGCATATAAACTAGGAGTCCACTACCATGATTGTCTTTGGTCTAAGAGAGAGATGGCCAACTGACCATTCTTTTATTAATAAACATGCTGGAATTATTAATAAAATGATTGAATTACCTAGAAATTATGTCTCTTGAAACTTTTTAAATGACACAGTTGGAAGATAGGTGCTAAGGGCTTCTGAATCCAGGCTCATAATTCAATCCACTGCACCATCTTGCTGCCTCAGATAAACCAGTGTACTTTGGGATAATTCTGTTATAAAATCTTTCTTTATACAAAACCTCTCTTAAGTTTCAACCTATTGCTCCTAGTTCTCTTTTCCTGGTAAAGTTAAATAAACCTAATAATCCCTCTTTCACATGACTAGCTAGCCATTCTATTACTTGAAGATAAAAAAATAAAAACAGTGGTCTTCAACCCCCAAGTCTTCTTTTATCCAATCTAAATAACCGTGATTTATTCAACTGATCTCATATGGCTTGATATGAGATGTGGGAAATGGATGAGGAGACAACACATAATAAGACAAATCTATTCAATGCTTATTTTGCTTCTGCTTTCTCTGCCGCTGAGAATGATCTTTGACCAAGAGAAGACTGGAAAAATGACTAATGGAAAGTTGAAATCCAAGATAAGGAAAGGTTTGAGAAATTTGATGGGTTGAGGTGTTCAAGTCTACAGGTCCAGTTGAATTCATCCCAGGGTAGGCAAAGAGTTGGAAGACGTGAACACTGAAATACTATCAGTAATTTTTGAAAGATCTTGGAGAATGAAAGAAGAGACCAAAAATTGGAGAAAAACAAATTTCCTGATTTTTCAAAAAATGAAAGAAAGATAGTAGAATATACAAACTTTAGGCCAGTGAGCTGGAAAAAAAATGAATGATTTATTATAAATCTATAGTTAGACAGTTCTTCTTTAATTGAGTAGCAGCCTGCTTGCTGTTCTACAAACAAGATACTTCATCTCTCAGCTCCAGGTATTTTCTCTGGTTGTCTCTCAAGTCTGGAGTACTTTCCATCTTCTACTCTGACTACTGACCACCCTGACTAAAATCCCTTCTTTTAAAGGGAGCCTTCCCCAACATCTTTTAATTCTAGTTTCTTCTCTTTATTATTTCTCATTCATCCCATATATATCATGCATTTTATATATTTGATTGTATGTTGTCTTCTTCATTAGATTGTAAGCACCTAAATGATTGTTATTGTTGTTTATTTGTTCAGTTGTGTCCAACTCTTTGTGACCCTGTGGACCACAGCATGTTAATGTGGTCAGTGGTATTCTCTTGGAAAAGATATTGGAGTGGTTTGCCATTTTCTTCTCCAGTGAATTAAGGCAAACAGAGGTTAAGTGACTTCCCCAGGGTCAAACAACTAGCAAGTGTCTGAGGCCAGATTTGAACTGAATTCCTCTCAACTCCAGGCCCATTGCTCTATCCACTGAACTTCCTAGCTGTCTCTTCCTTGATGATAGGGATAGTCTTTTGCCTTTTTTTGTATCCTCAGTACTTAGTACAGAGCCTGGCAGATAGTAGGGGCTTGTGGTGTGTGAAAAATGAAATGACTGAAGAAACAAACGTTTGAACTTCTGAGCATATTGATTTATTAAGCAATGCATACCAATTGCATAACAAATCAAGACCAGGCCTCCTCTGCTTTGGCACTGGACACCAAATACAAGGGAAGGCAGATTTTTATGCACTAAAAACAATTAAGCAAATATGCCCAATTAATTAAAATAAATTAATAAGTCAGGACACAAAATTAGGTAATCTAATTTCTAATTGGAGGAAAGATTAGGGGCATTATCAATTCAGAGGGGGTGAGCAAACAAGTTCAGTTCCCTGAAGTCAAAAAAACAGGTGTCCCTTTTCCTGCAAGTGTCTATATTCAACCAAAGGAACATGGAAACAATACCTGATTGACCACTGTAGGGCTAATTTTCTGAAAAAGCATATGTGTTGCTTGAGATATATAAATGTGAGAAAACTTCTTGCATCAATCTTCATATCCGACTGGGTTTTTGGTCAACATAACCTAAGTCCTCAGTTAAGGGTTTCTAAGCAATAGGTAGAGGTGGTCCAGTTTCCTAGCCAAAGTTTTCTCACAATTCACATAACTGAATAAAGTTTTCTCACAAAAGGGAATTGGACTAGACCTATAATTGAACAGAAAAAAGAACTGAGCTAGATATAGAATTGAGTCACAAGATGGAGTCAGTATGGTTAATTCAGTTCCCACAATTCCCTCAGGCTTAATTAATGTTTATTGATTAACATTGATTTATTGATAGTTACGATCAAGAAAGGAACTTGTGATCATAAAGGGACTGAACAACTTTAACAACAATAAGTCATTGGATCTTTTTTTAAATAGGGTTGGTAGACTGGTAGATCAGGGGACGAAGATTGTAAATAAGTATATCTTACTTCCTTTATTGCTATTCATCTAATTCTCACAACATGAATATGAGCTTTGGTCCATGGATATATTTTTTTGCAAATATATATGTGTGTGTGTGTGTGTGTGTGTGTATTCTTATAAATAGTGCTACTTGCAACCCTATACACACACACACACACACACACACACACACCCCCTTTACTTTTCTTTTAAATAAAGGTACCACTCTCCTGGGCCAAAGTCTTATCATGCCTTATTTTAAGCCATGTTCCAAAAATTCATATTCCATTCTCAGATACAATTTTTGTTGCCAATTTTTAAGTTCAAAAATAGGTAGAGGTGATCCAGTTTCCTAGCCATGCCTTAAACCTTTGTGCTTTATCACACGTGGCATTCCTTGTCTTGTTCCAGTGTTTTTGCTCTGGCTATACATCATGCATAGAGTATCACACCCTTACCTGCTAGTACTCAGCCCAAAGGGAATGTAAATTTTAATCTCTGAAACTTTTTTTTGCTTTGTTTCTTTCTCTTAAAGACCAGCCTTAGCCCCAAATCACTCTGGTCCCAGACCAAGCCCTACTTGGTCACTGTTTGGGCCCTGATTGGATCAGAATGAATGTAAATAACAATTGTTTCTGTCTTGGCCAGAAATCCTGAGGGTCTTCTTCTCCCAGATGATTTTTTTTAAAGAGGCTATTCTGTGCCTCATTTTTTATTAAGCCTTACTCATTGAATGTGTGTGGCCTCAATCAAACTGAGACCTTTTAAAGACCTTAGTTTAAAAAGGCCAAGGTTCCTCACTAAATCCTGAGCCATCTCCAGTTGTCCTGATTCATATCTGGCCACTGGACCCAGATGGCTCTGGAGGAGAAAGTGAGGCTGGTGAGTTTGCAGAGCTCTCCCTCACTTAAATCCAATTCACTTGCATGTCATGGCATCATCTCCCTGATGTCATGATCCTATTTGAGAACAAAGTACAAACAACAAGCAAGCATCATGCATAAAATTTATTCTCTTCTCACCTCCACCTCCCCTTCAAGATATATCACTTCTTTCAAGAAGGAGCTAAACTACCACCTTCCACTCCAGGACTTCTTAAATTATAATCTCTGAAATTAATGTTTAAAACTATTTTGATAACTATATTTAATATAATTAATTTCCATTGTCATCCTAAAGATTTCACGTTAAAAGAAAAAAAAATCCTGAGAAAGGGTCTTTAGGTTTTGTCATAAAATCAAAGGGCTCTGTGACACAAAAGAATACCCGTTTTACATGTTTTTACTGTTCCCCTCAATGGCTAGTATTCTTTCTTCCTAATTACCTTGAAATTGTTCACAAGGTTTAACTACCTCATACTTATTCTGTGCATATTTTCTGACATACATTTTTATGAGCACATAATGTTTTCTCATAATAGAATGCAACATTTTTGAAATCAAGGATTGTTTATTTATTTATTCACTTTCTCATCTATTAATTCATTCATTCATTTAGCTATTTATTTATTTGTTTATTTTTTTATTTGTATCTCCAGAGCGTAGCAGAATACCTGTCACGTAGAAGACACTTGATAAATTTCCCATGGTCAATATTTTCTTGCCTAGGACTTTAAAATCTCCAGTAATCCTTTCTAAATTCCTGTTTGATGTATCACCTGTCTCCAAATAAATTTCCAGAAGTTGATATCAGCCATAATGTTTGACAAGTCTCAGGTTACATGCCCCAGGAAGATAGTAAACTTCTCTCTTATTCATGGCACCTAGACAAACAGCTGCCTCAGTACCCCTGGACAGGAATTTACCTACAACCATTACTATATCTCTTATTTTGAATCTCACTGGATTAAGTTTTCTGAAAACACCTGTGGTTACAAATCCTCATTAAGTGGAATATAAACGTCCTTCACCCCTGAGGGACATCATTCATTTTCTACAGAAATAGCCTCATGAATATTAATTTAAAGTTTTATTTATATGTTTTGTTTTTACATGACAAAGACTTCCAGTTTATCCTCACCCTGCAAGAGGTCTCTTGTAAAAAGGTAAATCAAGCAAAACTACTGACACATTGACCTTATCTGAAAGCACATACAACATTCCATACCTGTAGCCCTCCCCATCTTTCTATTTCAAAAATGTTTTAAAATGAAAAAAAAAAATCTATTTTTCTCTCTCCTACCCAACACCAAATTGAAAAAAGAGAGAGAAAGAAAAAAGGAATTCTTTGTAACAAATATGCATAGAGGCAAAAAAAAAGTCCTCACTGGCTATATATAAACATACATACATATACACACATATACATATGTATGCATGCATGTATGATGTGTGTGTATATCTCATTTTGCATCCTAAATTCATCACCTCTCTGACAGGTGGTTGATAGTATATTTCATTCTATGCCCTCTGGAATAATTGAATTGATCATATCATTGTTTTAGCTTTAGAAGTTATTTATCTTATTCTGGTATAATTGTTGTCCTGTTTCTACTAATTTCATTCTTTTTCAGTTTACAAAAGTCTTCTAAATTGTTCATTTTTATGATATTGATAATATAGTGAAAACTATTTTGCTGATTCTGCTTACTTCAGTCTTCATCAATTCATACAAGGCCTATGTATGAAATCACTTATTTCTTTATTATTTACAGAATAATAGTATTGAAATGGCTCAGAATGAATGTAAATAGCAACTCTTTCGGTTTTGGCAAGAAAGTCTGAGGGTCTTCCCCTCCCAGATCTATTTTTTTTAACTAGATAAAGAGGTCATTCTCTGTCACATTTCTTATTGAGCCTTAATCACTGCATGGGTATTGCCTCAGGCAACCTGAGACTTGTTAAAGACCTTAGCTTGAAAAAGCCAAGGTCCCCCACTGCATTCTGGGCCATTTCCAGTTGTTGTGATCTATATCTGGCCACTGGAACTAGACAGATCTGGAGGTGAAAATGAGGTTGGTGACTTTGCACAACCCTCCCTCACTTAAATCAAATTCACTTGCATGTCATGGCATCACTTCACTGATGTCATTGTTTTCTTTGAGAAGGAAAAACAAACAACAATAATGATTAATCTGCACTTTAAGTGTAGACTCATAATAGCACAGTTTTAGAAAAGGAAGTATCTGGATACTTATGAACTCACTCACTTATCCTCCAAATTGTTATATTAAAATCATCAATTCTGAATTAGAGTGAATGCAGATAAAGAGATAAATCTGAGAGTTGTTGTGAACATCAAATACCATCCAAAATGTATGTGTATATAGAGATCGAGATGTACACATACATACACATATGAATTATATATACATACATATATACCTTTGTGTATATATACATATTTACATAACACATATGTAAGTATGTATGTATATCTATATCTATCTTTACAGACACACACATGCACACATGCACATGTTCTTTTTAAGTTTATAATATGTAGAATTGGGAAGGACCTTAGAGGGCATAAAATCTAACTACTTTCTTTACAAATGAAAATAATAAAATGGAAAGAGGGCACATGCCTTGTTGAAAGTCACTCAGGTAAGAAGTAATCAGTGAATTAATAAATAAATGGAAAGAAAAATAATTACTAAGTGTTTACTATTTGCCAATCACTGTGGTAGGTATTAGGGTTATGAATTTTAAAACAAAAACAGATTGTGCCCTCTGATTTTACATTCAAGTAGAAGAAGAACACATCTAGGGGAGTAGTAGCCAGAGAGAAGTACCTTTGTCCATCAATTACAGGCATGACTAATGGTGCCACAGGGAAGTAAATAGACACACTCCTTCTAGAAGCAGTGGCAGAGTTGATTTCATCATGGGTTCAGAATTATAGAGCTGAAGAGAGGAGGGGACGAGGGTCTGTCTCTAAGCTGTCTGTTGATAAAGTGACCAAAGACAAAAGATACTCCTTGCTCCCAAGAAGCTCACAGTTTAATGGGAAAGAAAACATGCTAACAACCATCTACAAACAAGACTAAAAAATGGTATAAAATAGAAATAATCAACAAAGTGAAAGCATCAATACTAAGGGGGACCAAGAAAAGCTTGTTGTAGAAGGTGGAATTTTATCTTGGATGGAAAAAAATGAGGAAAGTCATTATGTAGAGATGAGGAAGGGACAGAATTACAGGTATGGGAGATAGCCAATGAAAATGTCCAGACTGTGGAGGTGGAATATTTTTTTTTGTAGTTTTTAAATTTATTTTAAACTTGAATATGAAACAAGAAAAGAAAAAAAATCATTGCCATGTATACAGCAGAACATAAGGATTCAATATAAAGTAATAAATTTCTATTTCAAGAAAATCTATATAATAAAAACTTCACATTATTTTCAAATCTGTCCATCTTTTCTTTGCTTCCTTGTATGTTTTCTTTTAACCTCTGCTGTGCACTTTTCACTTTACCCCCTCCCCCAAGAAGTTACAATTAAGCAGGGATATACATTCATTCATACATATATACATATATGTATGTGTATATATGTATCTATACATATGTATATAGGTATATATACATATGTAGGTACATAATCATATGAATAGATATCCATGAACAAACAAATATACACTCAAATGCACATATGTAAGACTATATTATGCTTATTTTTACCTGTCATCTGTTTCTCTAACGGTAGACAGCATCTTCCTTCGTAAGTCTAAGTCTTTCCATATTTTTCCAAATCAACCAGCTCATCGTTTTCTACACCACAACAACATTCTTATCCAATCACATTCTACCTGGGAGGTTGTCTATGAGAGTTTTTCCCCAATTTTTTGCATTCTCTCTATTTCTGGCTACAAAGGTTTTATTTATACAGGAAAATTTTAATTTAAAAAAATCAAAATTATCCATCTTGCACTTCAACACTACTCTCACCTTATAATATGGTTTAAGGTCTAATACTACTGAATCTAGTTCCTTTACATTTTTTCCCCTGGTTTCCTTGATGTTCCTCACCCTCTGCTCTTCCAGATGAGCCCTGTTATTTTTTTGACTCAATAAGACAATTTTAAGTAATTTAATTATAATGACATTACATAAATATAATAGGTAAAATTGTCTTTTTTAAAACATTTATTAGCTTTGCTTACCCATGCACAATAAATATTACTACAAAAGATAAAACTTTGTATAAAAGGTGTTTTGTATTTATATTCTTATAGTTCCTATGTCTGTTTTGGCAGGTATGCTCTCATATTTTTTTGAATACTGTCTAGTTATTTTATATGGTCTAAAACTATTGATTAATATGGCTGACAGTAAAATTTTCCTATTTTTCTCTTGATTAAATTTGATTTTAGTTTTTACTTCATCAGAGATCTTGATTATTATGCCTGCTTTTTTTACATAACAAATTCTACTACTGACCTTTACTTTATATTTGTGTGTATCTCTCATTTCATAAAAGCAACATATTATTGAATTCCAATTTTTAATCTGCTATCAGTTTCCATTTTACAGGTAAATTCATCTCATTCACATTCTAAACTATAATTACTTATATGTTTTCCTCCTTCCTGTTTTCCTCAGTATCCTTCTCACCCTATTCCTGTCCCTCCTCACTTCTCTACTTTACTTCTACCTGACACCTTGTCCTCCTCTTTCTTAACCTACCCCCTCTCCAAGAATCCCTCCTTTATCCTCTCCCTCCACTTTATCTCCTTATTTGTTTCTGAATACAGAAGATTTTTATACCCTTCTAAATATATATGCTGTTCCTTCTTTATCCCACTCCCATCAATCTACATACCCTTCGCCAATTGTCCTGATCTATATCTGGTCACTGTACCCAGATGGCTTTGAAGGAGAAAGTGAGGTTGGTGCCTTTGCACAGCCCTCCCTCACTTAAATCCAATTCAGTTGCATGTCATGGCACCACCTCCCTGGTATCATGGTCCTCTTTCAGAACAAAAGACAAACTACAACACACCTTTCTATACTCTGCCTTATCCTATTCCTCATCTCTCCTTTATCCTCTCCCCACTCCCTATCCCCTTACCCTCTTATTTCTGTCTGAATTTAGAATACACACACACACACACACACACATACACACACATGCATACATATACATATACATACATACATGTAGTATATGCAGGTATATATGTATAGGTATGTATACACACATATGCATATATTTATATGTACGTATGTGTGTATGTATGTATGTATATGTATTATTCCCTCTTTAACACATTCCTGATGAGAGTAGAGTTCCAGAACTATCCACTCTCCACCCCCATCTAATTCTTCTGTATCAGTTCTTCCTCTCGCACCTCATTTGTATGAGATAATTACTCTTTTCCCTTTTCCTGTATCATTTTACTTTTTAGAATTACATCCTACTTAGCTCTGCTCCATTCCTTTCAAACTACCCAATTAATAATGACAATCTTGGATAAATGGTTTACATTTCCACATATAAAACATAAACAATTTATTCTTATTGAGTCCCTTTAAATCAGTCTTTGATGTTTACCTTATATTTCTCTTGGATCTTGTATGCCAAATTTTCTATTCTATTCTGGTCTTTTTGCAATAAAATCCTGAAAGTCTGTCAATTCATTGAATATCCATTTTTTTTTTCATTCACGATTATACTTAACTTTGTTGGTATGATATTTTTGACTGTAACCCAGTGTTTTAAGACCTGCAGTTGTTTAGCATAGCTGCTGCTAGGTCATGCTCCACTACATTTGAATTAGCTTTTTCTTGCTGCTCATAATATTTTCTCTGTAACCCTGGGGGCTTGGAATTTGTAGGAATTCTTGTAGGTTTTCCTCCAAGGATCTCTTTCAGCTGGTGATTGGTGGGATTTTTTTCTATTTCTACTTTCCCCTCTTGTTTTAACACTTTGAGAAATTTTTCTTTAATTATTTCTTGTGTTATTGTATCAAGATTCTTTGTTTGATTGTAGCTTTTATCTAGTCCAATTCTTATTTTTTCTTCTTGATCTGTTCTCCAGATCAATTGTTTTTTATTCTTATAAAATATTTCATATTCTCTTCTATTTTCATTCTTTATATTTTGTTTTATTATTCTTGGTCATTTTAATTTCACTGGCTTCCCCTGGGCCAATTCCAATTTTTAAGGACTCATTTTCTTCCTTAAAATTCTGGACCTCCTTTTCTAGTTGGTTAACTTCCTTTTCATAATATTCTTGTTTTTCTTGGTTTGTTCTTAAACTTTAATTTTTTCCGTCAATCTCTCTTATTTGATTTTTGAACTCTTTTTTGAGTTCTTCAATGAACCCTTTTTGGGCAGGTGACCATTTGATGTTAGTCTTTAGGGTAAGAGAGGCTTTTTTTGCTTCAGCATCCTCCTCTGAAGATAAACTCTGTTCTTTTCTATTCCCATAGTAACTGTCTGTGATTGGATTCTTTCTCCTTTGCCTGCTCATTTAAAAAAAATTTAGCAGCTTGTTATTATAATCACCTCTAACCCTGGGGTATGGGGGATGGTGCCTCTGGCCTCAGGTCCTTCTTGCTGTCGTTTTTTAAGCTTTGTGTTGGACCCAATCTCTGTACTTCTTTCCCCTGTAAAGTTCCCCAGAACACTATTCTAGAAATGCTTTTACTCCCTGAGAACTCTCCAGTGGCTATTACCTTTAGGTCTCCCCTCTGGCTTGGTACCAAGACCAAGAACTCAGCTCTCCCTTTAGTGGCCACAGCCAGCAGCATCTGTGTCCCACTGCTATTACACTCACTGGTTCCTTCTCACCCAGGACCCCATTTTGGCAGCACAGCTATGCCTGGCATCCCTTGTCAGCAGAGGTTCCCTCAGTCTTCTCTCTTTCTGACATACAACTCCTTGCACTGTCTTGGAGGTGAAAATTCCTGTGGCTGAGGTTGAGGCTACCTTCCAACCCAGCTGCCCCCAAGGCTTGCTGCTTGCTGTTTCAGTGGAGCTAGCCTGGAGATGTTTATACTTCACTGGGGCCAAACCTCCATCCTCAAATATTTCTTCAGGTCTTCTCTAGTTGTCCCAGGAGGACCACTCTTCTGCCCCTACTCTCATTTATTTTTGCCTCTCTATGTTCACCCTGAAGTGCTATTTTGTCTTGTCTGTGGAGGAAATCTGGAAAGCTTGGAATTTTCTGCCATCTTCCTACAATCTTCTCTTGAGATGAATATTTTTGAGGAACAGCAAGAAGGCTATAGATACTAGATCACAGAATACATGGGGATAAGTAAGGTATAAGAATCCTGGGGATTTAGAAAAGGGTCAGGTTATGAAGAGCTCTCAAAGCCAAACATAAAATTTTGTATTTGATCCTGGAGGTGATAGGGAGCTATCATAGTTCATTGAACAAGAGTGTTACAAGTCTCAGAAGATCAATTTGACAATAAAGTGGAGGATAGATCAAAGTAGAGAGAGACTTGAGTCAGGGAGACTTAGCATCAAGCTATTTCAAAAGCCCAGGTGTGAAGTATTGAAGGCATGGACCAGAGTAGTCACAGTATGAGAGGACAGAAAAGTCCATATAGGAGAGAGGTTTAGAAAGAAAAATCATTAGGACTTGGCAACATGTTGCATACAGGGGTGGGGTTGAGGAAGGGTAATGACACTGAGGTTTCAAATTTTTGTTGACTAAAATGATAATGATATTTCTTGGTAGTAATAAGGAAGTTTGGAACCAGAGGATAAGGGGGCAGGGTTTGGGGGAAAAGATAAGCAGTTCAGTTTTAAGCATGTTGAGTTCTAGATTTCTACAGGTCTAAATTCAAGTAGGCAGTTGAACATATGATACTAGAGATGAGGAGAGATCAGGGTTGGATAAGAAGACACGAGGATCAACAGATCAGAGATAATATTTGTATCTATATAAGCTGATGAGGTCAATAAGTTAAACAATATAGAAAAAGAAAAGGAGGGCCTAGGACAGATCCTTGTGGGATATCCACCATTAGCGGGATTGACCTGGTTGAATATCCAGTAAAGCATATACAAGAGAGATGAAACTGTGAGGAGGAAAACCAGTATATAGTAATGTCACAGAATCCTAGAGAGAAGATGGCAATCTATAGTTTCACAGGCTGTAGAGAGGTCAAAAAGGATGAGGTATGTGAAAAGATCATTAGATTTGGCAATTAAGAGATCACCGTCAGCTTTGGAAAGAACAGTTTCAATTGAATAATGAGGTTGGAAGCCAATCGCTACAGATTTATGTCAATGAGAGGAAAAGAATAGAGGCATGAATTGTAGTAAGCTTTCTCAAGGAGTCCAGCCATAAAAGGGAAGAGATATATAGAATGATACCTAGCAGAAATGGATGGATCAAGTGAGAGTTTGAGGGGAAAGGAGGAGAAATAGAAATACTTATAGGCAGTAGGGAAGCAATAAATAGATAGGGAGAGATTAGACGTAAGTAAGAAAATGGGAATCATGTAGGAAGCAATCTGCTAGAGAAGAAAGAATGAGTGGGATCACACGTGCATGTGTAGTAGTTACCTTGGCAAAGAGAATGTCCTCCTTCTTCATCTGAGATAGGAGTGAATGAAAAGGTAATGCCAGAAGACTTTTGAGTGATGTAAGATGGGGAAGAGGGGAAAAAAGGGACCCCTCAGTGAATAGCCTCAATTTTTTTTTCAGTGAAAGATAAAGCAAGGTTCTGAACTGAGAATAAAAAGGGAAGCAGGAGCTATGGGAGGTTTAAGAGGGATGAAGGTTTGAAAAAGTCATTACATTAAGTCCATTAGAAAGACAATCATTGAGATATAAAAGGACTGTCTTGTTGTAATGAGGGTGCACTTGAGAGTATGTAATACAAATTTGTATTGGATCTAGTCAGCACAGTTTTGAGATTTTCTTCAGTTTTATTCAGCAACATGTGTATAAGAGTGAAGACAATGGATGGTGGAAGCAATCTAAGACTGTAGCATGGAAGATCAAGATGGGCAATAAAACCAAGGAGCAGCTGATTAATGAGAAAAAGATAGGGTAGAGTTGGCATGGTTCACCAAAGGTTTAAGCCTAGAAAGTAAGGAGAGTGAAGCCAGTTAGAAATCATGGCCTGGGAAGTAACTGTCTTTTTTATTAATTGGCTATATATAATAGGGCAATTCCATTTACCTCCATGAGTCTCCATTCTATTATCATTAAATAAGGAATTAGATTAGATTTTTTTTTCTAGAGCTATTACCCATTTCCAAAAATCCATGAATCTATTGCCTTGCTACAACTTGTCTCATAGGGCTAAGGATATGACAGATTTATGGAAATCTTCATCTCTAAGTGAAATGAAAGCTAGATTATACAATGTGAAATGGTCAGTGTCTTTACAAGCTAATAGAATGGTATATTATTAGAGATTATGAAATAAACTAGGAGTAATGATTTGCTTTCAAACTGAAACACAATCCACTTTGAGTAGTTTTGCTGATATTTTTAATATAACAACTGAAATCAGGCCAATTTAAATATAATTTGTGTATATATGTTTGGGGGAGTTAAATTCATTATATAGAAGAATAGATCTCAAAATTAATGCAAGATATGGTACAGAATACAAATTAAATTTAGTATAAAGACAGTTTAGTAAAAAGTAGTAATATTAACAAAATATTCATAATAAAGAATGTGGTGATGTTAGGGTTGTAAATCAATTTTCATATTGGCTTCAGTTTCTCAAAATATCAGCAAAAGAACTGCTTGTTTCTAGATCAATGCTCTTATAAATATCTTGTCATTTTATTTTACCAATTTCTAACCAAGATTTCATTAATTAAAGACCACCAATTCTTGTTGTAGCGTATATTTTCATTTCGCTAAGATTACAAAAACAAAACAATACTACCAAAGATGGATTCTTTTTCCATTCAATTCAAGTGATGTGTTCATGCTGATTACTTCATGAACCAGCAGTTAATCATCAAGCTTAATGTCATCTCAGATTTCTTAATTTGTTCTATCTTAGACCACAGAGACTTACAAAAATGTGAACAGCAAGACAAATTGGGAAAGCAGACAATGATTTTAATTCTCAGTGTTCCCTTCTGTTACCATCACAATGACCAGAAGGGAAATGCAGTCCTTCCAAATTCACTCACAGCCTTTCACACATACAATGCATTAGTTTTAATTTTAATGTTATGGAAATTGAGAAATCAGTAACTCACACAATTATTTTTGGTGGCTCCTATTTCCTCTCCAGGATCTGGAGAGGAAATATTACCATTCTTCCTTAAAACACGTGGCTTTTTAAATCTATATAGTAAAGGCAACATTCATTGCTGTTGGACAACAAATGCGTTATTACCTCTACATCAGAGAATAGTTATTTTTTGGAAATGTGTTTTCCATATTCTTTAGTTAAATAAATTCAAGAGAGTGTCGATACGTGTTCTCTCTCCACCCCACTCTCATTCCACTCTTGTTTATGAGAGAGAAATCAATGTAGTTGAAAGTAGTAGTTTTGCTTTCTTTCCACCATTCTCCACATGACCAGGTCAATCACATATAAAGCTTCTGAGAAAGACAAAATTCTAGCTTCTCAGATAAAAGAAAACAAGGAAATAAATGAAGAAGGGAAATTAGAAACACGGTACAAAGGTGTCCTAGAACAAGGTCAGCATGGAAATTTTAAAGGAGCAGGGGAAGAATAAGGACTTTGGTGTCATAGCACCAAACTAAGCTCATTGGTACGAGTTCCACCCAACTAGCTGGGCAGAAATGAGAGAATTAGAATATTCATGTCCTATAGATTTTCTCCCCTCTTACTCTGTGGTGTAAAATAAACAGAAGCAACATGGACCCCCTCAGCTTGCATGAGCACTGATTGGTTAGAGTGATAGGGAAGATAGGCATTCTGGGGAGGAAAGAGCTGAGAACTCCAGCATTTAGGTGTTGAGAATGTGTGAATAGCTGATCTCTACATCTTTCTCTCTCTTTCTCTGTGTCTGTCTGTGCCTCTCTCTGTCTCTTTTTCTACCTGAATGATCTCAATATTCTTTCCTTCTTTCTACAGTTACGATTAAAAAAACAACATCAAGGTGTGCATGTGTTGGGGGAGGCATTATGCTATGCTTGCATGATGTGTCACTGAAAAACAGCATGGAAGGAGAAAAACTCTATCATTGACTGGGAGCTAACATGATGCATAACACACACACACACACACACACACACACAATATCCCTAGATGAATAACATATGGGCTGTCACCTAAAAAGAAAGTTGAGCTAGGTGATAGAAATAGCCAGCTCTGGGTAAATCATCATGTTTTTCTTTGAGTGCCTTCTAGAGGTAAATAAAGGATAAAATCAATAGGGAGAAAATGGGATGTTCAGTTTTGGTCTTCATGATCACACAGGTCAAACAGTTGGTCAGTTCTTCTCAACTCTCTCACCCCAATAGATAAGTATATATTTCCTCAATACCTGAAATGATCTGTGATTTTGTTGATATGTCTGACCCTTGCAACAATGCAGATCACAACATCCTTGATTTTTATTCCATGCTTCCCCCAAATCATTCAGCCTTTGTTGATGAGCCTCTCTTAACCTATAGGGTTAGGCTGATGTTCTGATAAAAGACACAGACTTCATCATGGTCCAGGACTAAAAGTTTTGTACTTTGATAGGACCTGTCAGAGCTTGTGTTCCACTGACTTACTTCTCAAAATATCCAAGACTAAACCCATTTCACAATAAGAAATGAAAATAAAAGTTTAGCAGAGGATAAATACACATGCTTTAATATACATGCATTGGTATATATAAGAGTCACAGTCATACTGAAGTCCAATGCATCATCATAGTTAATTAATCCTCAGTCCCAGAAATCTGTCAGAAGATACAAGCTATAGCAGATCTTTCCAAGCTTCTCATGGTTCAAGGATGAACCTAAAAAATAGTTGTAAGTCTTTTGAGGAACCACCTAAGTTCAAAGAGGTTCATCACTGGACAAACTTCAGAATTATACATTTTTCAGCCACAGAAATGTCATAAGCCATTTACCAAATCAGACATTTTACAGTCTCAAATAATAAAAGGAATATTCACATTGACAGATTCATGAATTTTTGAGATTTGAAAGTATGTACAGTCATACATATAGTTTCAAAGATAATTTTTATTCCAAGTAGAAAGCATGTGGTTCTAAACATTAAAGAATCAGAAAATATCATGCTTTTGCATACAATCTAAAGAAAATCCTGAGTAAATTATATTCTGGGATTCTAATTACATAGGTAGGCTAAAAGGGGTTAAATGGTTTTCCAAGAGCACACAGCTAGATAGTGTCAGACCTTCTACTAGAACTTTTGTCTCATGACTCCTCCACAACAGTGAATCTCTTCTGAGCCTATTCAGCAGGTTATTTGTCTTGAATCTCTATAGAGTAAACTGAATGGATGCTATGTTAAAAGCTTCATTTTAGAAGTCTGTGTTAAGAGCTTCATTTCAGTGTGCTTCTTAGAGCTTAAAAACAAACTAACCTATATTATGTATTGGTCTAGTATGTCAAGGCAAAATATCTAGTAAGAATAATAAGGGTCTGCTTAAATATACTTTCTGGTTGCTGAATAGACTTAGAGGCAATTCACTATTCTGAGGATTGGAAAAGGAGTCATGAGACAAAGGTTCTAGTCCAAGGTCTGACACTATCTATCTGTGTGGTCTTGGGAAAATCATTTAACCCCTCTTAGCCTACCTATCTCATTAGGCTTGGAAAAAGAAAACATTTCATAAAATTTAAAGTTCTGTTTAAATGAATTGTCATATGACTTTGGGTAAGTAACAAACTCTCTAGGTCTTACTTTCTTCATTTGTAAAGTGAAGTGGTTGTTTTAAATGATCTCCAAGATCCTTTCCAGCTTGAAGATAATAAATTTGAATTATTAGGTATATAATGACTTACCAGGATAATAACTATTCAAATCCCTAAACACAAAATATAGAGTACAAAAAAAATACAAGAAAAAATGATTACATCTTTTCATACTCCTTGTGGCAAACTCCTACACAAAGAAAGGAAAGGGATTAGATACAACTGCTACTTTGAAAGTAGTGATTATGAGAAAAAAATTGACAAGACCAACATCCTGACAATGGTGCAAAGGATTTGCTACATATTGTACATTATGTTTAATATGTGGTCTTTATTTGTGGGAAATATAATATATAGTTAGGATATAAGAATCCCCAGCACAATAACTATAGTTAGAAAAAAGAAAAAAAAAGCATGCTATTGACTACTTTTACTATTACTACTAGTATGATTGTTATCATTATTATTATTAGTCATCTAAGGCTAGACTATAATGTATCCTGAACCCATAATAGACTATGGCTTTCAGTTCACTTAATGATGGAGATTTCTATAACAAAAACCGGTAGGAAATGTACCAAAAGAGGGTTTTATTTTTTTAGGATGATGACAAATGTTAAGCCTGATGAAATTTCATTGAGTGATTGAATAAGAGCCATTCTGGTCAGAATAAATATTTTCTGAATACTGCCCCTCCATCTAGAAAGAAATGTTTTTAACATTACAAGGAAAGAAAATGGAATGTGAGGGTTGCTTCCTCCTCCTCTTTATTTCTATTTATTTGGAATCCTTACAGTCTCAAAGAGCAATAAAAGAGAAATGGTTCAACAGGGATTAGCTGACATTTAGAGATAGAAAGGAGACTGGCAGCAGACATGAGAAAGGGAAGTTTAGCTATTCTGTAGGAGGAGAGCCTAAATTTGTATTGTTGCCTTCCAGGTACAGCTGCTGCTGACTATGCTTCTGGAAGTTTAAGTATATCTGCAAAGGGCCAAGTCACCTTCCACTATGTGGAACTGATTCTCCTCTTTTAATTCTAAAGGATCCTTCTTAGTGCCTGTGGTAACAGCTGTGATTTTTCTACCTCTGGCACTTAATTCTCAGGAATTTTTTTTTTTTTTTTAGAATTAATGGGGATGAAAAAATGTCTACTCTAGAGGTAGGTAAACTGATTTGAAGGCCAAATACAGCCCTCCATTTGTTTCTGTATGGCCTGTGAGCTAAGGTGTTTGTTATTGTTTATATTTCAAAATTAAAAAACGAAAACAATTTTATTTTGAAAGTAAAACCCAGTCTTAGTTTGTGGGCCATTCAAGAACAGGCCAACTCCTGATCTAATCCACCATCTTATATGCCATGTGACTAAACAATTTTGATTCCTCATTTTCATTCACCCTACGTATTGAGTCAGCTGCTAGGCTTGGCATTTCTGTCTATACAACATCTCTCCTACACATTCTCTTCTCTCCACTTACATAGTTACCACTCTAATTTAGGCCCTCATCATCTCTTTCTTGGACTATTACAATAGGCTTCTAATTTGTCTCCCTTACCTAAGTCTCTCTCCAATCTAATCTATCCACCACACAACTAAGAAGCTATTTTTTTTAAACTTCAGATCAAACCTGCTAAACTACTACAGAGAGTAAAATTCCAGTGCGCTAGCCATATAATTTGAATGCCAATGTGTTGCCTAAAAGACTATTTTGTGGAGAGCTCACACAAGGCAAGCACTCACATGGAAATCAGAAGAAGTGATACAAAAGCACTCTCTAAAGAACTTTAATATAGATTGTGAGACATGGGATATTATGGCATAGGGCTGCACAGCATGGAATATCCACATTGAGGAAGACACTGTACTCCATAAACAAAGCAGAATTGCAGTAGCACAAAGGAAATATGAGCTGGTAAATCCAGAGACATCTCCATCCCGACTACTCTTTTTCTTTTCTTTTTTTTTTAGGCGATTAGGGTTAAATGACTTGCCCAGGGTCACACAGCTAGTAAGTGTCAAGTGTTTGGTCTGAGGCCAGATTTGAACTCAGGTCCTGCTGACTTCAGGGCCAGTGCTGTATCCACTATGCCACCTAGCTGCCCCCATCCCAACTATTCTAAAGCACAAATTGTGCCAAACCTGTGCTGTACCCTGATCCCAAAATTGTGATGTCATTGGTCCTCTTCAAAAATGAAGAACAAACAATAGATCCATTAGAAAATAGCACAATTTATTGATCTTGAAAAGATCTTGAGTAGTTTTTAATAGATAGATCAAATGAATAAAAAATACACTTTTTTAACACTTAAATTTACCCATTTACCCTTCCTCCTTTTTTCCTCCCAGAGAGTCATCTTTTATGGCCTAAAATTCAAGTGGCCCAGGCATCAATAGACCTGGGCAAATCATTGTAGAGAAATATTTGTTTTAAAATATATTAGAGGCATCACCCTAATTAAAACTATAACACCCCATGACAGAAACTTAGCAATCCAACTGACACAGATGATGTGCATGGTTTGGTGACATTTGGGCATTTTCATATATGAAGAAATAAGCTCATTTGCATTTCATTTTTGCCTCAGCAACTTCTGATCAGTTAAATATTTGACAACCCTATAGGTTCTGGGCTATAGAGTGATAATACATATTAAGTGAGAGGTCTTAATACTTCTAAAAATTTAGATGGCAAAAGTGACCATGTATGTTTCCTGAACTGTAATCAATGGTGGCAGGCAATTGAGCTATAGTTTAAATCATTTGCAGTGATTGACATGGAGTTGTTGTTATTGTTGTTGAATCATTTCAGCCATGTCCACTTCTCCATGACCTCATTTGGTGTTTTCTTGGCAAAGATCCTGGAATGGTTTGCCATTTCTTTATCTAGCTCAATTTACAGATCAGGAAACTTAGGTAAACAGAGTTAAAGTGGCTTGCTTAAGGTTACACAGCTAGTACTTACTAGTCTGAAGCCAGATTTTAATTCAGTTCTTGACTCCAGGCAGGGCACTCTATCCACAACATCACCTAGCTGACTTGACATGGAATAGCTCATGTTAATTTTACACCTATCTATGCAGACTTTGAGGAGCTGGGGTTGCTGTGAACAGATATGTTTCAAAGAATAATTCATCCAGTAAGTCAAGAAAAAATAAAAAGAAAATGTGTAGGGCTTTTCTGAGAACATTTTATCTAAGTGGTGGAAGCCAGGAGATCTATAATCCCTAGCGACCCCAAGCCCACATTTGAATATGCATATTTATTTAACATTACATAAATAAAACATCTTATTTTCATATCAAGAATAGCCCAACCTCTAGATCTTGTTGATACTAAATATAATCGTGTTCCAAAGGAGAGAAAGAAAAGTACAAGTAAAAATAATGATAATTATAAACAGAAATTAAATGTCTTTTAAAACAGATTTTTATTGATTATCTTTTGTTTTTACTGCACATGAATCTCTTCCCCTTTTCCTGAGATCTATCCCATTTAACAGAAACAAAGAATTTTTAATGCTAAAAAATGAAGTTTTTTTAAATTTGCAAAATTAATTAATACATAGACAGTTTCTAATATTATATAAAATGTTTCAAACCTCTGCTCTACTCCATCTTATCAAAAGAGCAGATGAAAATTTATTCTTTTATGTATGTCCTCAAAACATAAGCAAATATTGTATTATTAAAAATAGAATAGATAAGGTGAGACATAGAGTAGAATTGTATATTAAGATATTATATTTATGTGAGGAAATTTAGGAACTCAAGGTTGGAGGCTAAAGAGGTTTTTTTTTTGTTTTTTTTTGTTTTTTACTAAAGAGTTTTGATGGCATATTTCAACCATGGGAACATCTTTGGGAAATGACTCTCTTTGCCAAAAACAGACTAGTTGAGAACTGTATGGTTTCTCTTGATGCAAATTTCACTCTTCAGTATCAGAATAGGTAATGGCAAAAACTGATATTCTAAACTTGACCAGGAATGAAGTAGAAATTGCTGAAGTAGAAATAATGAGATTGTTCCAGGGATGGGAGCACTTGTATCTGAGAGTTTGTGATAGAGGAAAGAAAATTCAGGTTCATTCTATGAATACAAATTTGGGCCAGATCAGAATACAAAGATTTCAAGAAAATTAGAGGTAGAGGTAATAGAAAAGTACAAATCCATATGTAAGTAAATATAAAATTTATACAAGAAACAGAGTAATTTCAGATTTATAGAACACTGATATTTAGGGGAAGGATCAAAGAAGTTCTTAAATAGGAGATGTCGTCTGAGTTATGCTTTGAAGGAAAATTGGGATTCTATAAGGAGATGAGGAATGTGTATATTCTAGACATAGTGAACCATCTATGTGTAGGCATGGAGGTTAGAGATGGGCTACCAAGAAAAAGGAACAGTTAGGAGGCCACTGTAAATAAGAGATTGGATGAAGGGAAGTAAGTGAAATATGCCTGGAAAGTAAGGGGAAAACACGTTGTAGAAGGTTTTGTTTGTCAATATCATGATTTCAAAACTAATGAATATATTCTTTGACTATTACAAATATGCCAAAGTCTCCTTCATCTTTAAACAAAATCCTTTACTTGACTCTACCAAATGTTCTAGGTTTAGTTTATCCCTTCATAGTCAAAACCCTAGAAAGAATCATCAATAATCGCTGCTTGTACTTCCTTATCTCCCACTCATTTATTCTTCAACTCTTCAAAAGGATCTTTGATCTCATTGATATGAAAGCTCCTTGCAGTAATGTAGGCCACAGTTCATCTATAGCTGCCCATTTTCTATGGCTCTTGTTCATATCCACACATAGTGGATTCAATTAGAATATTAGTGGCCTTTTTTACATTCTCTTCACATTATAAAGATACAAATGGCAAAAAAAAAAAAAAAAAAACTTGTGCAATAACTATCCTTGACTTTCTTTACATGACTAATTCATATTCTTTATTGCTTACTTTTTTATTAATTAGTTTTTTTTATTCTATTTACCCTTCATAGCTTCCTTGTTTGTAGTATATTACAGTGAACCTATGACCCTCATGTACCTGTCTCTTTCCTTCTGGATAATACTTGTTTTCAATTCTTTGGAGACTATAGTGTTCCATATCATTTAGCCATACATTAATTAAGGTAGAGTAAATGCATTAAAAGGTAGGCCTTTGCTTCAGGGAGAAATTTGGAATCAATAAAATAACTGCATTTTCTTGAAGGCAGTTCAACCATTTCAATTTTTCCTGCTTAATTCTAGGCTGAACTTACTGTCCATTTGTTATATTTGTCCAAGACAGATAGATAGACACATATACACACTCACAAACAGTAATGTATACATATTGTATGTACACATATGTATGACTGTATGTATCATGCATATATACACAGATGTGTTGTATGTGTACAATACCCACAATCACAAACACACATGTATATGTATGCATACATACATATGTAGCAGTATACATTTATGTGTGTGTATATATATTATACATGTATGCATGCACATGTTGGGCATAAGCTCTTTAGAAAATTCAAGTTCAACATTTTCAAATGCATATATGTGCCAGAATATCTCTCTTATACTTGACCCTTCTCTAAACTTCACCATTTCTGTTGAAGGAAATATACTCCTTCCAGTCATGTAGGCTTTCAATCCTGGAATAATCTTTCACTTTTCCCTATCCTTAACTCCCCATATGTAACCATTTGCAGACTTTTTCAATTCTTCCTCCACAATATTTCTTGTGTCTTCTCTTTTATCTCCATTACTGTGCCTACCATTATTATTTAGGCTTTCATCACCAATCATCTAGACCATGGGTGTCAGGCTCAGATAGAAATAGATCACCACCAGCCACATATACAGTTAGAAAACCACAAATTAACATTATTTATATTTAATTGCATTTTATTTATTTTGTTAAACACTTCCCAATTACACTGTAATCTGGTTGGGCTGTACCCAGGAGTTCTATAGATTGCATGACACACACAGGTTGTGTGTTTGACATCTCTACTATAAACAATTTTATGAGATTAAAGAAATAAATTTTTAAAAAAGAAATCATAGTGGTTGTGAGTTATGGAGAATAAAATATGAGAGAACTTTTGAATGTGTACTCTAAATGTTCTCCATAAAGCAGAAGCAAATATACTAGCCAGTTAGAAGATTGGTGAACTTGGGCTATGAGAAGATTTAGAATCCACATTTCTGGAAATGTAGTAAGTTGAATTGATACAGAATGGTAAACTCTTAATTGAAGTTTGACTACATGATCTTGCAGTCAGCTACTGCAGCATAATTTGCTTTGCTCTATAACTATTCAGTGGCTAAGTTGTAGATGTTAAAAGGGCAAATGCTGGCAGTTGTGGTGCAGTAGATAGAATGCTGGGCCTGGAATCAGAAAGACCTGAGTTCAATCTGGCTTCAGACACTTACTAACTGTGTTTTCTTGGGCAAGCCACTTAACTCAGTTTGCCTCTGTTTCCTTATGTGCCGAAGGAAATGCCAAACCATTCCAATATCTTTGTCAAGAAAACCCCAAATGGGGACACAAAGAGTTGAACATTACTGAAACAACTGAATAACAACAAAATTGTGGTTAAGATTTAGCAAAATGGAAATGTTAAAACAATAGTCTGAAGGTCAGAGGTCTGTATCTTGATGCTTTCATCAAGACTTCTTTAAAACTGTTAAGTAGCAGCAATCTACATGAAGGCCAAGAAAAAAATTCAAGAGAATTTAGAAAGGCACTGGTTTATGTCATAAAACCAGGTTCTACATACTTTTTTTAGTAAAATGCTATCCTTATTGTTGTTGTTATTTGTATTTAATAATAGTTATTATATGTATATTTAATTTCTACAAATTTTCTCAGTTGATCCTTATAACAAACCCCATTTTTAACTTTGGGAGAATATTCACAATTAAGTTGTATAATTTAGTATGAACATGCTAAGAAAATGATGAGTAGTTTATGACAACAATTTCATATCATTTTCAAAAGGATTTTTTTTCCAAATGTGGTCACAAAATATAAAAATGAAGCAAAGTCAGACTAATCAATCAAATCTAAGAGGGAAGATATATAGTGAGAATAATGGTTATTATAATGTCCACTTGTTTGCTTGTTTATTTTCTGTTTGTCATTGGATTACCCTCAAATATGGAAAGCAGCTTGAGCCATTGCCATGACTGAAAGTAGGGTTGGTTCACCTAGGTAAACAAATTAAAATCTTAATCATAGCTTTGGTACCAACTATATGAAAACCAAAGAAACCACCTGAATTTCTCCAATTTTCATCTGCATAAGAGAGATTTTAAGTAATGACTCACATTATAAAGTTGCTGTGAGGCATTACTAAAATGCTGACAAAAAGCTCACTCTCCCCTTTGAGTTTGTATAAGTAGTAATGATGCATTCCATAAGACAGTGAGAATAAGAGAGTAGTTTCTTTCTGCATTCAAGATTTTTAATTCTCCAGAGAGAATTAAAAAAGACACTCCAGAGAGTCTTTTTTCTAGTTCTTTCTAGTTTTTCTAGTTTCTAGGTTTCTAACTTTTTTCTTTTCTTTTTTTAGCTGAAAGGCAACCAAAAAATGACCATTAAAAGATTGCTGGACCACTCATATTCTAAGCCTCTCTGGGGAAGACATTCACATAAATCAATAAGTACAAATGTTTTAACTCTATTCATTTGGGGACTACCTTCTTCAAGTGAAATACATCAATGCTTCATTGTTCTGTGGTTAGTTTACTGTCTTTCCTGATAAATTATATTTTCAGTGATATCAATAGTGCTACTTTTTACACGGAGATCATTTTTGGAAATATATCACCACCTACTTGCAACCACAATGTGCCTGCAACATAATAAGCACTTTATAAATAATTATACACTGACACCATACCACTTCAACACCCTTACCTCACCTCCAATTTGAGTCCTTTTAAATGATAGTGTGACAGGATTAACAAAAATATAGCATTATTAGAAAAAATATTTGCATTAAAAATATGGATTGTTACATCAGAAGGCCACTTGGGATCATTAATAGAATTAGCCAATTGCCTAATAGCCTGCTTTTTTCCTAAGACTTCCTCAATTCTGGGTTGAACTCATTGTCTATCTTTAGTGACTATCTCAGATAAATGTACTGATTATTAATTAAGTGGACTAGGTATCCAACTACATTCTTAGACATGAGAAACTTTCCATACAATTAGTTTTTCTTGTATGAATTGCTAGGTCAATTCTTTTTGAGTAAGCATGCATCTAACCGATAGCGGTATAACTAAATGGATACTCATTTCTAGGGAATTCTACTTCTTTGTAGATCTTGCACAAGAAATCTTCCATTAGACTATTGAACACATTTGAATAGCATAAATTTTCTTGTTTTATTTCAAACTAAATATTTTGAGTTATGGATTCATTGACTATGATTATTATATTAAGAGAATCTTAACATTTGTTTGAAACTCCTTGTAGTACAAAAGCCTTTAAAGTTATGTTTTGCCAATCATTAAACACAGAGGTATCTTTTATTCTCTGTACCCTTGAGTCTATTTAGTGATTTCAAAGACGTGATCTGTTATAGAAATATATATGGGGGTAGAGAGAGAGAGAGAGAGAGAGAGAGAGAGAAATGAATATACATGATTAAGAAACCTCCTGGTTGGTAGTTATTGATTTTCTTTCAGTAATGGTAGCTATTGGTTTCTTTCAACTCACTTCTGGGAGCATTAATAGTATATGTTTTACAAGCAGGAAAGGGGAAGTGAATAAAGTCATTAAGTGCCTTTTATGTGCTAGGTAAGTGCTTTACCAATATTATTTATTTGATCTTCAAAACATTCCTGGGAGGTAGGTACTATTGTTATCCCCATTTTACAGTTGAAGAAACCAAAGCAGAGAGTTAGGAAGTGATTTGCCCAAGGTCACACAGCTAGTGTCTGAGGTTGGATTTGAAATCAGGTCTTTCTAACCTCAGGACTAATCCACTGTACCACCCTAGTAGCTACCTCTTTAAAATTATCCTTCATTACTTAAAAATTACTTTAAAAACACTAAAGTGCTTACTTAACCTGGTATAGATACCATTCATACCTTTGTCTTCTGAAGTGTAATTTCTGTTTCATTATATCATACTTCAGAGACTGGATTGTTAGGGTCCATATGTTTCTCAACTCCTCTCAGAGATCTATCCTTTATAACAAGTTGTTTTTTTCCCTCTTCAATCTGTATTTTCTGTTTTTGCATTTCTGGCTCTTGCTCTTGGAATAGTAATCAAAGCAATATTGCTATTTTTTTTAAATAAAGAGAGAAAAAAAGAACAAAGAAGGATGGGGAAAAACATCAATGAACACATCCTATAACCTCTGACCTCTGCAAAGTAGCATTCTTCTCATATCTCTTCTTTGAGTCCAAATTTACTTTACTGAAATTTAGCAACATTCAGTTTTGATCATTTTCTGGCTTTTTAATTCTATTCACGTTGTTGTAGTCATTGTGTATATTTTTTCATGTGTCTACTTACATTATTTTTGCATCAGTTTGCATAAATAATTACATCCTTCACTAAATTCATTATGTGCACATTTCCTCATAAGAAAATAATATTTTGTTATATTCACATACCACAATATATTTAGCCATTACTAAATTTTGTATTTAATTCTTTGTTTTTACAAAGGTAATGCTATAAATCATTGGTGTATGTGGAGTCTTTCATATTTTTAGTAATTTCTCTGGAATATATGATTAATAGCAGAATCTC
Source organism: Vombatus ursinus (assembly GCF_900497805.2). Taxonomy (NCBI): domain Eukaryota; kingdom Metazoa; phylum Chordata; class Mammalia; order Diprotodontia; family Vombatidae; genus Vombatus; species Vombatus ursinus. The sequence continues at coordinate 9,360,475 of NW_020949351.1, forward strand.
TTCATCAAAGTATATGGACATCTTAGTCATTTTATTTGCAAAATTCCAAATTACTTTACAAAATGGTTGTATTGATTCACAGATCCATCAAAAATACACTATCTTCCCCAAATCTTTCCAATATTGCATATTCCCATCTTTTGTCATTTTTGCCAATGTCCTTGATGTGCTGTAGAACCTTAGAGTTATTTGAATTGCATTTTTCTTATTATTAGTAATTATTTTCTTATTCTTAGTAATTTAGTAATATTTTCTTATTACTAGTAATTCAGAGCATTCTTTCATATAGTTTTTAATGGTTTGCAATTCTTTTGAGAATTGTTTTTGAGAATTGAGAATCATTTGTTTTCATCCTTTGACCACTTGTCAATTGGGGAATGCCTTTTAGATTTTTAAAAATATATTTGTTTTGTATACACACATACACATATATATGTACATACACATATTTATATACATATATGTGTATATACACTTATATGTATGTAAATATATGTATATGTGTGTCTTTTCAAATCATTATCAAAGATATTGATACAACCATATTTTTTTCCCATTTGACTGCTTTTATTCTTGTCTTGGGTGTGCTAATTTTATTTCTGCAAAAACTTTTCAATTTCATGTAATAAAAATTATCTATTTGCTCACTTCTAATGGTTTCTCTTTATTCTCTTCATAAAAATTCATCTCCTCTCCATTGTGAGAAATGTGTATGGTGCCATTTTCTAATTTTTTTAATGGTCTGATTGTTAATAAACAGGTCACATATGCATTTTAAATTTATTGTAGAATATTGTGTAAAATATTGGTCTAAACCTAATTTTAATTTCCCCTGCAGTACTTAATAAATAGGAAGTTATTTCTGAGGTAATTTTTGCTTTCAGGTTTATAAAACACTGGATCACTGAGTTCCATTATTTCTGATTCCCCCTTGCCTAGTGACCCTTTTTGATGACTGATGCTTTATAATATATTTTGGTATTTGAAAGGTCTATTAGCTTTTCATCTCTACATTTTCTTTTCCTTATTTCCATTGATATTCTAGGTCTCTTGTTTTTCCAATTTTGTTATTTTTATTTATCTTTTTATGTATCTTTATACAGTGTCCCATTGAAATTTAATTAGTTTAGCATTTAAGCCATAAATTAACTTTTGCAGTATTGTTATTTTTATTATATTAGTCAACCCAGATTGGCAGCTACCTAAATAAAATGTATATTATTCAGTATTTTATTCATGTTCAACTTTTTGTGACCCATGGACCATATCATACCAATACTGTTTATGGGGTTTTCTTGGCAAAGATACTGGAATGGGTTGCTATTTCTTTCTCCACTGGATTAAGACAAACAGAAATTAAATGACTTGCCCAGGGTCACATAGCTATTAAGTGTCTGAGGCCAGATTTGAACTCAGGTCTTCCTGACTCCAGGTCCAGTCTTCTATCCACTGAGACACTTAGCTGCTTTCAATGCATATATGAAGTAATAAAAACTAATTTCAAGAGGGATAGAGTGATAATACCTGGGGAGATTAGAAAAAGTCTCTTGCAGGAAGTGGTAGCTACAACGACTCTTTAAGTGGGTTAGGAATTCTAAAAGATAAAGATTGGGAGGCAGAAAATTCCAATAATGAGGAATAGCTGGCTCAAAACACCGGAGTCAGGACATAGGATTTCATATATTCCCACAACAGTATATAGTTGTTTCCTGGTTTTTAAGATATGAGTGATATATTTTTTTTTATCATAAGGTCAGATTTGGATCAGTAAGGGATGTCAAAGGTCCTGTAGTCCAATCTCCTCATTTTACAGTTTAGGAAAATGAGGAGGTTAAGTTAACTAGGGAGTTTAAGTGATATAACAGCTATACAGATTTTCAGGGTCAGAGGTCAAGATTTAAAACCAGTTCATTTCACTACAGAGTTAGTGTTCTTTCCCTTGTATGATGCTGTTCTGATTGGGCCAACAGTGAAAACTAGAAGCAATTTGTAGAAGTTTCAAAAACACAAATTTGGACTTGATGTAAGACAAAACTTTCTTAACAATTAAACCTCTCCAAAAATGGAATGTTCTACCTTAAGCGATAGTAGGATGACATTCAGTAGAATTCTTCCAGATCTAGTAGGGTTGATGTCAATTATGTCCCATGTTGTATATTGATTTTCAGTTAGACAAAGTTTGGACTATTTCACAACTGCAGATTCTTCAAACTCTGAGATTCTGTAACTATGATGAGAAAAATTAAAGTCATTGTATAAAAGATTATAGCTGATTAGTATCTCAAAAGCCCTCTAGTCCAACCCCCTCAATTTACAGATGGGGAAACTGAGACCCAGACAAGCTAAGTGATTCATGCAAGGTCACACAATTAGTAAATGTCAAAGAAGGGATTTGAAACTAGGTCTTCCTATTTCTCTAAGATAGCACTCTCAAAAGGACAATTTCAATTTTACCTGTCCAGGAATATGTAAGTTCAGTCAAATGAAAACAGAAACCTTTTAAAAGGGCCTAGAAACCTGGAATTTTTATCACTGACATGGTGTAAGCCCTGGATTTGCTGAGTTACTACAACAATGTCATAAATCTTGATTTTCTGCCAGGTTGAAGGGTTGTGGTGATCACCATGCCTAAAAAACTTCAATTTTCTTTTGAAAGCAAATGTTCATGGCCTAAGGCATGAGGCTTCTGAGAATTCTATAGCTTCAGACTTTGTTTTACAAACTTGAGTCATATTTTCCAAACTCCTATTTTGTTATACTCCCCTCTGCTCAACATTGCATGCTTATCATACATGAAAATGTGGATTGACTAGGTTTGGAGAATCTTAGATAGCCAGGTGGCACAGTGGATAGAGTACCAGACCTGTAATTAGGAAGAACTGAGTACAAATTTGACCTCAAATACTTACTAGCCATGATATCCTGGGCAACCTGCTTAACCATTGTCTACTTAAGTTTCCTCATCCGTAAAATGAGGATAACAATAGACCTGTTTCCCAGAATTATGAGTATAAAATATTTGTGAATTGTTTTGCAAACTTTAAAGTGCTATACAAATGCCAGCTCTTGTTACTGTTGTTGTTGTTATCGTACCAAGTTCTTCGTAAAATTTTTGCTCATCCTTGGTAACAGATTTTAGTCTATAAACTTTAATAACCTTTATGGAGGTCTGTTTGCTTAGGCTAATCTTGAACTATGCAATAGAAAAATAGTCAAGTTTCCCATGGAATGTTTTTTGCTGTCTTTGGGCATATGATGAAAACAACTCCAGTTCTTTTTTGTTGTTCAGTCATGTCTGAGGTTTTTTTTACCCCATTTGAGGTTTTCTTGGCAAAGATGCTGGAGTGGTTTGCCATTTTACAGATGAGAAAACTTAGGCAAATTGACTTGCCCAGAGTCATACAGGCAATAAGTGTCTGAGGCCAGATTTGAATTTGAGTCTTCCTGACTTCAGGCCTGGTGCTCCATCCACTGAGCCAACTTGCTGCTCTTCAGTTCCTTTATGTGTTTCTCAAAGGATGATCTGTGCACCATCATTCCATTTAGTAGCAATTTCCTTTTGTTTTTCATTTTAATTTTTACAAAATAGCAGTATCAATGTGGTTCATTCTTCTAGTAGTTATGGTAAGCCATTGATCATTGGATGTAAACCTCACATTTAGAATAACTGCAGTTAAATTAATATTTATAAATATTATCAAAAAAGTGTGATTCATAGTACCCTTTGCTTCTTCTGCCACCACCACTGGAAAAGGAGAAATCTAGTGGGACTGAAAATGATTTCATTTTTGTAATTTATTTTCATTTTTTGACACTTTTTATTTAACAAAAATCTATTTATTTGCCTCTTTCTTTGTGGAGGCAGGGTAAGAACATAACAAATATGCATAGTCAAGCAAAATAAATTCCTGAATGTCTATCTTGATCTCTCTGCATATACATATATATGCACACATATATGTATACATATGTATATTATATGCACGCACATATGTGCGTGTATGTATACACATTGCACCTGAAGCCCATCTCTTCTCTATGAGAAAGTAAGTAGCATGTTTTATTATTGGTCTTCTGGAATTATGTTTGGTCATTGCATTGATCAGAGTTCTTAAATCATTTAAAGATTTTGGTCCTTACATTTTTGTTGCTATTGTATTTTTTTCCTGGTTCTAATCACCTCATTCTGTATCAGTGATCGAGAATGATTTTAAACATTTTTGTTTGTTTCATGGGTTTCCCTGGCTAAAGAATTCATGACCTTGTGGTCAGCATATTAGTAATAAATATCTGTTTTTATCAAGATTGGTCACTTGAAAGCAGACCCAATTCTATCGCCCAAAGTGTACTTACTAGAACTTTCTAGAACTCCTGTTCCATAAACACAGCATTTGGGACCCCATGGTCAGTTCCACAGCATAAAGAGACATTGCTTCAAGCTTTGTAAAGGGAAAATATTTCATATGACTACAAATACTAGAAGTATTAGATTTCATAAAAGTAGTTATGAATACTGAATGTTTTCAATTGAGTTTAGAACATAATTAGTAGTCATAATTTAAATGTTGCACAAAATATTCATTAATCATTTTTCATAGTTAAAGTTAACTCCTTCCACAAGTCCCCATATATCTGTGAAAGACATAGATAAATAAATCCTTTCAAATCACAATGAAGCCTTGAAGAAACTCTTTTGGCACAAGTATGAGGAGGGGAATATAATAAATATATAATTGCTTACCAAAACTAGTGATACTGTTACAGGATCTCTTTTTTTTTTAATAATAAGAAAAGGAGTAAGCCAGTACCTCTTGGGTAACCATTTATATACACATGAAATCTAAGGATTTAGATATATTTTAACGTATTTAAGAAAAAAAATGAATAGAGAACAGCCATTAAAAAAAAAGCAGGCAAATACAAAGTTTTATGTCAATATGCCAGATTGCATTTTCATTTTTAACCAGAAATATTGGAAATATAATTAATTAATCAAAACTACTAGATGTCGTTCAAACATTATTAGCCTCGTTATTTCTTTGCTGTCATTTGCAAGTTTCTATGGGCTTTTAAAGTTTGAAAAATAGACAAGTGTGAAAAATAATTTAACTGCTGAAACTATGGCTATAGGGCCTGTCAGGGGAACCAGTTTGTATAATAAGCCAGAACACCAATGTCCTCCAGAAGTCCAAGATAACCACAAATAGGTCTGATTCCATATTTCCCATGCTGCTTCTCATGTACTTTTCTCCTTGGATTACATGGCACTGATTTATTTTATAACTAAAATTTAAAAGTGAAGAACTACCTCATGACTACAGATACTCCAAGTAACAAATCTTATAAGGTTATCTAATGACAATGCACTACTCTATATTTTGACTTGAGGGTACAATATAATTGCTAGTCAAAAATTGAACTCTGTGCAAAATATTCATTTAGCATTTTTACATATGGAGTTAAATTCTCTCAGTTATTCTGTCAAGCAAATGAAGTTTTAGCATTACAGACCAGTGTGGCATCATTTAATAAATTACTGATTCAGGGCATTAAATATATTCTAGCCAAGCAGAGTTAATGTGACTCTTAGGAAAGTCTAACAGTACCACAAAGTTACATGGAGGCTGTTTGGAAAAACAGAGAGCACAGTTCTAGAAAGGCCCCAATCTGCTGCATTGCAAAGAAAGGAAAGTTTGTGCTGGAAAATCAGTTCAGTGTTATTTCAAATCATTTGTTACATCTCAAAATGATGGCTTGAGCTCTCTATTCCCTAGAACCACAAGTAATTTCCCATGGCTAGAACTGTAATATAGGAGGACTCATCAAGTCTCTTACTACTGAGCTGAGACAACAAACCACTTCAGATTTCAAATTGCCATATTAGTTCTTCAAAAATAAATAAAAAAACCTTTTTCCAAGAGCAATGTAAGCTAGTCAAACTTTTCTTTTATCCACCATGGGCAAATGTACTTTCTATACTATAAAAGAAAAGAGAGCAGGGACAGAATGAAGGAAAAGTAAATTTCTTGTTTTCTGAAGTAAAAAAATGTATTAGAAATGCAATTTGCTACTACTTTTCTTCTCATTTTTGTTACAAAGAAAGTCAATATAGGCAGAAAGGTAAAATTCTAATTGTTATATGCCAAAGATCTTACCAAAAGCAATCTTATAATATTCATTGTAATTTGGTTTTAATGTGTTTCATCGATAAATTCCCACAGCTGTTGAGGAGTTCAATTATCAATTCAGCTAAAATTCATTAAATCCACACCATGTGCAAAACTTAGTCTCTTGTTTGTGCTTGCCCCAGGAGGACTTCTTGCCTTCCCAGAGAAGTCAGTCCATTCTGCCTCAAGTACTCTCTCTGGCCACCTAAAAATCCACAGTATTTGGAGGTCCTTCCTCCCCTCCCCATCACTGCTGCCCTACTCTCTAGGACAATGCTACCCCCTGGAAGTTCTATGGACCATGGTAACCTTTTTAAACTCATTTCTCAACTATTAACCTACTCTCACCCTGGGCAAACCTCCATTCATTCACAAAGAGCCCATTTTTACCCCTTCCTCTCCATCTCACTTCACTCAAAATGCTTCATCCACTTTCCTTTTCACTTCTTTCTCTCAAGAATAGGTGGTCTTTCTCCTTGCCAAGTCAAAAACTTCTGCATGCACAAGTGATTCCATTCTATCCTGTCTTCTTTAGTATATCACTCCCTCTATATCATATCCACTCTCTCATATATATTCAATGCTTCCTTGTTTACTGGTTAGATCCCTACTTCCTACAAACTGGTACACACTTCCCTCATTCTCAAAAATCCCTTACTTGACCCATCCATCCCTGTTAATGATCATCTTATATCTCTTCTGCATTTTTCTAGACTCCTTGCAAAGGCTGACCTCATCATTCAACTGAAACCTCTCTTTCCAAAGTTACCAATGATCTCTTAATAGCTAAATTTAATGGTCTTTTCTCATTCCTTATCCTTCTTGACTTCTCTGCAGCCTTAGACATTGTCCATTGACCTTGTTTTCTTGATCTTTTCATCTTTCTAGGCTTGTGTGATACTGCTTCTTTGTAGTTCTGCTCCTGCCTATCTGGCCACACTTTCTCATTCTACTTTGCTGGATCTTTATCCAGATCACAGCTGTGGGTTTCCACAAGGCTCTGTTCCAGGTTCTCTTTTCTTCTCACTCTCTGCTATTTCACTTGGTGATCTCATCACCTCCCATGGAGTAAAATATTATCTCTATACAGATGATTCTCAGCTTTATTTGTCCAGTTCTCCTTTTTTTTTGACTTCCAATATAGAACTTCCAACTACCTACAAGACATCTTGAGCTGGATGTCTCATAGTCATCATAAAATTACCATGGGGAAAAAAAAACTGAACTCATTATCTTTCCTCAAAACCCTTCCCTGTTTCTAACTTTCCTATTACTCTGGAAGTTATCACCATCCTTCTAGTTACCCAGGTTCACAATATTTATGTTTTTCTTGACTCACTCTTACTAACTCCTCCATATCCAATCATTTACCAAGTCTTATTACTTCCACCTTCATGATTCCTCTTGTATACAATTCTCAGTGAAAGTTCCATCTTTTGCAACAAGTCTTTTCCATTCCTTTTTATTTTTATTCCATCTTGAGATTATATCCAGTTTCCACTGTCTATATACTTTTTGTACATATATGTTTGCATGTTGTCTGCCCCCTTAGATTGTGATCTCTTTTGGTGCAGGGACTATTTTTGTCTTTCTTTGTATCTCCAGTGCTTCATTTCCTCGCACATACTAAGGGCTTAATAAATTCTAACTGATTGATTGATTAAAACACTGTTCCATGTGATAGAGATGCAAAAAGAAAAATAAACAATCCCTGACTTCAAGGAGATTGTTAGTATATTAATACCTACACAAATAAACATTGTACAAAGTAATATGATTAACCATAAGCATAATAACTGACAATTAGGCAGTGCACTAAAGTTTGGAAACCACTTTACATGTAGCATCATATTTGAGTCTTACTCCATTTCACAAGTGAGGAAACTGAGGTTCAAAGATTTTAAGAGACTAGCCACAAAGGAAGCAAGTACCAGAGGTAGTATTTCAATCTAGGTCTTCTTTCTTCCTAGTCTAGCAGGCTATACACTATAATATACTATTTCTCTAATTGGAGAGGACTAGCAACTGGGAGATGAAGGAAAAGATTTAAGAAGGTGGCAACTGAGAAGAGATATTAATGAAAATAAGGATTTTGAAAGGCATCAGGCATGGAGACAATTTTGGTGAATGCATGAAGGCAAATGGAAAGTTTGAGTAAGGATAATAGATAGCAGTAGAATTTAGCAGTAATGTAGAATGTATGAAGGCAATTAATAAGCATTAAGGATAGAAAAATATACATGTTTGTGCAGAAGCTTAAATTCCATAGTGCGTTGGTCTGACGAATCTGATACAGAAAATATATTGGCCACTTTTGTCCACTGATGTCATATTTTCACTAACTTCATAAAAGGTTGTGCATAATTTAATAGAAACTAATTTAATCATGAACATAAATTTTCTGGAAGTAGGGAAAAATCTCTTCATTATGCATGTTTTGCAGCTTAACTTTTCTCCTTTCCTTGTTAAGATGTGCTACTCTAGCACTTTCATACATTAACTTCTGACTGCATAAATTATAAACCAGGAGGGACCATTAGAGGAGTCTCACTAGACACATGCTTGTGATAGTTATAGATAAGGACATTTTATTTATAATCCTATGAGCTATTGTATTAACATTTTAAACCTCTCTCTTTGGTTCCTTACTATAATACTTAATAGCTGTTCATTCACTAAATGGGTAACTTGTGACTTTTTGAAGCATAACTACTTGAAGGTTTTTTGTGGGGAAAAAAAATGGCAAGAAATTCTTGCTGTCATTGGTGTCTAATGCTGGTCTTTAAAATTAAATATCCCCAAATGTAAGACACATAGTGTGACCTTTCTACAAAATAATGTCATTTGGGAGAAGAAACAGGGGAAGAAGAAACCATATGACAGGATACAATTAATTCTTGTGTTTTTTAGTCAATTTAGTCCCAAGTTGTATGGGGCTATTGGATAGATCCAACTCTTTGGAGGTTCCTACTACTCTCATCTTCAAATCACACTTATTTTCTACTCTTCAAATGCAAGGCACTAGAATAGACCATAATAAAGTATGATTGTCCTTATGTATATTCAGACTAGGTAGTTACAGATTATGACGTTTTCTGTGTCATCCAGAAACTCTTTCGACCTCTGCTATGAAATATATGCCCATGTCCTTGTCATATTGCCTGAAATTCTCCTATTTTAGTGTCATTCTTTTGTGTTAAAACATTAATGTGACAAATATTTGTCATAGTTCCTATGCAAGCAAATATCCCCTGTAATGGTCTCATCTAATATGATATTTTCATTGAAGTCCTTAAAAAATTACATAGGACTAGCCTAATAGTAGAAAAAGTAGCAGTCTAGCAATCAAAAGACCCAGTTTCTAGTTCCACTTCTGCCAAGTATTATCTACATAGCACTAAGATACAAGCTACTCCACTGTTCTAAAGCTTATAATACAGAAATATGGTGGTAAAAGTTTAACAATAAGCTCTCAAAAATGTATCTATGACACACTTTTAAGTTTAATGTGCATTTTTAAGATTTTTTCTATCACTTCCTTAAATCTAGACAATCAACAAAAAAAATCAAGACCTGATTTATACTTTTTGCTTATTTCTGAGGTATAAATGGTCACATTAAAAAATTGGGGGGGGGGAGGTGAAGCCAAGATCGCAGAGTAAATGCAGTGACTTGCTTGAGCTTTCTCCCAAACCCCTAAAAATACCTATAAAAAATGACTCTAAACAAATTCTAGAGCAGCAGAATCCACAAAAATACAGAGTAAACCAAATCTCTAGCCTAAGAAAAATTTGGATGGTTGATGGGAAAGGTCTGTTGCACCAGGCTGGGAGAGGAATACAGTTCAGCATAGGCCACTCATGCAAAGACTGGGCCTCAGCGAACCTGGAGCAGGCATCAGGGGACTGAATCATGCACAGCTGTGGTAGTTTCCAGACTTCTCCCCCACAAATGCCAAAGACAACTCATTAGGAAAGGTCTGTCAGACCTGGGTCAGAGAGGAGCACAGTCTAGCGCCAGTCCTGGTGCAACCCTGGTGTGGAGGCTGCGTCCTGAGCTCTTGGCCCACAGACAGAAGGGGGATCGAGCCGCTGATCAGAAGGGGATTGCAGTGGTACTGAGAGAGGATTCTTTTGCTTTTCCTGTGTTTGGAACTGGGTCTCAGTCATGAGTGGCAGTCCTGGGGTGAGGAGGAACACTGGCGTGGTAAAGCTTGTGGTGACGGTGGTGAGGGAATCCTCCTCATGATTCCAAGGCAGAAAAGAGTGCTTGTGGTCACTCATAGACCAGAGCACAGGCCAGGAAAGGAGTAAACACCTCTCTTTTGATCATACCACCTTGGAAGAACTGAAAATTTACAAGTCCCTAGAAATATCTCTGAAAACAGCTGCACAAAACCCCTGAAACTTGGGACAGGACACCCTCCATACTGGAAGCAGAGTCCTACCTTAACAAAGAGTTTAAAAGTCAAGTTATTGGCTAGGAACATGAACAAACAATGGGGAAAAAAAACCCTCAGACTATGGAATCTTACTTTGGTGACAAAGAAGATCAAAACACACAACCAGAAAAAGACCACAAAGTCAAAGCTCCTACATACAAAACCTCCAAAAAATAGGAATTAGTCTCAAGCCATGTAAAAACTCCAAAAAGATTTTGAAAAGCAAGTAAGAGAAGTAAAGGAAAAATTTGCAAGAAAAATGAGAATGATGCAAGAAAACCATGAAAAATAAGTCAACAGCTTGGTAAAGAGGAGCCAAAAAATACTGAAGAAAATAACACCTTAAAAAATAGACTAACCCAAATGACAAAAGAGGTCCAAAAAGCCAATGAGGAGAAGAATGCCTTACAATGCAGAATTGGCCAAATGGAAAAGGAGGTCCAAAAGCTCACTGAAGAAAATAATTCCTTAAAAATTAGAATGGAGCAAATGGAAGCTAATGATTCTGTGAGAAATCAAGAAATTATAAAATAAAACCAAAAGAATGAAAAAAAAAAGAAGACAATGTGAAATATCTCATTGGTAAAACAACTGACCTGGAAAATACATCCAGTAATTGGACCACCTGAAAGCCACGAGCGAAAAAAGAGCCTAGACACCATCTTTCAAGAAATTATTAAGGAAAACTGCCCTGATATTCTAGAACCAGAGGGTAAAATAGAAATTGAAAGAATCTACCCATCATTTCCTAAAAGAGATCCCAAAAGGAAAACTCCTAGAAATAGTATAGCCAAATTCCAGAGTTCCCAGGTCAAAGAGAAAATATTACAAGTAGCCAGAAAGAAACAACTCAAGTAATGTGGAAACACAATCAGGATAATGCAAGATTTAGCATCTTCTGCATTAAGGGACTGGAGGGCATGGAATATAATACTCCAGAAGTCAAAGGAGCTGAGTTTACAACCAAGAATCACCTATCCAGCAAAACTGAGTATAATCCTTCAGGAAAAAAAAAGTATATTCAATGAAATAGAGGACTTTCAAGCATTCTTGATGAAAAGACCTGAGATTAATAGAAAATTTGACTTTCAAATACAAGACTCAAGAGAAGCATGAAAAGGTAAACAGAAAAGAGAAAACATAAGCAACTTATTAAAGTTGACCTGTTTATATTCCTACACGGAAAGATGATATTTGTAACTCATGAGATCTTTCTCAGTATTAGGGTAATTGGAGGGAGTTGAATATGAAAGAATAATATCTAAAAATAAAATTAAGGAATTAGAAGAGGATTATACTAGGAGAAGGAGAAAGGAAGAGGTAGGATGGGGTAAATTATCTCACATAAAAGAGACAAGAAAAAGTCTTTACAGTAGAGGGGAAGAAGGGGGATGTGAGAGGGAATGAGTTAATCCTACTGTCACTGGATTTGGCTTAAGGAGGGAATAGTATACACACTGAATTGGGTATGACAATCTATCTTACCCTACAGAAAAATTGGGGGGAAGGGGATAAGAAAGGAGAGGATAGAAGGGAGTGCAGATTGGGGGAGGGAGTAATCAGAAGCAAACACTTTTGAAGAGGGACAGGGTCAAAGTAGAGAATAGAATAAATGGGGGCCAGGATAGGATGGAGGAAAATATAGTTAGTTTTTCACAACATGACTATCGTGGAAGTGTTTTGCATGACTACACATGTATAACCTATATTGAATTGCTTGCCTTCTCAATGAGGGTATGTGAGGAAGGAGGGAGGGAGAGAATTTGGAACTCAAAGTTTTAAAAACAAATGTTAAAAATTGTTTTTACATACAACTGGGAAATAAGATACACAGGCAATGGTGTATAGAAATCTATCATGCCCTACAGGAAAATAGAAGGGGAAAGGGATAAGAGATGGGGGCAGTGTTATAGAAGGGAAGGAAATTGGGGGAAGGAGTATTCAGAATGCACACCATCTTGGGGTGGGAAGAGGGGAAAGATGGGGAGAAAATTTGGAACTCAAAATCTTGTGGAAGTGAATGTTGAAAATTAAAAATAAATAAATATTAAAAAAAAAGATAGAACAATATTGGCTCTCACAAGCTTGTACTACCTAGATCCAGCACACACATGCTATATATGGAAAAATTACATGGTACTTTAGTGTTTACAAAACACTTCATATTCATTACCTCATTTGATTTTCCCAAAAATTCTCTGAGATAGGCATCAAAGATTTTATTATATACAATTTGAAGTGAAGAAGACAGTGAAAAGCAAGTGATTTGCCTCTAGTCACACAGCTAACAAGTGTAAGAGGCACAATGTACACCCATATCTCTCAACTCTAAGTCCAGTCTTCTTCGTGCAACAGAAGCCTGTTTCTCCTATTCCTTATTCATTTGTAAAATAAGAATCATAATTTCTGGCTTGTCTACCTCACAGGAATGTTGTGAAAAAATCAAATGAGTTAATATATATGAAAATGTTTTGGTTTTGTTTTCAAGAAGTTGCCATATTTGGATATAAAATAAATTTCTAAATATAAAAGTAGCCCCAAAATAGAATAGGCTGCATGAGGAAATAGTGATCTCTCAATCACCAGAGGTATTCAAGAAAGGTCTGGAGGATGACCTTTCAGAGATATTGTGGAGGAAATTTCTGTTTAGGCAGGGTTTGGACTAACTGACCCCTGAGGTCCCTGTGCACTCCAATATTCTGGAATTTAGAGGAAAGTTTGGACCTCATGCTGCTCTAACAACTAACACATGCACATTCATTTCCTGACATCCTTGGCCACTGTGGGCCAAGAAAATTGCTGTGGGTGGAGGTGTGCAGGTTGCAGGGCTGCTCCATTGCTGATACATATCAAACTATGTACTCAACAAATACATATTTTAAATATTTTCTGGGTTGAATGTGACTTTAAAATTTCAGAGAGATATTTTTAAGTGTTAGCTAGGTGGTTCAGTGAGTAGAGTGCTGGACCAGCAATCAGGAAGATTTGAGTTCAAATCTGGTTCAGATACTCACTGACTGTGTGACCCTGGGAAAGTCACTTAACTCTGTTTTCATAATCTACTGGAAAAGGAAATGTCAAAGTACTCCAATATCTTTGTCAAGAAAACCCCCTGCATAGCTTTGGTGTGCTATGGTCCATAGCGTCATGAAGATTCAGACACTACCGAATAACAGCAACAACAATCTTTTTCAGTGAAACTAAGTATGGTTTTCCAAAAGAATACCTGTTTGCTCATTGTATTTGGGAGACTGAATAGATTAGGATAATTTTATTTTATCTACTTTGCAAATTTTACCTTCTTGAGTTCAGAAAGAAATATATAAAATATGCAGGATGATTGACTCGAGAGATTTGTGGGAATACAGCCCACTTGCAGATATGACAAGTCTGCATCATCAGTTTTAAGTTTTCACTTAGCGAAAAAACTCCTTTTATATATCCTGGAAAAAGAGGAGGTAAAGCAAAACTGGAACACAGCTTAAGAATACAGTATTGTTTCTTCTGAGGCATCTCAGATTACATTTGTGGAAAATCTGTTTGAGAAAATTGTCTTTGAAGTGAATGAATGTCTGTCAGGGCTGGTAAAACAGTCCACTGATTTGTTCTTGTAAACTGGCTCCAAGGAAAATGCTAAACTGATTTGAAAATGAAAACTAGTGTTCCTAAATCTATAAACATATTCTGTTTGACAGGTGATGACATATAATTAATTATACACGTATAACTAATCTGAGACAACTCATATTACAGCTTCAACAGCCACAAGATGTAGACTTTTTAAAAATATAAAACTTGTCAAAGCAGAGTATTAGAAAATCAATGGAACCAACATAGTATTTTTAAATTATTAAAAAAATAAAGCTTCAGACAATAAGCATATTGCAGTATAAAAATACAGACATTCAACCATTGAGAACTGAGACAAACCTTCAGTCCAATAAATCATTCTTTTGCCATGTTTTGAGCTCTGTTTTTCATTAGTTTTAAAATATATTTTCATGTAAAAGTTAAACTAAGGTAGTACAATGTATATGAAATAAATTAGGCAATTGCATATTTGTAAGCATATATGCATACAAAGGCACACACATATATAAACACATAATACATATGTGTAATACTTTTCATTTTTGTACTGTGCTCAAACTTACTTGTCTTTACTTTTATAAAACAATAATTTGTAGATTTTATTATTTTGTTCTTTTTGTCTTTAAATCAATCATATATATATATGCATATATATATGCATATTTGCATACATGCCATGGAGCAGCAGTGTCAAACTCAAATAGAAGCATTGCATATTGACTTAGAAAACCACAAATTAACATTATCTATGTTGTATTGTATTTATTATTTTGTTAAACATTTCCTAATCACATTCCAATCTCGTTTGCATCTTGAGGACATGGAGAAAAACTTGGAGTCACAATAACTCTTTTTAAATCTTGCCTCTGACACTTACTAAATCTGTGATTCTGGTCGAGCCATCTGACTTCTTAATGCCTGAGGCCTTATGTGTCAAACTTCTGCATGGAGTGCAGCACCATCAGATTAAAATATAATTGGGATATACCTGGTAAATAAATAAAAATATACTACAACAATGTCGATTTGTAATTTTCTCAGTCAATGTGTGCTGGTTTCTATTTGTTTGACACAACTGCCCTAGGCAACTACATATAAATATAAATTGCAGAGGAGTTGCTAATCTGCCATGGTTTGTGGGCTTTCTCACCTGGGCTTCCCTCCATCTATAATACTCAAATCTGACTGAACACATTGTAAGGAGCTTGTGTGTGAGGATGCCCAAAAGGAAAACAAGCCTTTAATGGTTTTGTGCAGGGTTACTAGTTTCTTCCTATGTCCTGTGGATACCTCAGTATGCCAAAATAGTTGTGACAAGAAATGCTGGGTTTTCCATACATGGGGCAATGTCAACTGGTCTTTGAACAACTCATCCAAGCCAAGGATAATAATGAAATCCTGGAGGTACTTTTCTCCTGCAGGATCTTTTTGCACACCATGGGCAACACTGTAGTGCTCATTGTCAACAATGTTGGTCCATGATGAGGGAGGTGAATACCACAGACTCTACTGTAGAATAAATGCCCAATGCAACAATGGTCTGGGATAGTACCATGGAAGCACCCAAGTAGGCATCACTGTGGCTTACTAGCCTTCTTCAAGTGTAAACTCTTTGAAAACAGATATATTGATTCATATCATTTAGTCCCCAACAAATCTAGTAAACAGTTGTTGAGTTGAGCTAAATTAAAATAATTACATATTACATATGATACTGATACCTTCTCTCACTCAACAAAAGTGCATTGAGAGTCTCCTAAATTAAAAGTATGGCTCTGGGTGCTATATAGTGCCACATATCTATTAAATTTCATCCCTTACTTTCACCTCCCCTCTCCCTGATTTCCATTAAGCCCCAGTAATAGGTTCTTAGTTTCCTTCTATAATTATATTTTCACCCTGCTATCATGACTCGTCCAGGTCTGGTTATTTTCTAAGCAGTCTGCTACAGAATTCTAAGATTCCAACTTGTCAACTTCAAAGGTTTGTTGCTATTTCCTTTGAATTTCCAAGCAGTTTTTTTTTTTTTTTTTTGTAGTTGTTTTTGCTAGTTGCTACAAGTAAAGGCACAGTTTGACCTAAGCCTAATCTCACCTGGAAATAATGAGTCATCTACACCTAGCTTTCCCCATAGCAGCAATTATTGTTAAGATAGGGTATTTCAGCAAATTTTCCTCATGTGTAGAATCCTCTGAAGCACTGAATAAATATTGTCATTAAATAGATTTGTTTTAGGTTAATTTTTTTTATATAAGTGATGTCATGTACACATCTTTTCTTTCTTATTAAAGTTGGAAACTTTACAAAGGCAACTGCAATCATGCCTTATTCTTTATATCTTCTACAGTGTCTTATACATAGCAGATTCTCTGTCTCTCTCTGTCTCTCTGTCTCTGTCTCTCATATATGTTTGATGTTTATTGAATAACTGAATGATTTCTAAGGGACAAGGGGCAATGAAAACTGGCTGTTTGCAGAGGAAAAGCAAAGAAATGTGGTGTGGGGACCAAGGGAGGGTGCTTAAGGACTTTAAAGATAATCTTTTCCAACTTCACTTTTTTTTTTCCTGAGGGCTAGTTTTCTCTACCAGGTTGTAGCTGTATTGTCTAATTTGTCTTGCCATTTTTCTCTGCATTAACTTCAGAGAAGTACATTAAAAGCCAGTCAAAAAAAAAAGAAACATAATTTTAGCATCTCATAATTCTCTTAGCTTAATGATGTGGTATTATTACTGTGACAGAAATGTGAGCAATTATGTTTTAAGATGAATGATGCTGAGAAAAATTTGAAAATGGTATTTCAGAAGAATGCCACTCTATCTGAACAAGATTACTTTTCTCTACATTTCTTCTCTTTTTAGTAGCCTCAATTCCCATAAAACAAACATAGAATTAAACTTTAATTAAAGTGTTGACAATATCTATGTGCCTTTTGCATTAATGATTAACTTTTTAAAAATCACAGGATAAAGAAGAGACTCAAAAGACTAAAAAGCACAACGTAAGTTTCTAAGCAGTTTTTTTGAAACAGATTGGCATCAATATTTCACTTTGCAAATATTCCCTCTATTAATTAAAAAGTGTAACCTTATTTATTCTTATCTTTTTACTAGGGATCATTAATTTCTACATGAGTTTCCTATCAAAAATTAAAAGTTTTGGATACTCATAAACAGATTTATTAAGATAATAGAAGCTAAAAATATTTACCCCAATTACCCATATAGAGAATAGCAAAGTAGTTCATGGAGGCTGTTTATACACGTAGAGTGAAAGCAATTATCCAGGTATTATTAAACAATTTCCCACATGAACACTTCAGGGTGTACTCTTGATTGTAAATCTCAAATTAAAATGCTTTAGGGAAGAGGGGTGAGCATGCAGAGGGGAAGCCCAAGTATTAATATAATTGCATTGATTAGATACATATGCACTCGTGTCAACTAGAATAATAGATTTAACACGTTTTTGAGAACTGATATTTTTAAGAAGCCTGTCACACAACACAACAAATCAACAAGCATTGGTAGAATGCCTACTATGTACCAGGTACTGTGCCTTTGTCATATCTATTTCAAAATCGAAGAGAAATCTAGATACTGGACATCCTGTCTTTTGGAACATGCTTTTTCAACTACATTTAAATGTTTAAAGAAAGAGAGAAATAACGATTGACTTGCAGGTTAGGTTATACTAATGTATCTCAGGTCCTTTGTTGGATGCTATTTACAACTGTTTTGTTGGATAGCACTTTTTCCAACTGTGGGGAAAAAAAATTCTCCTTGTAATGTTCCAGAAATGTTGAGTTCTGGCTGCCAGCATCCAATTTCATTACTAAGACTTATTTGCATGCTTCCCCTAAAATTAAATGAAATAATAAAAAAAATATAGATAACCCTGCTAAAGAAAAAGTCAGCTTGGCCTGGAAAATATAGCTATGGCCCAATAAAAATCGACATGCTTCCATATCCAGTGCTATCAACTGTAACCATGGTGAGTCAATTGATTTAGTTTTTGTATCTGTGAAAAGGCAAGAACAATTCTTGCTACCAGTAGGTTTTAGCCAAAGCACTTTTTAACCCTGAAATAGAAAGTGATTCTTAACTTCCTAGTTCCATTTTATCCTGGGAGAAGTTTATAAGGTCATTTGGCTTGGTCAGAACAAGAAAACTTATCATTTCTCCAATTATCATATACTGGTGCAACTTATAAAAGTCCAAACTTTAGTGTGTATTCTGTTGATGGATAGGAGCTAAAAATCATTGATTATGCTATTTTCACGCCTACCTATACAAATGCAAATACCACAAAGTAAAGCATAATACTTCCTGTACCTTGTGTCTACAGAACACAAAGTAGAGTAGAAATTTTGCCTTAATCTTTTTAAAGATGGCTAACTATCCTAGAAATATACATGCATGTATTATGTATGTGTGTATTTATCTTTATGGTTAACTTATTAGGCTTTCATGACAATTAACCTGTCCAAGAGTTGATTCCATTTGAAGATCTTGATCTGAGAAAAGTTGTTCATGGACTGTGTCCATACTGAAAACCGGTCAGATATATCTGAAAACCATTCAATGAAATAATCCAGTCGACTGAAAGATTTTTACATCTTTTGTTGTTGTTGTTGTTGTTTTAATGGAACCAACTTATTGCTTGACTGAATTATCTTTTAAACTGTCAAACATCTATCAAACAACCTTTGAGAGAAAGCTAGATTAAAATCTCCCAAAATGTCACCTGGGAATCATATTCTGTTGTGTGTTTTTATTTGGGGAGAATGTGCTTTTTGCAAGGGAAAGATTAGGAAGGGCAAACTGGTATAGTGGATTAAGATGTAGGCAACTGTGCTCTGGTATGGAAGTGAATAGAGATATGTTTGTTATTTAAACCCTGAAAGCTTAGGCATAAGTTTTAAGCATAGAGAGCTTTTTTTATTTGTTTGTTTAATTATTCTTCTCCCAGACAAGCTTTCTAACTTCTTAGTATTTCATAGGATAAAGAAATGCACAGGTAAAGAAAAGAAAATGTGAAAATGAAATTGCCTCTATTGTATGACCTTTAGCATATGAAGGCAGGTGAAAACAATTTAATAGCAAATGGGGAGCCCTTTTTGACTTAATAACAATGTGAAAACAATTTAATAGCAAATGGGGAGCCCTTTTTGACTTAATAACAATGTGAGTATTAGAATAGGACTTAATAATTATTTATAAATGCTCCCTTTCCCACATTCAATAATTGTTTCTGTCATTTGCCATTGCTGCAATGTTTTAAGAAAAGATGTTATCATTCGATTGCCAAATATAATAAATAATGAAACAGTCTATTTGGCTGTGTTAGCACGCTGGCTGAAAGCCAATGATGATTTTGTTAATGTACATGGTAGGAATGTATATACATCATGTGAATAGGATTGTGGGCTAAATTAGGCATAATGAATCCACATATTATAAAGGAATTTTAAGTTCATTAAAGCAAATAAGATTATCTAAAGTTTTGTAATGGATTTCGTATACACATACACATACACACAAAATTAAACCCATTCTCAGGTCAAAGAAACTATTTAGCCCAATCTTTATTTGAAAGAGAATTCTCTTAACAACATATCAAATAAGTGGTCATCCAGTCATTGCCTGAAGACATCAAGGAACAGGGAATTTACTGCCTTCTAAAGTATCCCAACTCATGACTGCAAAGCTCTAATTGTTAAGAAATTTATCCTTACCCCATGCCTTAATTTACCTCTTTGTAACTTCTCTCCACTTCTCCTAGTTGTTGCCTCTATTATGACAAAAGTGCCAACAAAGAAAAAAAATCTTAAATGCTAAAGTGGTTTCTTAGATTTCCTGCTTTAGTTTGAATGTTAGTAATGTTAGTAATGTCTTTCATCTAATTCATTCAAGTTTCTGCTAAGTTCTGTTGGCTTAATAGAAATGATAAGAAGAAACATGGCACAATGAATAAAGGATAATTTCAGCCGACCTTTGAAGAGTTACTTCTCAATATTCTCTTTCATACATGAAGCAATGGATAGAGAACTATTCTGAGAGTAAGGATAACCTGGATTCAAGTCCTTTGTCTGACATAGATTATATGATTTACCATAGGGAAGTCACTTTATCTCTCAGTTCACCCAGGCAACTCTCTAAGACTTTTAAATTGCATTACAGTTGATGATATATATTGACAAATTTTATGATAGCCACTTTGATAAGGCTGAAGACAGACACATAAAAAATAGTCCTTGAGCTCAGAGAGTTTACAAGTTACTGGGAAGAAGAATAAGAGCTTACATATATGTAATATTTTAAGATTTAGAAATGACATTTATTGTTTGTTTTTATATAACAACTACATCTAGAAATGCCTTAAGATTTGACAAACCTTTTATTATCTCATTTGTTATCTCATTCACATTATCTCATTTGATCCTCACAACTGGATGTCTCATAAGCATCTTAAACTAAACATGTCCAAAATCTTCTCACCACCACCAGATCCAATTTATTGCCAAGTTCTACTGATTTTACCTTCATAACATCTCTCATACATGCCCCATTCTCTCCTCTGAAAATATTGTTGCTTTGGTTTGTGTCCTCATCTCCACGTGCTTGGACTATTTCAATAGCCTACTGATTGGTCTCTCTGACTCAAGTCTTTCACCACTCCAGTCTATCCTCCTCTCAGCTGTCAAATTAATCTTTCTAAAGCACAGACCTGAGCATGTCACCCCTCCTTCCCATTAAATAAACTCCTGAGGTTCTCTAACATCTCCTGTATAAAAATCCTGTGTGTGGCAATCAAAACTCTTTATAAACTAGTCCTTTCCTTTCAAGACATAGACCTTACTTCCCACATACTATGTGACATAGTGACACCATCCTCCTTATTATTCCTCGTTAGATATAGTCAAGTCTCCCAAGCCAGGGTATTTTCTTTGGCTGCCCCATTCCTATAATTTTCTCTATCCTCCTAGTTTCCTGGGGTTTCTTCAAGTCCTAGTCAAAATCTCACCTTCTACAGTTTGTCTTCCCCAATTCCCCTTAATTCTAGTGCTTTCCCTCTTTTGATTATCTCCTTTTTAATCTCTTATATAGCTTGTTAGTACATAGATGTTTTCATATTATCTCTCCGATTAGGCTGTGAGATTCATAATAGCACTAACTGTCTTTTGCCTTTCTTTTTATCCCTGTGCTCAGCACCACAGTTCGTGGTACATAAAGAAGCTTAATTAATGCTTGTTGATTTGAATGAGTAAGGTGGAATAATAAGAATAGTAAGTACCAAACATTCCTGGAAATTTATGATAAACTCTTCTACAACAACATTCCAAAACCAGTTAGTTAGTGTTAGGCGGTACTCATACATGCAGAGTCCATGTGCCAAAGAAGTAACTCACAGTTCTTGAAAGTCTTCAGGATGTTCCTCTTTGGTGTGGTATGTTTTGTTGTCAGGTTCTTTATCAAGCCTTGAAACTGTTTTCCTTATCTCACCCAATCTGTCTTTTGTCCCCAATAAAAATAAGGTCACCAGACAATCTAAGGTTGCTTTTTAGATACCAATAGGACAATCAGGGGTCCAAAATCTTCTGGTCCTCTGAAATTCATGATATCCTCTGACAACAATTGCATACGTTTTAAACATGAATATATGACTATATATATACACATATATAATACATATGCATATATATATACATATGCCTATCTAGTTCTCTAGTCACCTCCACATTATCCTGTTCATATTATTATATGCTAATATGATGCTAATTATTTTGAACTGTGCAATTACAAAGTTTCTCATTGAAAAATATTGGTTTAATCAGAAACAACATAAAAACAAAGTGAATGAAAATGCATATCACCCAAATTATAGCCTGATGACATTTATTTTAAATTAAACACAAGAAGGAGGAGCTAAAATGGTGAAATAAGGTGAGCATTTTTGCTAAGCTCTCCCAACATTCCTTTTTAAACAACTATTTTAAAATAGCATCAAATAGATTTCTAAGTGGCATAACCAACAAAAAATCATAGAAAATATTTTTTCCCAGCCCAGAATAGCATAGAAGGAAAGAAAGAGTCATCTGTGGATCCTGGAGTAAGGATGGGCTGAGTAGCATCAGCTATGGTTTGGAGATTGTAGTGATAGCAATAGCAGCTAAAGCAGCAGAGAGAGTACTTGTCACCTATGGAAAGTAAAGAGAATGAGCACCTGGTCTGAAAGAGATTCCAGTGGGACTCCTATGCTCACACTGGGCCTGGGAGAAAACAGATAGGTTTCTTCAGTAATTCATCCCATGATACTAAAAACAAAAAGAAGAGTATTTCTCACATGTTGGGCTCAACTTGCTTAGAGGATTTATGAAGACAATTCAGAAAGGCTATGATCTATGTTAGGGGAAAGAATGACTACATTGATGTAATCACAATTATTTCAATACTTACCTCAAACTTGTGAAAGTTTCATGCTTTGCCAAATCATTTTCATGCTCTTTTCTCATTTGATCTTCTTTTTGATCACTTTTGTGAAATAAGTTTGGTGGGTATCGACAAATGAGAAAGATGAGGCTCAAAAAATCAGTTTATCCAGGATTTATCCAGGGTGATTCAGGACGAAGCTTTATACTTTAGGAAGTGTGGTTTATTGCTTGTTTTGAATTAGAAACACTCCATTCAGATTGTATCAGCGTCTAAACATCCATATAACAAGATCATAAAGGGAAAAACAAAAACAAAAAAAATTTTTAAAAAGAAAAAAGAAAGCGACAGTGGATCTGATAAATAATTATTATTTGGATTCCCAAAAATGGTTTTGCTAAAGATGAAGGATTTGGCAGCAATTTTTTTTTAAGGCAATTGGGGTTAAGTGACTTGCCCAAGGTCACACAGATACTAAGTGTCGAGTGTTTGGTCTGAGGCCGGATTTGAACTCAGGTCCTCCTGACTTAAGGGCTAGTGCTCTATCCACTGCGCCACCTCACTGCCCCTAAGATGAAGGATTTGGGCAGCCAACCAGTTTTAAATTTAATATTGTTTTATTTTCATAAATTAAAAGGGGAAAAAATAACTTGAGAAATAGTGAGGCATAATGGATAGCTAGCCTCAGAATTCTGAAGACCTAGGTCAAACTGTGGCTCTGACACATATTAACCTTGGCATTCTGGACAAGTCATTTGGCCTCTCAGTATCTGAATCAGCTCTCCAAGTTGCAAAAGAGTTGCACTGGTGGTTAACTAAACAAAAATTCCCCGTACTAGTGCAATCATAGATCTGAGCAACAAAAACAAATAGATGAACATCTTAGGCAACAAATGGCATATTTATTGTACCAAGGCAAAATACATTTCAGATTTAAGTTGCAGCATCATAGAGTTCTCCTACATAATAATGATCATGAATAAGTTGTATGTGGTTAGGTTACATGACTATAGAACACAATCAATTATCTTATATATACATATGTATATATATATTATATATATATAATATATATACATACACACAGATACACACACATTTAAATATATATTACTAAAGGAGGTGGTAGAAAGTGTATAGTTTCTTTTTGTTCTCCCCAGCAGGAAGGAGGGAACAATGGTGGTAGGCAGAAGGTACAGGGAAGTTCAGGAACTTGGGAGCCCCATAGAGAAGAAAAGATCTGCAAATCAGAAATGTACCACAGCCAGTGGCCATCTAATTGCTAGTAAAGAGATCTGGTTTCCTAAAAGGAAGATACAAATGCTTAAGTAGAAGCTTTGTCTGGCTGACAGACCCACTTAAAGAGCAATCTACTAGTACAGAATTTCATTGTATCTCTGACTATTTCCACTCCTGAGAATCTGTGTAGTTATCCCCCCTTCTACTTTCTGTCCTTCCTGGGCCTTGTTGCTACCTGGTGAACTACAATCTTTTACCTTTAAATCTTTTTAACTTGCTTCCTGTACTTTTATGATGGGTTTTAACTCTAGATAAAGAAATGCTAATTTTCTTTGAATTCTGAGTGAGTGTTTTCTATAAAGGAATTTACCACAAGTTTAAGGTAAGGACAAAAAGAAACTCATGGATCCAGAGTGAAAGATCGGGTTATATTGAATTTTTTTCCCAGTCTTTGTCTCTGTGTCTGTCTCTCTGTGTTTGTCTCTCAGTCTCTGTCTCTCTGTTTATCTCTCTGTCTCTCTTCTCTGTCTTTCTCTCTCTGTGTCTCTGTCTCTCCTCAACAAAAGGTGATTTTACCAAAAAGGAAAGAAAAAAATAGAATTGATTGTGACAGAAAATTAATGTAATTGTAAATGTAATGACAGAAATTGTTAATACCAAATGTAATATGGATTGCCAGTCCCTTCAATGATCCTTGAAATGTCAGGATTTCAGTAATGTCCTTACATTCCTATTCTTAAGATATTTACTCTTGATTAGGTTGAGCTGAACCACACCCTAGGTCTCCACCCACACACCCAGGGATTTTCTTTGTAGGGGAATTGGCTCAAGCTGGATCTAGGCCTCTGATGTCATTGCCCCCTTCTATTGGGATTCATGGCATGATGGGTAAAAACAGCTAGAATGAAGTGGTTTTCTTGCTCTGGTTGCTGAGGGCGGCTGGGATCTCATGACCAGGCCTTTCTACCTCAGATTACCCCCTCTCCCTACCTGCTCTCTCCCATCTCTACCTCTCTTCTACCCTACCCTCTCCTCCTAAAACTATAAAGACTCTTTTCATGGATCTCTTTGGTTGGGAAATCCACTGGATAACCCCCAGGGTGGCAGGTTTGCTATCCTGTTATCTCAAATATGCTTTATTCCCCAACTCATGGCTTTATTTCAGAACTTGACAACTATAACTGTAAGGTAGTGAGACTAACTTTTCAATTCCTGGAAAATTTCTAGAACATAGTAATATATAAAGAGATAGAGATTGGAAAAGTGATTTATTTGGTAAAAGGATCTTACAGATGAGGAAACATCCTATCCTAATATAAGTAGTAACTTTCTCTGAAACTTTGGCTTAGAAAGTTGCCTAGAACGCTGAAAGATTGACTTGCCAAGTGTAAGGGTACAATTCAGAGACTTAACTTGAATCTGGGTTTTCTTGGCTTTGAGGCCATCTGCCTGCCACTAACACCCCCACCCACTCTCTTCTACATCATAATCAATCTCCAGAATAGGAAAGGGTGCTCAAAAAGAGTTGGCATGACTTCATTAAGAATAGATCATGCCAGAGAGACTTTACTAAATTGGTAGATGAGGTGATTGTAAGAGAAGTGTTTTGCTTAGATTTCAGCCAAGCATTTAGCACTGTCTCATACTTGTGGAAAAGATTTAGAAATGTGAATTAGGCAACAGCAAATTTAAGTGGATTCTAGACAGGTTGAATAACTATACCCAAGTAGTGATTGTTAATGGTTCAATCTTTACTTGGAAGGATGTCTTCAGTGAATATATGCTTGGGATATGTGTTGCTCAAAGTTTTGTTTTGTTTTTACTTCAGTTACTTGGGCAATGATTAAAATGCATATCATATTTAGAGTTGATATGAAGTTAAAAGTTACAGCTAACATTTTAGATTTCACAAGAAGTTGCAATGGCTAGAATATTGTAAAAATATAAAATAAAGTGAAATGTAAAAGGGATAAACATGAAGTCATACACTTGGATTAAAAAATCAACACCACAAGTGTAAGATTGGGGAAGAATATCTAGAAGATAGTTGGTCTAGAAATGATTTGGGGATTTTAATGAACTGTGAGTTTTGTTAATGTAAATCAAAAGTGTAAAATTTCTTCCAATCCACCCCCTTCAAAAAAAAAAGCTAATATAACCTGATGCTACATTAAGAGAGGTAAAACAACTAGGAAAAAGGAGACAATAGTTAAATTTTACTCAGTACTGATCTGACAACATCTGTATTTTTGTATTCAGTTTTTGTTGCCACTTGTTAGAAAAGATAAATATCAGCTGGAGAATATTCATGGAAAGCAACCAGTCTAGATAAAGGGCCTCAAGTTCCTGCCATTTAAGAATTGGTGAAACTTTAACCAATTAAACTTTAATCGTTAAAGCAACTTGTAGCTTGGGATGTTTAGACTAGATAAAAGAAGACTCGGGGTGACATGATAGCTGTCTTCAAGAGGGTAAAGTCCTATCACATTCAAGAGAAATTATGCTGGTTCTAATTAGTCTCAGATGGCAGAAAGAAGAGTGATGGCTGGCAGTTACAAAGGAGAAAATTTAATCTTGGGACAAGCTTCCTGACAATAAGAGTTAGTTAGGATAGGCTCACTCAAGAAGGTATTCCTTCACTGGAAAATTTCAAAATAATATTACATGCCTACTTCTCAGGTATATGGTAAAGATAATCCTTTGCAAATTCTCAGTTGGACTAGAAATTCTATAATTCTCCAGAATTCTAGTTTAGTATATCTCATTGCCATTCCTTTTAAAAAAATAATAATTTCCTTCATTCCAGTTCCATCTTTCCTCATATTTACACTTATCCACCATCACTATGTTTTTGGAAGACTGAGAGATCAATTAATTACCAATGGATTGAGCAATGCAAAAGAAGTAGCAAGAATAGTAACTGAGGGTCTCACTTTGAGCAAATATGGAGGTGGAACACAGAATGAATTTTTCATAGGTCTACAATGGACTTTCCAGTGTTTTTATTTCTACAATAACCAAGTAATCATTGTTATTTAGTTGTTCAGTTGTTTCTGATACTTCATGACCCCATGGATCATGACATACCAATATTGTCCATGGAGTTTCCTTGGCAAAGATATTGGAGTGGTTTTCATTTCCTTGTCCACTGTGTTAAGGAAAAGAGAGGTTAACTGACTTGCCCATGATCAAAAAGTATGAAAGGTTTGAGGCTGGCTTTGAATTTAGGTCTTCCTTACTCCAGGCCCAGTGCTTTATCCACTGAGCCATCTAGCTTCCTCAAGTAATTATTAGTCATTTTCAAATTGCAATTTGGTCTCCCTCCTACATTAAAAGACAAAATTAGTTTAATAAATACCTCTCTACTCTCTAGTTTATCAGGAAGAATATAGTCACTTTTCAGTATCTTGAAGAAGAATATTATGAAAATCAGAAATTAAAAAAAAAGATCTAAACAAACATAGGCCACCAGGGAGGCAAATTTTTTTTTATTAAATACTCACTATATAACAAAAACTATGCTAAGTGCTAGGGATAGAAATTCAAGCAAACAGAAAGATAGTCCCTGCCTTCAAGGAGCTTACATTCAAAAGAAAGAAGCCAACATACAAAGGAAAATAAGGGGGAAAAAAATAAAATCTGGGGCTGGGGAGAGAGAAGGTATTCACATGGGGGCATAAGGGATGAAAGTCAAAAGTACACCCAAGAAGGAAATGAAACATGGTTAGCCTGAGTTAGTTGACAAAATTGAGTTCCTTCCTCCCCCTGGAAACTTACCAGTGTGAGAAAGGGCTTGGTATGGGGGAAAATCTTCCAAATGGAGAAGGCCACAGGTGCTGAGGAAAGTTCCATTGTGAGAAGATAGCTGAATCATAATGGTGAAATTAAAAGTAACAGAACAGTATATGAGAACAAACTGCAAAATTCAAAATATTTTTAGAAAGAAAGCATTAGGTTATTTGGTAGAAAAGAGTGATCTGGAATGGACATGTTGCTCCCTCTTGTCCAGGCTCTGAAAGGTTTATGTTATATGGAATTTAGACATGGGTTGTTGTTCAGTCATTTTCAGTTATGTCCAGCTCTTTGTAACTCTATTTGGGGTTTTCTTAGCAAAGATACTAAAGAGGTTTGCCTTTTCCTTTTCCAGCTTACAGATGAGGAAATTGAGGCAAACAAGGTTAAGTGACTTGTCCATGGTCATACAGTTAGTAAGTGTCTGAGGCCAGATTTTGACTCAGGAAGATGAGTCTTCCTGACTCCAGGTCCAACACTCTCTCCACTTACCACCTAGTTGTCCCTTAGACAAGGGTAGCCACACACAAACCAGATGTACACAGTTAAGCAGTTTTGCCAAGAGAACAACTTGAAAGCAAAGTAGCTTGAAACAGATATCAGTAAATATAAACATTCAATAAAATTTAAGGGAAGCCAAAACACAAAACACAAGCTTGAGAGGTCCCAAAACAATTCTTTGTTACCTGCACTGAAGAGAAAGACTGAGGTTGTCCATGGACACAACTGGAGTAGCCTAAGGGAACTCGGATTGACTTTCATCATTTTCCTGACTCCTGTTGGGGGGTTCACACTGAGTCTTTTATCTACACTCAGGTAGAAACTGAACTCTTTGGAAGTATGACATTGTCTTCTTCCCTCCACCCCTGAAGTTATCACATTTATCTTGAATTTTTATATCCCTTTGTAATCCATTTCTTCATTTCCCTTAATCACACACACACACACACACACACACACACACACACATATGTATATATTCTCTTTAAAAAAGAAGAAATATTTTGGGTAGATTCAGGATCTGGGGGAACACAAAATTCCTTGTTGGTATCTCTGGCAAGAGATTCTAAGTAAGATCCTAAATTCAAACAACCCTTAGTCACATTATATTTAGACTTAAGAAGTATAATAATTAATAAGTTTTCTGAATATAATAAAAACATTTTCTATAATTATTGCTGACATTGATATAGAGAATTTCCTTAGGGGAGAGAGAGACAGAGATAGAGACAGAGAGAGATATAGAAACGTAGACACGTAGATAAATAGATAATATAATGAACTAATGAATGAGTATATTAATGAATATATAAATAAATGAATGGATGACAAATAAATAAGCAAATGGATAAGTGAATAAAGTTAACAAGAATAGGAAGGTTCAATATTTCCTGAGGGTATATATTGAACATGTTGAAGGAATAGTAATAATATATGTCAAAACAGAAGGTGATTCATATGGTCTCAAATGAAACTGCCAACTAGAACCTAGAAAGCACTGCTAAGTATTACAGAGATTTGGCTAAAAACCTAAGACTTTAGGAAAACATATGGTACTTGCCTCACTGCTGCCACTTGAAAGTAAGAAATAAAAAAGAAAGAGGGACTTTTTTAAATGAACAGCTTTTTAAGAAGATGGTATCTGAGAATAAGATTTAGACTTCTTAATTTCTTAAAAATATAGGTGTGACTTGCTCCTGTTGAGAGATGGAGTACACCTAACATTAGAGTTGGTAAAAGTAAAATTGTACAGTCTTGAATATCTTACCAAAAATATTTTATACTGCAAAGGAAGTGTGTGTGTGTGTGTGTGTGTAGGGGATGTTGGTATATATCCCATAGCTAAAATACATGAAACAAGAACACACCAAAAGTTTTCAGGATGTAAAATATAAGAATGGATCCAGAAATAAAACCTAGGACTTATGATGTCATATATAGATACATAAAATATGGGCAGCATGCAAAGAGAATTAGAGATACTAAAATAAGGAGAAAAATTTCACTTGACAGGTAATAATGAAAGCTGCTTGGATGAGACTTACAACT
Organism: Vombatus ursinus; assembly: GCF_900497805.2. Lineage (NCBI taxonomy): Eukaryota > Metazoa > Chordata > Mammalia > Diprotodontia > Vombatidae > Vombatus > Vombatus ursinus. The sequence goes on from NW_020949351.1 coordinate 9,390,185, forward strand.
GACTTATAATTGTGAATGGTCTATAGAATAAGAGAGATGAAGTGGGGAGAAGGAAGTCAAATTATATGTTCAGGAAGTAGAGAAACCAAAGAGATGAAACAAAGTTGACAAGATTTGGCTATATAACTACAAAGGCAGGAACAGAAAGGATATTGTTCCTTACCACAGAACATATGAACAGAAAGATGGAATAAATTAGGAGTTTGAGAAACAGATCCAAGGCTAGAAGAAATAAAATGACTTCAATTATCCAGACATCTGCTAGAGTTCAAGGTAAAGTGGCTAACTTTATATCTAGATTTTCTCTGATCAAAAAAAAGTGGAGAAAATAACTAGAGGAGGGAATGTTACTCTAAACCTTATTTTCAAGTACAACAAAGAATATTCTACTGGTATGAAAATGGTAGAAATCTTGAAGGGACAGGACTTGGAATGTGTCATAAGAAGAGAAAAAAAGATAGTAACAATCTGAAGTACACTCTAGATTTTGGAAGTCTAGATTTCAAGTGTTTTGGAAAATGATAAATAGGATGCCATGTACTAAAATTCTATGAGAAAAGTCATGCCATGGGAATGGAAAGTTTTTTTTTTTTAAGAATTCAGTTCTGAAGATTCAAAGAGAAAATAAAACTTAGAGGGAAAAAGGGAACTTCAGTAAGATCTAGCTCACTTACACCTTATATTAATGAAAGTACTGACAAATATGTCACCCTGGATAACTAAATGGTGCAGTGAACAGACACTGGACCTAGAGTCTGGAAGATCCAAGTTCAAATTCTGCTTCACATATTTACTAACTGTAAGACCCTGGGTAGTTCAATTAACCTGTCTCAGTTTCCTCATCTGTAAAATAAGGATAATAATAGCATCTACTTCACAAGATTGTTATGAGGATCAAATGAGTTAACAAATGTAAAGTGACTTGCAAAACTTAAGGTATTACACAAATACTAGTTATTACTGTTATTGTTGTTCCATGATTGTTGTGCCACTGTCAATACTATTGAAAGATTATAGAGATGAAATGAACAACCATGATTCCAAAGGACTAATGGTGAAGCACGCTACATACCTCCTAACAGAGAGGTGATACATTCTTGGCACAGAATGATGTATACTTGTTTCAGACATGGACAATAAGAGAATTTGTTTTGTTTGGCAATGCATATGATACAAGGGTTTGGTTTTCCTTTGTTTTTCAATGGAGGAGATGAAATACATTTTTTCCCTAAATGAAAAAATGTAATTTCAAATAAGAAAGATCATAAGGGGAGAAGAAGAACCAGAGATCTGGAAAAGGGTAGTGTTGTTCCTATTTTAAAAAAAAAAAAAGGAAAGAATTTGCAAAAAGAGGTTATAGAGCTTGACTATCATTTTTACCAAGATTCTATCAGTAGTGGGGAACCTGCAGCCTCAAGGCCACATGGGGCCCTCTAGGTTCTCAAATGTGGCCCTTTGACTGAATCCAAACTTCACAGAACAAATCCCCTTAATAATAGCATTTGTTCTGTAAAACTTGTACTCAGGCAAAAGCCCACACCCAAGGACCTAGAATGCCACATGTGGCCTCGAGGCCACAGGTTCCCCAATCATGTATCTAGGTCATATTATTAAACAGATAGCTAATGAATATGTATATATTTGTGTGTGGAAGTAGTGGACACAAATCTATCATGACTTCATTAAGAGCAATAAACATTAGTTAGGTTAATTAATTTTTCTGACAGTTATCAAACTGGTGGATCAGAAAAATGTTAGACATATAGTTTGGCTAGATTTTAGGACAGTAATTGATAAAACTGCTTACATAATCCATGTGGAAAAGATGAAGAACTTTCTTATCTATTGTAACTATTGGTAGAGATCAAATGTACATATGTAAAGCCAGTTGAATTGTAAACTAGATAAATAACCAGACTGAAGGGTATTTGCAAATGGGTTAAAGAGATAATTGTTAATGTCAATGAGTTTATCCTCAGTGTATATGTTGGCTTCCATAAACATTTTGTAAATATGAGGGGGGAAATGAGGAAGTTGGACATTTGACAATGAATTCTTTGCTAAGGAAACCCATCAAATAAAGTAAAAATAAAAATCCTCCTTAGTCCTATGTCATCTGTTACCATTTCTGTGGATGGTAGAATTGTGAAAAAAAAAAAGGTAAAAAAAAGGTATTCTAAAAGTGTAGTACTTTCAAATAACCATTTATTGGACACATTATGGGTAACTGAATGATATCAATCTTGATTTTCTCACTATAAACAAAACCTGAAGTTAAAGGACATAACAACTTAATGGAAAACTGGTTCCCTACCTCACCAGTCTTCATACATATCATTGCATTCCATATCTTCTTCACTCTAGTAATATTTGCCTACTTGATGTTCTACAAACATGATGATCCATTTCTTCTTTGTTTCTTTACTTTAGCTGTTCTGCATACTTGGGAAACTCTCCTCACCCTTGACTCTTGGAATCCCTGGTTTCTTTTAAGGCTTACCACAATTATTATCTTCTACATGATACCTTTCTCAATCCTTCTCTCATTTCCCAGCTTCAAGTGCCTTCACTCCTGAAACTAACTTGTATATGCTTAAATGTGTTTGTGTGTGTATATATACATACACACAAAATATATATCCAATGCATATAAACATACACACAAATGTGTACATATGTATATGTATATACATATTTTTTTCTTTTTTTTTTTTGTGAGGCAATTGGGGTTAAATGACTTGCCCGGGGTCACACAGCTAGTGTCATGTGTCTGAGACTGGATTTTAACTTACATCCTCCTGACTCCAAGGCTGGAGCTCTATCCACTGTACCACCTGGCTGCCCCTGTATATGTATATATTGAAAGTACTTTTTTTCTCCTTTTAGAATTTAATCAATTTGAAAGGAGGAATTTTTTTTCATTTTTAATGTTTTTTTATTCCTGGTGCTTAACACAATGCCTGGCACAAAACAGGAAATTTAAAAAATGCTTATTGGTTGCTTGTTTGATTGACTAGAAAGGCATATTAGGAAATGGTAGAATCAGTTTGATCATGTGCCCAAAATCATCAATATATATCATGTTAAGGAACATTTGTTTATCTCCTATTATTGTATTCATATTAAGTATTTGTGAAAATATTGCTATGAAAACAATTGTGACTTAAGTACTATATGAATAGGTAGAGAATTCTACAAATAACACAGTAGGGCTCTCCAAATAATATCAAACCTACTTTGATATTCAATGATATTGATATATAGGTGGGAATAGGTGATGATGGAAAAATAATGTTGAAAAATTTGGATCAAGAATGAGAGAGGTCAAAGACTTGCAGAACACATAGAAGTTTCACACTCACAACCTATGAATATTTCCATTGAGCTCCCACAGGCTTAATTATCATGCTTAGGCAGCTTACTGATTATCTATATCTATAGCTATCTATCTATATTTAGATATAGATAGATATCTGTTTATATTTAGATATAAACAGATATCTGTCTATATAGATAAATATAGATATGAAGATATATAGCTCCAGTCATTCTCCCAAGCTCCAATCATACATCATCAGCTACCTGTTTAACAAAAAAACTGGAACTCATTATTCTCCTTCTCTCATTAAAAACAGAGAGAAAAAGATAGAGCGAGAGAGAGAGAGAGAGAGAGAGCTTTCTATACTTGATTCTTTTTTTAATGATCCCACTATACTAGTTACCCAACTTCACAGCTTTGGTATCATCCTTAACTTCTCATCCTCTCTATATATATCCTTTTGGTTGCAAATCAGGTTGTTTCTAGGTACACAACATCTCTTCTATCCATCTCATTCTCTCCACTTTTACAGCTTCCATCTTAGTGCAGATCATCATCATCCTTTTCCTAGATTGTAAAAATCTAATCTATTCCTCACAAAACTGCCAAAATGATTTTATTAAAAGGTTGATCTGTCCACATTACCTCTCTACTCAATAAATTCCATTGGCTGCCTCTTACTTTTAGTATCAAATAAATACTTCTCTGCTTAGAATTCAAAACTCTCCACAAATTGACCCCAAGCTATCTTTCTAGTTTTATTAAACATTATTCTCCTCCATGTATTCTATAATTCATCCAGCCAATCTGTCTTTCTACTGTTTCTCACACATGACACTCAAACTCCCATCTCTTAGTATACTCAGTAAGAAAATGGGAATAAATTAATCAATTAAAAAGCATTTATTAAGTACCTACATTGTGCCAGGAACTAATCTAAGTGCTGAGGATACAAAGGAAACAATGGAAAATTTGCTGTCAAGGAACTTAAAAGAGAAATGGCAGGATCTCATGGGAATAGATACAAGACAGTAAACACAAAGTAATTTGAGGGAGGCAGAAGAGCAGGAGAGAGGTAGTCAGAAGGAAAGGCATTTGAAGTGATCCTGCAAAAGAGTTAGAATCATTTGTGGCAGGAGTAAGGAAAGTGCATTTGAGATATTCTTTGAGGTCACCCTAAACTAAGAGGCAGGAAATGGAATACTGTGTATATGGTACAGCAAGGTCAGTTTCAATGAAAAGTAGACATCATGAAGATGAATAATCTTTAATATATCTGGAAAGGAAGACTGGAGCCAAATTCTTAAGGGATTTGAATGCCAAAAATAAAGGGTAAATCAAACCCTTGGAGCTTTTGAGCAGGACTATGACATGTTTAGATTTATACTTTTGCAATAACACTATAGCTATGTGAAGTATGGGTTAGAAAATGTTGATACTTGAGACAGGGCAATCAATTAGAAGGATATTCTAATAGTCCAAACTGGAAGTGGTAAGAAACTGAACTAGGATAGTTCAGAGAGGAGAGAGCTATGAGAGATTATGAGGCTTTCAAATCAAGGTTTGGCAACTGATGTGATATAAGTTGAGGAAGAATGAACATTCAAGTATGACTCCAAGATTATCATCCTAGGTATCTAGAAGGACAGTGGTGAACTCCCCCTCCAAAAAAAATCAAAACAGAAATGGAAATGCTAGGTAAAGACTTTGGAAGAAAGCTAATGATTTCTGTTTGGAACAGATAAAATTTAAGTTAATTATATAGACATCCAGCTTGAAATATTCAAAGACAGTTAGTGATGCAGGTTAGAACTCAGAAAAGGACCTGATGAGCATAAATAACTAGCATGATTTCAATAATTTCAGGTAATGATGGCCTAAACTAATTTCTTTTTCACTTTTTTGACAAGACTCCACCAGTGATAGATCACGGGAATACAATAGATGTAACTTAGTGAGATTTTAGCAAAGCATTTCATAAAATATCCCATACTGTTATTGTGGAAAAGATGGAGAAAAATGGGCAAAATGAAATCAACCTGCAAGGAAGTCTATACTGGAAAGGCATCTATCCCATTGATCATTGTTATGAGTGATTTGTATAAACTTATAGATGGGATGCTTATCAAATTTTTAGATGACTCAAGGCTCAGAAAGATAGCTAACATGGTGGTTATCAGAGATACAATCCCAGTCATTATCAAGGTAGAAATTTGGATCGAATCTAATAATTTGAAATTTAAATAGGCTGAGTATAAAATTTCTAGTGAGAGAGTTGTAGGGGAGGTAGCGGGGGAAGATCTACCAAGGCAGACAAATGAAGTTTGAAATAACTTTAACTATTAGGAAAGTTTTCCTTATACCCACATATAACCTACCTCTTATACAACTTCCTCAAATGCTCCTAGTTCTGTGATCTTATGCCAAAAACAAATAAAAATCCCCTCCCCCCCCAAAAAAGAAGCCTAAGCTTTCCTCCACACAGCAATCTTCCATACTGGAGTGGTTTTTACTATTTCCTTCTCCAGATGTGTAAAATGAGGCAAACAAGGTTAAATGACTTGCCCGGGGTCACACTAGTAAGTGTCTGAGGCTGGATTTGAACTCAGGAAGATGAGTCTTCCTGATTGCAAGCCTAGTGCTCCATCCACTGCACCACCTAATGGCATCACCTCCCTGATGTCATGGTCCTCTTCAAGAACAAAGGACAAACAATAATAATCTTCCATAGTTAATATATTTTCCAATGACTGTACTTGGTGATATATCCTAATAATACAACTTTGTTAGTGTATTTCTATGATGAATCTGCATGGTTATATCAATCCTATCAACCTTAACCATATTCATTGTGACTCAGTCATATAGAGATGTTAAAATGATGCCTGATCTGATATTATCAAAGTCATATTCACTTATTTTTTTGTATCTGATAATAATAGTACTGTGATTAAATTCAACATTTATTCACAGTTTCCCTCTAGATATTAAATATAAATTTACTGAGATAGTGTTTAGGAATTTGAATCCTCAATATTTTTCCATTTTCAATGATTGGTCACAAATAACTTACAGAATTATTCAAAATATAATACCAAATATATGATATAATTGAAACACTGATTAATCTTGCAACAGGATTTTTACTGTACCTTTTCCCATCTCAAGGAAGATTCGTGTCTGCCATCTCATTTTTTTTTAACATTCTGATTAATACTTTTCACACTATGTGTTTCTTCATGCCTTCTTTCAAGGCGAAGAATCTTTCAGAAATCATTCTCTTTTGTTAAAGTTCTCTAATTATTTCTATAGTAAAAACCTGCCAATCACTTTGATCTGAATGGTTCCTCCCTGAAGTCATTTTTCTCAAACTCTTTTCACAGTCATCTAATCTGAACATTTTTGAGGTTTTTTTTTTTTGTCTTAAATCCAGCAATCACTTGCCATTGCTGCCATTATGTACTAGAAAAATACCAGAGACAAATGCGGGTAATGGTTCAAAGGGCTCTGAAGACATTTATTTTGAAGGCTGAATGGTTGAACAGAAAAGGCAATGAATTTCCCACTTCTGTAACTATGCTTCACTTAAAATCTAATATGAAGTGCTTTTTCACATGCAGTTTTCCTTTCACTCCCTGCTGAATCCATTGTCTATTCTTTGTGATGTAAATGTCTGCACGGAAAGTTTATATTGTGTACCCTTTTGGGCAGAGGTGACTAGGTAGTGTGACAAGATGACCATTCCTTACTCACAGTAATTAGTACATGGGAAAAGGCAAGGATGCTATTGCATAGTGGATTATTTAAATAGTAAATGTAATATGTGTATAATATAATAGCAAGCAGTGTTGTAGAGTCTAAAGAAGGATGCTGAACATCCTTCATCCTTATGAACAGGACAATGAAGATTATTGTATGAATGAGAAGCTCTCTTAAACTAAGATCTGGAAAATAAGAACGAAGCTAGGAGATAGGGATAAAATCGAAATTACTATAGAGAAGAGAACAAATCAAAATAAGAACACTTAGAGGCTTTAAGGGGAAAGCTGTGCTCATTATCTATAGAGCTTCTACAAGGGGAGCTATATCCGTCCCCTTTCAGTGATACCAAAGAGACAACCATTTTTAAAAGTTTTAAAATAGTTTCTTATTCATTTTATTTATTCCAAATCTACTGAATGTGAATTGATTCTTAGTAGATCATTTTCCTTTCTTTGTGTTTTATTATTTTAAGTCACAGTGTTCTTTCCATACTTTAAAAGAATGGTTCTAGGCAGAAAAAAACTGTTCCAGGTTGCAAGATTTATTCCTCTTTTGAAGGGGACCTATTTTAGGTGACTAATTCACTTTTTCCCCTTCCTACTACTTTAATACTTCCAATCCAGTCAATCTATGATGCTTCTTTGTACCACCTTGTGTAGTGGATGACTATGCCACCTGATGCAAGCTATGGACAATCTTACCTTTTGAAAGGCCAAGTGAAATTCTATGACTCCTCTCTTAGAATGAGTTTAGTTAAATTGTAATAAGCCCAGTATCTCACGATTAGTCATTGAATGATGATTTTTTTTTAGACCACAGCAACTCACGACAGTAGTCTACTAAAGCACAGAGGAGTTGCAGTTTGTGTAAGTCGAAGGAATATGATGTTTCCTCACAAATAAAATAGTCCTGATAATCACTTAACTATTTACCTCAGAGCTAATGAAATGAAATATATTTTAGTTGTGGTGAAATATATGAAGCATGTAAAGTGACATTTATTATTTTAGCATTATTGCTTTGAAAGCTATAAAGTATATAAAGTGATATTATTATATTGTTATTACTCTAATAATGAAATCATAAATCTTTTGAAATTAAAATTGAGATAATCCCTTGGAAAACTTGAGAAGTCTTTTTCCTTGGCATTTATTTTCTTCAAATTCTGTAGTCATCATAAACATTTTTAACTATAACTTAACACCAGAGACATTTCTGTTGATTGAAAGTATATATTGTGTCAAGGTAAATGATAATTTCACAATGAATATACTTTTTAATTAATGTTTAAAAACTTCTCTTAAGCATTACTGTTTTCTGCATCTTTGCTTGTATAAAATGATAGTCCCAAGTTGTCTTTTGAAACTTAATAATTATTTGGAAACTCTAATTTGTATTTTCATAAAAGTGCAATTAGGTAACGAATAGTTACTATTATACTGAGAGCAGAGAGCTAGGACATGGTAGCAAGTACAAGTAATTGCAGGCAGCTACCTGATGATTTGGTCAAGATTTTGAATTATGGACTTTATTGAACATCTGAAAGATTGTCTAAGTAATGATGCTAAAATTATGGACATTTTCTTCTGCCTTAGTATATGACCAAATGTCTCAAAGTTTCTCATGGTTGTCTAATCACTTTTTGTCTTTACCTTCCTTGATTAAATATTCTAAATACAAGTCCCAGTTCTTGTTATATATGTACTCTACATTACTGTGTATATGTTATGTAGCTTCTTGAGATTTTGATTTTTTTCTTAATGATTTCATATTTTTTTCATACAATGTATTTTATTTTTCTGAACAACAATTTAGAAAAGAACAAGTAGTTTATAGATGGCAAACTGGTGGAAAAATCTTTTTTGTTTTTTGTTTTTTTTTTTACAAGACACTTTAATACTAAACATCCAAATTGAGCAATTATATCACCTTTGATATCAGTTTATCCTCAACCCAGAAAGGACAATAGTAATCTATACTAGCACCAGCCAGTGATAAAGAACTAAGAGCTGTGAGATGAAAAGGCACAACATAAAATGTTATTATCATTTTAAGCAAAAGCAAAGAGATTACCTGAAGTAAATCTTGGAAGAAAGTTGATAAATTCTAATCGTTTTCATAGCTCTGAGAGGCAGCACAGTTTATTAGAGATGGTTCTAGATCTGAAGTCAAGACTTAAATTTAAATGTAATCTTTGAATCTCACTATCTGTATGATCATGATATCCTGTAACCTCACCTCCCATACAGGCCTCAGCTTCCTTATAGGTAATAATATTTAACTCATATGGTTGTACTGAAGAATGAATAATAACATAATACAAAATGCTTTACAAACTTTAAAATACTATAAACGTTGGCTATTTCTATCTTCAACTAATCTCAGTTCAAGATCTAAAAGCTCCTAAAATTGATTGGATTGAATAGAGTTTTATCTTGTAGAAGACACTCTTTTATTTTTAAAGCTGTATTGAGGAAAAGATGAGGATCAAAAAAGAAACAGAAGTATGTTAGTGGGGATATGGTTACAAGATAACTAACGACAGAGAATAGGCAGAACTCTTCTAGTCTTTCTGCTTTCATTTTCTCTGTCAACAAGAATAATGAACTTTGTATGGGTAAAGCACATGGCAAAATCAAAATGGCTGACAAGAAATTAATAACCAAGATAATTAAAGCAATAGGAAGAGAGCATCTTGCTGCCCTAGGTGAATTCAACTCACTTGCACCAGATGAACTACATCATCAGATACTGAAGGAACTGCAGGATGGAGCTACTGAGCCACTGTTGCTGATATTTGAAAGATAGGGAATATGGGAGAACGGTATAGAATGGAGAAAGGTGAATATAGTCACAATTTTCAAAAAAATAAATCTTCAGGCCAAGGAACTAGACCTTGATTCCATGGTAAATTATAGAACACATTATTACAGAAAAAAATAGTGAACATTTAGGGAAAATAAATAATAATCAAAACAGCATGGAATGGCTTCATCAAGAACAAGTCATGTTAATTTTTCCCAACTACTTTCCTGGGTTGGAGAATCCATAGCTGTAGAACATGGTATGCAAAGTCAGCTTTTAAAAAATTTATTTATTGCTTTTGCTGACTTTTTTATCTTCTGTGTGAACCTGGGCAAGTCAGTTCACCTCTGTTTGCCTCAACTTCCTCACCTTTAAAACAGGTGTAATAATAGCACCTACTTCCCAGATTGTTACTGGTGTTTGTCTTTCATTCTCAAAGAGGACCAGTGAGATAAGAAAGGTAATGTTTTGACCTGCAAGTGGATTGGACTTAAGTGAGGCAAGGCTGTGCAAAGTCACCAGCCTCACTCTGTCCTCCAGAGCCACCTGAGTCCAGTAGCAAGACATAGATCAGGACAACAGGAGATTTAGACCCAATGAAATAGGAAACCTTGGCCTTTTTAAGCTAAGGTCTTTCTCAGGTCTCAATTTGTCAGAGACAATGTCTATTCAGAGATTAAGGCTAGGTAAGAAATGAGACAAAAGAGGCTTCTTTTACGTACTCAAAAAAAAAAAAAATCAATCTGGGAAGGGAAGACCCTCAGTGTTTCTGGCCAGAACAAAAACAATTGCTATTTACACTCACTCTGAGCCATTAAAACCAAAATAATGGCCAACAGAGGCTTGGGCTAGAACTTATGATTGGCCAATCAGTGACAGCCAGAGCAATTTGGGTTTAAGGCATACTAAAGTGTTGTTTGTTGTTTGTACCTACTTCCCAGGGTTATTATGAAGATTAAAGGAGATAATTGTAAAGCATTTCACACAGTGCCTGGCACATAGTAAGCACTATATAAATATTATCTATAGTTAATTAATTTTTTTTTACTTACAGGAGCAAATTGCTTATTTAACCATTACATGAACCCTGAGATCTTGCTCAATTTTGACAGAAGTACTCCTTGTTTAAGTATCCTATAAATTAGGACTTCAAAAAGACTTTCATAAAGAGGTGTCTGAGCTCAGGAAAGGATTCTTTTAACATTACGGACACTTCTGTCTCTGAGAAAAACAATATTTGAATTAGAAGAATGATGAATAGGGACTTCCAGGAGCCAAGATGGAAGAGTAAGCAGTAAATTGCTATAGCTTTCCCTTATTCAGCTCCAAACAGCCATAAAATAGCACTACAGAACAAATCCTGGACAGCAGCTTCAGTGGAAAGATGGGGTGGAGCAGTCTTTTAGCCTAGGAAACTTGGGGGATTGGAAAGACATGTCTGTATCACTCAGATAAAAAGGGAGCACAGTTCAGGACAGGAAGCATACTAGCAAGTGAGCAGCAAATCCCACTTCAGCAAACCAGGAGGTCCTCCTGTGGAGGAGCAGGCAAACGCCAACACCAGGACTCTCCACATGCCTTAGCATAGCCAGGCATGACTGGCAGACTCCAAATCTGAGAACCATGACATGCTTCAGTGTAGCCCCAGATGAGCAGGCATCCTCCAGAGGTTCAGCCATCTGGCTGCTGGACATCCCCATGCGTAGGTGCAGTCCTGGGTGGGGAAGTGTTCTCCAACGTCTGGACCTCTAGCTGCTTCAGTGCAGCCCAGGGCAGACAGGCATCCTCTCATGACCAGACCTCTACGTACTTCAGTGTAGCCACAGAAAATGCAGAAAAACCCCACCTGGCCTCAGCACACACCAGACACCACCACTAGGACCCCAGCTCAGCACCAGGTAAGCTTCCAGATCCCTTCAGCCACCAGCACCTGAGGCCCTGGCGAACAAAGCCAGTGACCAGACCCCTGGCCCTCAGCACAAGAAGCTTGGGACAGTGCCCTCTGTGCTAAAGCAGGAGAGCTCAACTTTAAAAGCTATAAAATAGGCAAAAAAAGTGAGCAAGAAGCAAAAACAAATAATGACCATAGAAAGTTACAATGGTGACAGGGAAGATCAAAACACAAATTCAGCAGAGGACAACATTGTCAATATACCTACATCGGAAACCTCAAAGGGGAATATGAATTGATCTCAAGCCCATTGGAAGAGCTCAAGAAGGATTTTAAAAGTCAAATAAGAGAGGTAAAAGAAAAAATTAGGAAAAGAAATGAGAGGTATGCAAGAGAGAGTCAACAGGTTGGAAAAGGAAAGACAAAAATTGACTGAGAAAACAATTCCTTAAAAAAATGCAATAAGCCAAATGGGGGGAAAAAGCCATTGCAGAAAACAACTCCTTAAAAAGAATTGGCCAAATGGAAAAGGAGGTAGAAAAGCTAACTGAAGAAAATAATTCCTTAAAAATTAGAATTGGGCAAATGGAAGCTAATGAATTTATGAGACATCAAGAATCAGTCCAAAAAAAAAAAAAAACCAAAAGAATGAAAACAGAAGAAAATTTAAAATACCTCACTGGAAAAACAACAGAACTAGAAAATAGATCCAAAAGAGATAATTTCAGAACTATTGGACTACCTGAAAGCCATGATAGACAAAAGAGCCTGGACAGCATCTTTCAAGAAATTATCAAGGAAAACTGCCCTGATATTCTAGAACCAGAGGGTAAAATAGAAATTGAAAAAATCCATCAATCACCTCCTGAAAGAGAACTCAAAAGGAAAACTCCTAGGAAAATTATAGTCAAATTCCAGTGTTATCAGGGTAAGGAGAAAATACTACAAGCAGACAGGAAAAACATTCAAATATTAAGGAGCCACAGTCAGGATTACGCAGGACTTAGCAGTTTGTACATTAAAAGATCAGAGGATTTGGAATATTATACATATTATAATCTCTAGGAAAATAGTTTTCATTGTAAATGGCACTTGCTGGTAATTCCTTACTTTGTTCTCAGTCCCCTTTCCCCTCTTACCCAAATCTTTTCTTTTTTACACTTTTCATAAATTACAAATTACCCATCCACTTTTCTGCTGTTTTACTGACTATTTTGTACCTATTATTGGATATGTTCGATATCTTGGAAGATTTTTTTAACCTTTTTTATTTTGAATTTAAGAAATACAAGCATTTTTGTAACAAAGTAGAATAGAAGAAAAGAGGATTGTACATGAAACTGCAGATCTATTATGTACAACTTGCTTTTCCTTTTAAACATTTAAAATATACTATAATAAATATGTAATATGTAACATATAACATATGTCATCATGTAACTTTTTAAACATGTTTTTTTTCCTCAATTTTTATGTCAAAGATCTCTTGATCATATATGTAAGAAAACAGAAAAGCGTAATTTATTGTCCCTTACTCAATGTACTTCAATCTTTACTAAGAGACCATAATTACAATATTTAACTATGTTATAGAAACCAAATCAACTTAAATTGTTTCCAGACACTATTTTTTTCTTAACCAACTACCTATTTGTCTGAAAGTTTCATTCCTTTCTGTAATCTTCATTGTGCCTGCAATAAATTGCTATGAAGAAATTACCACTTATGACCCTTAGGTTTTTGTTTTCCTGCTTAATATATCAAAATCCATAGCAAAATCATCTATCTTCCTTCTAGCAGTAATTTTTGTTGTTGTTATTACATTAGTAAGTAAGAGTAGGTCTTTGGAGGTTCCCCATGATGTCCACGAAGCATACCCTGGAAAGATAGTAGACTACTTGCTTCAGGAATTTTAAGAGGAGAATTGCCAAACCCTACCATTTGCTTATCTCTTCTTCTTCTAATGATCCCTACCTATTGACAATCCTGATGGCTTCTTGGATGCCCTCATTCCTTAGGAAAAGAGAATCTACTTCTTCCTCATAGAATCAAGGTTTCTAATCTATAAGAACTTCAAACCTATTATACAATTTTAAGGTATCATCACCTAGAAAACAAGGAGATGTGAGATAGAAGACCTTGAACTCCCCTTTAGTCTTAGACTTCCATAATCATCATATATATAATCTGTAGCACATACAGAGCAATAACTTAACAAGTCAGTAGTAAAATATGGCATAGGTCAGATAATGCTGCCACTTGTGTTCACTAACATAACGACTCCATAGCCAGATGCTGATTCAATCTAGAAGTCATTGAGAGTAATGATGATCCACAAATTATGGTGGACCCAGGTCATAGCCTCTTCCCAAGGCACACTCCTGCAAACTCCTTTTGAATATTCAAGGAAAAAAGGATAGTTAACGAGTCTATTAAGATTATCTTTATGGGCCAGCTAGGTGGTGCAATGGGTAGAGCACTGGCCCTGTATTCAGGAGGACCTGAGTTCAAATGTGGCCTCAAACACATAATACTCACTAACTGTGTGACTCTGAGCAAGTCACTTAACCTCAATTGCCTCATCAAAAAAAAAATTATCTTTAGAGAGACCTGGAGTCCTGAGCAAACTGGCACATCAGATGTGAAAGCTTTTCAAGGCCTGTTGTAGCAATGGAGATAAGCCATTCCTCACAAGTTATATAAGCAAACTCAGTAAGAACAACAGAAATAACTATGGGGCTTTGGCTGACTAGTTATGGCAGCTAGGAGTTCTCACCTGTATTTTTTTCCTTTTCCTTTTCCTTTTCCTTTTATTTTAATATTCAAATACTAATAATTCTCAATATGCATAGTATAGTAGGAAAAATACTTCCATGTCTACTTATTTTCAACAAGTCACTTTATTTTTCTGGGCCTTCATTTCATAATCTGAAAAATGATGAAGTTGGACTAAATGATCTATTTGATCCTTTCCAGCTCAGCCATTATGTACAATTTATTCTGTGAAACATTTTATTTCACTTATTAGATAATCTTCACTACTACTTAGTTTATTAAGAATCACTCAGCAGATTTTTAACAAGATTCATTCCTTCAAAAGTAGTAAAGAAAGAAAATAAGCAATTACAAAGCACATAGAAGAATCACTTCTATGGTTTATAAAGAAAATTTACATGGTAAATGTTTTACAATGTACCATGCTATTTATGCATTCATTAACATAGTAAATGAAATGCAAGGCACAAAAAAGTAATTTCTTTCAGATTCAATGATCTATATATTCTTAGAACTCCCAACTGGTCTTGGCATCAAACATATAGGTGCAGCTAAGTAGCCTGTGATGCCCATGATTTAGATAGTAATTTGCTCCTAGTATGGAATATTCTTATGTAGAGAAGACATGTCATGCTGGAGTAAAAACATATTATTTATCCCTTTAAAACAATGCTAGGCAGAGCCAAGATGGCAGAGGAAAGTAGTGACCTGCATGAGCTCTCCCCCAATCCCCTCCAAATACCGTCAAAAAATGGCTCTAAACAAATTCTAGAGGAAAAAGGAAACACTCTATTTCTCAAAAAAATTCAAAAAAAGATTTGGAGCTTGCTTGGTAGAGAGAAACTATCCAAAAAAGACTTAGTAAAGAGATCAAAATTAGCACTAATTTTTTATAGCTCCTAATGTCCGATGGTACAAATAGGAGTGTAGGGGTATACTTTGCTAATTCTTCTGAAAATGTGCTTAGGATTTTAGGAATATTTCATGAAATGTACAGTGAGAGAGAGGTCATTGTCAGCCCCCAAGTCTTCTTCTCTTTGCTTAAATACTAAAGGAAGCTTAGAGGAGAGAATGGCAGGAACTTGAAGGAGAAGAACATTTTTCTCTGTGAGGAAAAGGGTACTCTATAGATAAATAGACATGTGTGTGTGCACATGCATGCATGTGTGTATGTGTAGGCATATGTTTGTATATATATGAAAGTCTTTTGTGGGGGGTACTAAAAGAAATGAGTCCCTGCTATGATGAAGATAAAATTTCTGCCTCAAAAATCTCATGGGGGTGGTCTTTATGCCCCATGGGAATCATGGGCATGTGGTTTTATTCAGGCTGTACCAACAAACAAACAAACAAAAAATCCTCACATATACTAGATTTAACCGTATAAGGTATTTGTCTATTAATGCAAATCTTGGTGAAAAGTCCATGAAAATTCAGCCAGGCAGAAATGCACGTTATGAGTTTAAAGCTCTGATTTCTCACCATTGCTCAGATTACATTTTTATCTTCTGTATTATTGCATGATAAAGAAAATCAAATGCATTCCCAATCATAGGACTTTACCGCCAGCTCCTGATTGACAGTGGAAACATCAGCACGAGATGAATACTCATCTCCTACAATTCCCAGGGGTTTCATAGCCAGCAATACAAGCCTGCCAGCTAGGGCTTGACTGTATTGGTTCAACAAGGGCGATGCAGTTTTCTACACCTGGGTTTTCACAGTCTTCAGCACCACAAAAAGTGAAGTAAATGGAATTTGATTTTTGTCAGTTGAGGAAGCAAATGAGTAAGGTCAACCTATGAAATATCAATGATAGTGATTTTCAGAAAATCTATCTAATTTTGCTAACAAGTTAGCAGTGATTATTCAGGAGACCATTTTCAGGTTTCCTCAATATAATAAGTAATTATTTACAAAAAGTGTTTCCATGTAAAACTCTACATGTGTGTTGTACATACTACTTGCAAATGTTACCCTTGTCTTGGAGCCCATTTGTGTAAGACTCTTCATTGGCAGGCAGCAAGGTGGCAGAGTGGATAGAGCAAAAGCCCTGGAGTCAGGATGACCTGAGTTCAAATCTTGGCCTCAGACACTTACTAGCAATGTGACCCTAGGCAAGTCACTTAACCTTGTTTGCCTCAGTTTTCTCACCTGTAAAATGAGTTGGAAAAGAAAAGGCAAACCACTTCAGTATCTTTGCCATGAAAAATCCAAAAGGGATCATGAAGAGTCAAATATGAGTAATATACTAAACAACAACAACTTCATTGGTAGAGATGGATTTGTCAATGTATGTGTGAGGGGTAGATTTGGCCATAGCTTGAAATAGAAGAAGGAAGATGGTCTTCTGACTTCTAACTTTGAAAAAAGAAAATATATGCTTTGAAATTCCCTTCATGGAAAGGTTCTTAAAGATAAAGGACAGCTCAGGGAAGAAGCTGACATGTAGAGGAGATGCTGTCTCCATCATATCCCTAGCATGTTACACTAGGTGTAAATTCAGGGAATTTCACCTTTGGGTAAGATATAGGAATCTCTCTTGTCTGAGTTTAAATATCTCACTCCCAGTGGGTAGACTCATCTACTGTATATATTGTCTGATATATTGTCTTCTGTATGCTTTTTTTTTTCAGATTCCTGTTTGCCATGGAATTGGATGAATGGATTTGTTTAGTATTCACTACATGTATTCATTGTGGAACTGGATTTTGGTGGGTCAGAAGTCAAACCTTGGATATATAATTTGAGGCATTATTTTCCCATTAAGAGATAGCAGCAAGGAGTTCAGACTGAATATAAATATTATTTTCCCTAGACTCATATTATAGGGAGTTGAGGGGGTTGGCAGATATATAAAATTACAGCTTAGTAAACTTTCTCTGAGAAGAGCAGGGTAGCCAGTCTCAAGTTGCAATCTCATCCTTCCTCTCTTGACAGGAAGGGCAGAGGAAACTATAGAGATATCTATTCATGTCTCCCTGAAAAAAAATGATGACATTTAAAGAGAATTATCTAACATATTCTTTCACACTGGAATTTTTAGTTTAGCTTAAGATTGCTTGGACCCATTTGTGACAAAATAAAAATAACTTACACACGGACTTTATAAAGTACCTTTTTTATAAGGTCCTATGAAATAAATGGTGAAACTTATGGTTAATATTTTTGAGATGAGAAAACTGAGGTTTGAGGTGAGGTAAATAACTTTTTAAGGGGCACATGAGTTTAGAAGCATAAGTTCTGAAACTTGAACTTAAGAACTTGAACTAATTCCAAATCCATTAAGGAAAAAGCTTTTTTTTTTTAAGTAAATAATTTGTTGTCATACTAGAAGTTATTCTAACTGTATAATAATAAATGACATTTAATATGATATAACAATAATAATTGACATTTATGAGGCTTTTTTACCTTTTCAAAGTATTTTATAAACACATTCTTTGAACCTCACAACAATGCTGAAGTAGTTACTATATTATTATCTATATAGATGAAGGAACCACAAGTATGAGTAGAGCATGGGTCATGTGAACAATCATGTCTTGCCCTTCTGTCCTATACATACCTTTGGAGGAAAATGAGACTCAAAATTTAAGTGACTTGCTCTCATTCATACAGTAAGAGTCAGAGACAAGATTCAAATGTAGGTCATCATGATATAGTGTAGTACTATCCACTACTTCTCGTTGCCACTGTGTAGAATAAGAAGCCATTTGCATTCTGCTGCTTTTTCTCTTTGTTATTTCAAGCAACCAAGTCACTTTGCAGCTAACACTATTTCAACATAGGCTACTACAGTTTTGTACATAGTAGAATTCAATCAATGTCAGAAATCATAGGCCCTCAATAAACACATTTGAAGGATTTACTTATAACCATGGCCCAAATAATGACTCAATAAAGATATCACCAAAATAAAAATAACCCCTGAAAACAAAACGAGAGAACATACTGTCAAAATTATGCTATCTTTTGGTTGCTGTGGGATGGATGTTGGAATTGACAAGAGTGAAAAATCTAGGTGTCTGTTAATTATCACCCAGATTAGGGCTCCAATATAATAACAGGGTACCTGGGACTATCTTTTGCCTTTCTTTGTAGCTCCAGCACTTCGCCCAATGCTGGACACATTCAAAACCAAATTCCTATTGTAGGATATGGTGGTGGCAGGTATTAAGCAATTTTACACACACTCTATTAGTGTTTTACAAAGACTTTCCCAAGACATAGAAATGATTCAGTCTCCATGTATGCATGGACAATAGGAGAAATGAAGGATCTAAATTACCATTAATGGAATAATGGAACATGAAGTTAGAAGAACTCAGTCCAGGTGCCACTTCTACCATTTATTATCCCTGTGGCTTTGGGAAAGTCACTTAAACTGTCTCATACCCAGTTTCAGTATTTCATAAGTTTATTGTAAGGAAAGAGCAAAGTAATATATGTGAATGTACTGGCTGCCATTAAGGTCATATAGATATTATAATTCTTGTAGCTGTTACTGTAACCTTTGCTGGTACCTTGGGATTTAGATTTAGATTTAGATTTAGATAGCCTGAGTACAAGTCATATCTTGGCCTATTATTTCTAATTGAATAAAAGTATTGGCATAGATACTCATTTAGTTACTCAGTCAACAAGTATTTGTTGACTCATCTTCTATAGACTAAATGCAATCATCTTCAAGACAACTCCAGTAGCAGCTAGAACAAAAATAAAAGAGGTTACATACCTCATTCTACTCTATATGTTCTAATTTATTATTTTATTATTTCTATCATCATCATCTTCTTCATCAAAAGTAATAGTGGTGGTAGTGGTTGCAGTGGTGGTGGTAATACTTCTAAAATAATGTTATACACTTTTGAAATAAAGTTTCAAACACTCATAATAGGGCAAGGTAAATTGATTTGAGGAATTGGCATGATGTTGCTGATATAGTTAATTCATCGGAGAAAAAATTGATAAATTAGATGACCTTTCATCAGAGGTAAAATTTTTTATCTAATACTGAGATTAATTCAGTGATGCCACTAAAAAGTCATGGTCATCATAATTACCATTAGAAAACCGCAGTTTTTGAGCAAGCTAAATAATTTAGTATTCATACATAGTTGATAATTGCTAATGCATGGCTTGAAGGATGACTGTGCTAGGCATTATGTGAGATAAAGAAGTATAGGATATGGACCTCAATGAGCTTGCTGAAGAAATGAGACAACATATATATATATATATATTTATAAAAATCAGCAAAGAAAGGGAGAAACTATATAATGAAGTAGTATGAGAGTTCAGAGAAGAAAAAATAAATGATGATTGCAATTAATAGTTCTTTAAGGTTTCATGAAAGAAGTTGGAATTAAGGGAGATCTTGAAGGTTGAATAGTCTATGCTTATAGTCTGTAGTACATAATTTAATAATTATATAATATCTGGCATGATTATCTAATTAATTCAAAGGAGGATTTAAAATGAAACTGATATTTATTGCATGTTCAATACATACTGTGCATATATTATTGGTTAGAGAGACTAGAACAAACAAGTTTATTGAAGGTTTTCCCCAAGTTGGAGGATAAGCCATTATGTATAAGATTATGGCAAATCAGTTTACTTTTCTCTCATACTACACACAATTAGACCAATCAGGTAGAGGCAACTAATGAGCATCTCTTTGATAATATAAACAGAAGTATAAGACCTGTGAAGACTGGGTTTGATAAAGTAGAAAGCTAGGGCAGCCTCAGGAGGTCTCACACAGAAGCTGCAGGGGCCTGTTCAAAGTCACTTCTAATTAGCACTCTGGGAGGATGACAGATTTTTGAATAAGTTAAATGAGGATTAATCACAGTTTGAGTTAGTCAAAAAGGAGCCAGCTGTGATATTTAAACATATTTCAAAAGTTCTGCAATTCTATCATTTGGTATTTGCTACATTGACACAGAACACATCCCTTCTACTCATTAGTAGATAGTCTTCAGGAATTATTGTGGTCCAAAAAGATCCTCACATGGTGAATGACCTGGTAGTCATGGCCTTTTGGAGATTAACTACTATGTTTCCAGGACAACAGATATGATGTCTGCAGCTGGGCCAGTAGCAGAAGCCTTCCCAGGCTGGTAAGAACTGAGAGAAGTTTCATTACACTGAGTCATCTTCATTACATAATGAGGCACTTCTAAGGCCAGGAAAAAAATAAATACATACATACATGTATATATGTATATGTGTATATATGTATATGTATGTAGGTAGGTATTTTAAACCTCATTTCAAATTGTAAACCTTCTTAAAGTTAACATGTAAAAGCAATTAGTCTATAATCAATGTCTACATGTTTTACTTTAATAACATTTGAATTTTCATTTTCTTTTGTTTTATGAAAAAGGGGCAAATAAGCAGAGTGGCAAGACTGAGTTTGTCCACCAGGGGTGGGCAACCTGGGGCGTGGAGGCCACAGGTGGCTCTCTAGGTCCTCAAGTGTGACCCTTTGACTGAATCCAAACTTCACAGAGCAAATCCCTTGAGGTCACAGGTTCCCCAACCCTGGTCTACACTCTATAAGACATAACTAGATAAAGACCAGCAGCTAATTGGTGGATACCAATTGTGGATACAGTGGATACAGCACTGGGCCTGGAGGCAGGAAGAGCTGAGTTTAAATCTTGCCTCAGACACTAGCTGCGTGACACTGGGAAAGTCACATAACCCTGACTGCCTCAGTTCCTCATCTATAAAATGATTTGGGGAAGGAAATGGCAAACCACTCTAGTACTCTGCACAGAAAGCCCTAAATGGGGTCATGAAGACTTGGTCATGACTGAAAAATGACTGAACTGACTGAGATAAAGTCCGATTAGAGTAGGCAGATTGTACAAAGCAACATTGCCATTTAGTGGCAACTATCAGAATTGCAAGCATAAAGCACTGAGAGGAAACGGTCTTCTAACAAGCATGATCTTAATCACATCCCAACCTGAGACCACCTCCCAATTTCACTATTTCCATTACCAGATTCATCATTCATAAGTCATCCACCCTCAGATCCTTAAATAATTTGCTTCTTTTCTTATCCATTATTGATAACCAAAAAATCCTGTCAGTTCTTTCTTTATCCAGCCTTTCCTCTCCATTCCCACTACAACCACAAAAAGAGAATAGGATTTAAAGCTGGAGAGGACCTTGGTGATCAGGGGATCATCTAACTGAAGCCTTCCATCTTACAGATGATGAAACTGATGTCCAGAGAGGATGTGACTTGTCTGTTTTCACAAACTTATTGAGAAGCAAAGCCAGTATTAAACTTATTCACCTTAACTCCAAAACCAATTCTCTTTTGATTATAAACCAGTATTCCACTATTTCTTCACTTCACAACTGGACTACTTCCTTGCTTTTGTGAGCTCCTTTTGAGTGGAGACTTTCTTTTTCCTTTCTCTGAATTCCTAGTACTTACCACAGTGCTTGTCACATAGTGGGTTTTTAATAAATGCTTGTTGACTTAGTAAATTGAGGGTTCAAGTAGAAGTCAAGAGGCCTGGGCTTGAATCATGCCTCCACTACTAATTAGCAATATGATCTTGTGCAAGACATTTCACCTCTCATGACTTCCATTTCCTTCTATCTTAAACAAGAGGATTACAGTACATAAATCCTAAGGTCTCTTTGATTTCTCATGTTCTAAATTTGTAGGGTCTCCCTACTTCTAGTCTCTTCCCTCTAAAACCTCACATAATATGCTCCTTTTCTTGTGGCTTCTCACAAATCCTTTTTAAGGATTTGTCCCAGGCAGGCATCTCAGAGATATGTAAGTTCCATGTAAAATGATCTAACCAGACTCTAGCTAAGATGTTATGCTTTGTTATTCCAGGGTCATGACTAGTACTCAGAAGTTGCTACTCTCACAGGGTTCAGTTATCACTGCTGAGAAGGAATGAACAGCCCCACAAACCAAGGTCAGATAGAGGGCCATAGACTGTCTGTCAGGGTTGCCTATCATAAAATAGAGGCTCAGAATCCAGCAATCCAGGGATCCAGGGAATGAGAGGCTCAAAGTCAGTGACAAGAATCTTCAGACCTTAGAGTAATGAGCTGAAATCTTCCCCATGGATTAAGAAATATTCTTAGCAAAGCCCAGCAAGGAAGATGAAGTAATGGCTGCAAGAACATTCTATAGATTCTCATTGTTCAGTTGAAGCATTCCAACATTCCATTCATTAGATCTGTGATTATCTAGTCTAATCCTCTCATTCAAGACGAAATGGAAGCCAAGAGATAAATTACCTTGCCAAGGTTATAGTGCTAGCCAGTGACACAGCCAGCATTCAAACTTAGGTCTCTTAACTCCCACTTAAATTTTCCTTCTACTCCACTACTGTAGCTAGGAGGTTTTTTAAATAGTCTAATTGTGAAGGATTGAAAAAAAAAAAGCTTTTCATTGTGGTTAGGAGAATCTTGACTCTAGCATTAGAGGAGCTGATGTCAATGCCAATCTCATTCTTGGAATCTAGACAACTTCAGTTAATATACTGCCTCACAAATTTAATAACTCCATGATGGTTACTTAACATCTGTCTGCTTCAGTTCCTTCAAGAAATGGGGATAAAATAGCAAGCACCTTTTAAAACACCCCCAATTTATCTTTCCAGTTTTCTTCTCCCCTTTGACAACTCTGTAGTGAAGCCACATTGACCCTTGTGATGGTCTTTAAACTACATCTCTTGTCCTCCTTGACATTCTTTAAGCCCAGAATGCTCTCCTTTCTTACATCTTCCTATTATAATTCCTTAAAAATCTTGAGTGGTGCTATATTTTGTCAGTTTTTCAATTGTGTCCAACTCTTCATGACCTCATTTGAGATTTTCTCGATGAGGATATTGGAGTTGTTTGCTATTTGTTTCTCCAGCTCATCTTACAGATGAGGAAACTAAGGCAAACAGGGTTAAGTGACTTGCCCAGGGTGATACAGGTAATAAGTGTCTGAGGCCAGATTCAAGCTCAGAAAGATGAGTCTACCTGTCTGCAGGCTTGGCACTCTATCCATTGCACCACCTAGTTCCTTCATATTCTACAGGAAGTCTTTTCTTATCCAGCCAGTTGCTTTTGTTCATAGTCCTCCAAATTGCCTTGTCATTATTTTGTTAATGAAAGAGCTCTTTCCACTGCCAACTAGCTTCCTCACAGCTTTAAAAGCCAAAACAAAACAAAAACAGGGAGCGTATCTGTAATCATGCAGGTGCAAAAAGGAGCCTTTGGAATTTATTGTTTAGAATGATGAGATCAGACCTACACTTTAGGAAAATCTCTTTGGCAGCTGAGTGAAGGATAGATGGGAGAACAAAGAGTCTTGAGGCAGACTGATTAATTAGCAGGTTCTTGCAAGCATGAAGTGATGAAGTGATGAAGTGATAAAGCCTTCCATAATTCTCTCCTTCAAAAAACTTTACCTCATATCTCACTTAAAAGTTTGTTTTATACAGTTCTCATGCAATTGTCACATTATCTGTCAGTTCTCTGTGAATGTGTGATATATGTCTGTAAGAGTATCAGCTATCCATGAGGGCAAAGACTATGTCTCCCAGCAATATGCACACAGTAAGTGCTTAATAAATGTTAATTTGAAATCAAGTTTTATTTGGTCAGCTATATTATATGTTACTGGAAGGCAGGGAATCTGTGTTATCTTTCTTTTTTGTTTCCCTCATACCTAGCACCTTGTAATGTGTATACAAGGGTGTTGTAGTTAGTACTTGATGAGTGAATGAAGAATTTTCAGTAAGTTCCTCCTGACATTTTCCTAAAGATTCAGAAAACAGTGATAGGATGAGTAAATATAATGTCCAGAAATATTCCATGTAAGGAAATATCACATATGTGTACATTTAACCAGGACCTAATGCATAAATGTCACAGTTCAGAAAACATGATCTGCTATAATTCTCACATGGGACTTTGGTGGTAGATATTAGATGTTGAGAATTTGAATGCTGTATCTAACGTTCACTTGTTTCAGCCAATTTCTTGGTCCAGGAGGAAATGAAGTATGAATTGATTTCTCTCAAAATCAAGTACTGGATAAATGTATATTAGGTAATCTAAAATTAAAATTCTGCCTCATGGAGGAACATTGCAAAAAGCAATCTTTTATTCTGTGGAATCTGGGAAGTCTTATATAGACCAAGGTACTGGTAACATGATATAATGATAAGAGCACTTAACTTCCAGAATACCTATGTTTGTATTCTTTATCTTAACTTTTTTTTTTAAATTCTTGCTTTACAGTCACTATGAGACCAAAAACAAAAAATAAAATAAAATAAAATAAAATGTAACCTCTTTAAGATTTTATTCCCAGGTAACTTGAATGGGGAAAGGAGTAGAGAGTGGTAGAAAACATTTTTTAATCTTAAAGCCCCATATAAATACAAGCTTTCAGTGGACTTGGGGCCCTAGTAATCAGAGGCTTCTCTTTATGATTGAAAGCATCCTTTGACTGAAAGCCACACCTAGCTCTCCAGACTCACTCAAATAATTAATCATTCAGCAAGCATTTATTAAGTACCTATTCTATGCAAGGCACCGTGCTAGGCACTGGAGATACAAAGATTAAAAATGAAATGGCTTCTGCCTTCAAGAAGCTTACATTCTATTCTGAGAATCAACTTCACATACTCCTGTGATACAGTGCTCTTCAGAATTAAGCTATTCATCACCATGGAGTTTCAGGGCACAGGATATTCTGGTCAATTCAGACTAAGATGACCAAATCAATTATTTTTTTTTCTCTAAAGAGAACTCTTGAGAGAAGATGAAGGTTCAAAGGCATACTGACTCTGAGAGGAAGGTGGTAAATCTGCTGCACATTATCAGTTTAAGAATAGAGATGTTAATAAATACCTCTCGTTATCCAGCACAATGCTTTACTCAAAAAAGCTAGTGCTGAATAATCATTTTGGACTGGGTTGTGGCTCTCCTAGGGACTATATTTCCACAGAAAGCAATCACACAAGTGAGAGAGTATTTGATTTGCCCTGTTGTCAGCTATGTGATTGACTGACCCCTGAAAACTGCCTAGTGTCTGGGCAGTATGGGAGTTTACCTTGACTGCTTGATGATGGTAGTTAGACCTTGGGAATGCTTGATTAAGCTTGTTGAAAAATCATGGGTCAATGCTAGTAGTCATGTGAAATTCTCAAAAGGTAAGTGGAAAGATATTCATCACAAGTAGATGAGAACAGTCTCTGAAGCAGAACAGCTAGTGCTGAGGATTTTCATTTCATTTCTGGAAAATATGCACAGTTCATTTATCATGTTTTGTTTTCATTAAATAGCTTTTCAGGACCCCAAAGGCTTTTTATTCCAAGTTTATTTGCAGTATTTTCCTGTTATTTTGCATAAGCAAACCTCCTAGGGATTCATTTAACCACATTATTTCTCATTTGATCTAGTTTCTCAGAGTAAGAAGAATGAAAAACTTTCCAGGTTCTGACTGGCATTTCACAAAGATGACACTTACTATGCTATATTTATTCTCTAGGCTTACAGGTTGTTTGTTAAAATTATTTTCAGTGATAAGTTAGACAATTTATATTTTTTGCAACATATATAGAGTGCTTCAGATTTACAGTTCTGAAAAAACAAGAAAATGCTTAATTAACCAGAAGAGATTTAAGGCTTAATCTCATAGCTTTGAGGATCACATATCCCATGATTTTGCCATATCTTTCCTTTGAAAAGGATTTTCTGCATTTATACCCCTTGCTCACCACAAAAATGTGAAGGTCTCTCAAATCAAAATCAGCTTTGCTTTCAAAATAGCAAAACACGTAAATAGTTGAATAGTTCTATGAGAAGAGGAATAGTCTCATTTTTGTACTTATATCCACAGCACCTAGCATATTCCAAGCCATATGCTTGTTGAGTACATTGAATGTTTGTTGACTGATTGAAAAATATCCCAGGATTTGAAGAGCCATGACCAGTGTTTCCTGTAGTTTGAATAAAAGAATACACTATACAATCAAATGGGTGTTTTTATAGGTTAAAATAACTGGCTAATCATCAAATTATACTTTGTGTTAAATTAATCCAGTTGCCCAGGCCGTATCTATTACTGTTTCACCCAAATAATTGCAAGAAAGAGAAAGATAGTGAGAAGAAAAAGAAAGATCAAAGAGACAGAGAAAAAAGATACACAGCTACATTTATGAAGTGGCACATAAAACAATGATATACACAGAAAAAGAGACAGAATGAGATGAAGTGATTGAGTCAATCCATGTGTGTAGATCATCAAGGAGGAACGCTGCCATCTTGTGGGTCTTCCAGATTTTGTCTAAAATTTTTTTTAAAGCAGTGTTGCATTTTCAATACAATAGGCATATATGTAGGATTTTAGCTGCTACCCTCTGGGTTTGATTAAGTTAAATTGATGGCTGGATTTCACTCATTCCTGAACTTAACAATTCCATTCTGAGATAATAATAGTCAAATTTACCCAAAATTTGAAAATTTGTAAAAGCTCTTTGATGACATCTGAATCACAACCCTAAGAGGTATAATTACTCCCATTTCACAGTTATGGAATTGAAATTCTAAAAGCTTGACTAACATGCACACTGTTATATCATTAGTGAATTTCTGAAGTGAAATTTAAATCTAAGTTTTCCTGATTCTACTTCTAACATGCTATCCAGTATGCCATACTGCCTCTATAATAGCAGTGAAATTGAGATCAATGTTATTTATTACAGAATCACAAAGTTTATGAGTTGGATGAGATATCAGGAGCCATTTATCACAAATCATAACTTTAAAAGAATTCCTGCTAGAACATATTTGACAAGTGGACATTCACACTTAGCTTGAAGATCAGTTAAAAAGGGAAACTTACAAATTCCAATGGAACATTGTGTGATCACTAGTATTGATAAACTTAACTCTTCTCAGCAATACAAGGATCTAAGACATCTCCAAAGGCCTTGTGTTGGAAAATGCTATCCACAAAGAAGAAAGAACTATGGAGTTTGAATGCAGATCAAAGCATACTATTTGCTCTTTTTTTTCTTCTGTTGTGTTTTGTTTCCTCTTTCTGGTGGTTCCTCCTATTGGTTCTAATTTTTACTTACAACATCACTAATGTGAAAATATGTTTAATAGGAATGTATATGTATATCCTATATTAGATTATGCACCATTGTGGGGAGGGAGGGAGGGAGGGGGAGAAAAATTTAAAACTTGAAAGCTTATGGAAGTGATTGTTGATAATTCAAAACAAATTAATTAAAAAGAAAAAGAAGAAAAAAGAAAATACTTCTTTAAAAATTAGAATGGAGCAATTGGAAGCTAGTGACTTTATGAGAAATCAAGATATTGTAAAACAAAACCAAAAGAATGAAAAAATAGAAGACAGTGAAATATATTATTGGAAAAACAACTGACCTTAAAAATAGATCCAGGAGAGAGAATTTAAAAATTATTGGACTATCTGAAAGCCATGATCAAAAAAAGAGCCTAGACATCATCTTTCAAGAAATTGTCAAGGAAAACTGCCGTGATATTCTAGAACAAGAGGGCAAAATAGAAATTGAAAGAATCCATCAATCACCTCCTGAAAGAGATCCCCAAAGGAAAACTCCTAGGAATATTATAGCCAAATTCCAGAGTTCCTAGGTCAAGGAGAAAATATTGCAAGCAGCCGGAAAGAAACAATTCAAGTAATGTGGAAATACAATCAGGATAACACAAGATTTAGCAGCTTCTACATTAAGGAACCAAAGGGCTTGGAATACAACATTCTGGAGGGCAAAGGAGATAGGATTACATCCAAGAATCACCTACCCAGCAAAACTGAGTATAATCCTTCAGGGGGAAAAATGGAAATTCAGTGAAATAGAGGACTTTCAAGCATTCTTGATGAAAAGACCGGAGCTGAATAGAAAATGTGACTTTCAAATAGAAGACTCAAGAGAAGCATGAAGAGGTAAACAGGAAAGAGAAATCATAAGGGACTTAATAAGGTTGAACTGTTTACATTCCTACAGGGAAAGATGATATTTGTAACTCATGAGACCTTTGTCGGTATTAGGGTAGTTGGAGGGAAAAAAATAATATGTATAGATAGATTGATAGATAGAGGGCACAGAGTGAGTTGAAGATGAATGGGTGATATCTGGATAATAAAATTAAGGGGTGAGAGAGGATTATACTAGAAGGAGAATGGGAGAGGTAGAATGGGGTAAATTATCTCACATAAAACAGACAAGAAAAGGCTTTTACAGTGGAGGGGAAGTGAGGGAAGGTGAGAGACAATGAGTGAATCTCATTCTCATTGGATTTAGCTTAAGGAAGGAATAACACACACACTCAGTTGGGTATGGAAAGCTATCTTACCCTACAGGAAAATAGGGGGTGAAGGGAACAAGAGAACAGGGGGATGATGGAGGGGAGGGCAGATTGGGGGAGGGGGTAGTCAGAAGCAAACACTTCTGAGAAGGGACAGGGTCAAAAGAGAGAAGAGAATAAATGGGGGGTGGGATAGGGTGAAGGGAAATATAGTTAGTTTTCCACAGTATGACTACTATGGAAGTGTTTTGCATGACTACACAAGTATAATCTTTATCTAGTTGCTTGCCTTCTCAATGAGGGTGGGTAGGGAGGGAGGAAGGGAGAAAATTTGGAACCCAAAGTTTTAAAAACAAATGTTAAAAATTGTTTTCACTTGCAACTGGGAAATAAGATATACAGGCAATGGGGTATAGAAATCTATCCTTACCTACAGGAAAAATAGAAGAGGAAAGGGATAAAAGAAGTGGGGAGATAGAAGGGAGGGCAGATTATGGGAAAGGGTATTCAGAATGCATGCTGCCTTGGGGTTGGGGGAGGGATTAGATGGGGAGAAAATTTGGAACTCAAAATCTTGTGGAAGAGAATGTTGAAAACTAACAATGAAATAATGAATCTTAAAAAAATAAAATTAGAAGAAAAGCAAAAAAAAGAAATAAAAAAATAGTTTTAATAATTGAAAGGTTAAAATAAGAATTCTCCTCACTCTATGCTCAGGTTGGCTGTTTTGCCTATGAGATATTTCACTTTTTCTTCTATGTTTCTTCAATAAAGTTTTGCACCTCTTTATAGAGCTATTAATTCTTTTTTTCATATCTTTCTTCCATTCATAAAACATAGTAGTTAAAATAAACTCTATAATTCAGGCATATGTGCATATAAACTCTTGATCTTATCTACAACATTCTCACTCTACAACAGAGGAAAAAATGCCATGGGAAATTATGAATATCCATAAAATATTCAATTATTAGCAATCAGAAAGAAGAAACACTTCAGAAATAATTTAATACTCACACTGATGACTAAAAGGTCTGCCGTAGGCCCACCTCTGTGCATACTAGAGGTATCTTGGTGGGAGGAAGAAAACACCAATGGTAAGTCCCACTCAGAAACACTAGAAGCCAATATTGATAGATCAGATCTATGATATGATTCTAAATAAATCATTCATTCTCAGAATGGAACATAAATTATGTTCAATTGGATGAAGTCACTGACCAAATAATTTATTCTTACACAGCAATGTAATAATCAGCATGATACTGCCTCTGTGAGGAAATAAGGTAATTGCTGAAATATGAAGCCATAACAAAGAGACTTGCATTTTCAAGATAAATTCAGAGTAGTTTTAGAATCATTTGAGTGTTTGTAGAAAATTTACAGGTTATTGCTAATTATATATCTCAGTAGGGAGTTATGTTTGTTGCAGTTCATTTAAATTATCCACATAGTCCTTCATGGTACTTTATCAGAACAAGCTGCTAATTTGTAACTGCTCCCCTCTTTCTTTTAACAAGGAACAAATCTCCCACTTCACTCACCAAGGTACATTGCACATATTCCCCTTCAATTTGCTTACATTACAGAAGAATCTTTAAGTGGGTTGAAGAGAGAGATTTTCATAAAACCTTTTTTTAAGTTAGAAGAAACCTTAGAGTTGATCTAATATACACTGTACCCAAAACAATTAAGGACCAAACATAACATTTTGTTTTCCAACTCTGGTGTAATTATCATGCAATTTTGCTTACATTGTATTTTTTTTGTTTATATTTGTGTGTCCATGCCCAAGAAAATATCTCATACACTATGGATTTTAGGGCACATCAGTTGTGTCTCAGCATAACTAGAGTTCTACTTTAGATTCTGTTATGGCTCACTTCTCCACATCCAGAATAATGAGCCACAGTTTCTACTTATGCTCACTGGATCTCCCTTATCAGGTGCATCTGATTCCCAATCCTAACACACAAACATAGACCCCTAGAAACACACACACACACACCCCACATCATTCCATCTAGTAATTGGAGCAACTAGGTGGCATTGTAGATAGAGGATGGGACTTGTAATCAGAAAAACCTGACTTTGAATCTTGCCTTAGAAACTCACTAGTTGTATGACCTTGGGCAAGTCACCTAACCTCTCAGTCTTATTTTTCTCATCTGTAAAATGAAAATATCAATAGCACCAACCTCATTGTTGATGAAAATCAATAAAAGGATATATGCAAATCTGAAAGTGCTGTATAAATGCTATATATTATTAAGAGCAACAGTAATAGTAGTAATTATTCTATCACATATTTAAAATAATAATTATTATTAAGAGGCTTATAAAAATATTCTTTTTGCTATATTGTTTGCCACCCTCCAAGCTTTCCATAGGTGACATGGTCACATCATACAGGGTGCTCCAAAAATCTTCAATAGTTTAAAACTACACTAAGACTTTTGAGACATGCTATAAAAAAATATGCTAATAAGATGCCTTATTTAACCTGGGGCATACTTTCCAGCAATTTAATATAGAATAGAATGTCATGAGTAATGGGGTCACATACATGTGCAGACCCTGTTAGCTTGCTAAGATGTCATATGTTGACCATGGGCAAATAAATCAACACTTCTCAGTTCCTCAAGTAACCATCTAAGACTATATATTTTTAATCTGCATCTTTGGGAAAGTTTCCACACAAGTAAATCCCTACAATGAAATCACAGATTTAGATCAAAAGGAAAAGGAAGTACACACATATTACTGCCTCTTCAAATTGAGTTCTTAGTTCCTCATCACAAAATTTTCTTCCTTATGTCAGCAGCGCAGAGTTCACTGGTCTAGAATTCTGTGTCTCCATTTTGAAATCCATAAATAAGTGACCAAAGTCATAATCCAATGTGTGTTCTCTGAATTCTAGGTATTGACAGACCAGCCATTTCAAGGAGCAGAAAGATTTATGGCTAGCATGCAACATCTCACCAAAGAAGGTCCTAACAGAGTTTGGGTTGTATGAAGTGAGTTATTTCTTTTTCCATCCCAAAATCACAAACATGAATTATTCCTTTTCAATCCAGGCCCATTCTTCACTGTTGTGATCATTTCTATCTTTTGTCTGAATTCCCAAGTAAGAATTACAAGTTAATTTTTGGCATTTCTGACCTCTCAATTCTATCCATCCCTTTGGCTTAACATTCTCCTCCACAGCATCTAGCTTTGAATACAGTTTGACGTTCTTAACCTTTGTTAAATGTCTGCTTTGAGTTTGCATGTCCTGGCTTCCTACTCACAGTAATCCGCAAACTTAAAAGTTAGGCTTGCCTGTAGCTATCTAGGTCTAGCTTTGCCTTCTGATACAAAAAACTAGATAGTCCAGTAACTAACAATGAGAAATGACAATTTCCTGGAAAATCATTGTTGATATAACTGAGGATGATAGAAAGAAGTCGATTTAAAACCCAATACCATTTCAAAAATGTTGCGGAAAAAACTAGATTAAGAATATTATCTAAGCATTTCTGATAAGAAAAACAATTTGATAAACTAAAGGGCAGCTGTGTCTAAAAAGCTATTATAAATATTTTAGTATTCTATTCCTTTATGAAGAGGGAGTCACATTTTGACTGCACTAAATTGAAGGAACTTCAAGAGCTCAAATTTGATTCTAAAGTTGGAACCTGAGATGTTCAAATTCATCATTTAGCTTGGAAAAAATATGACCCTATCCTTGATTAGAGATCTCTCCATATCTGAAAACTTTTGAAAACTAAATCCATGATGCATAGACTTGGCCACAATGAGCTAAAACACATGGCTAAGTTCAAACAATTCTTTACACTAAAATTCCTCTAATCAAAAAGATCAGAATTTTAACCAAAATAATCAATGTATTTATAATCAATGAAACTCTGAAACATGAAGGAATAGGACCAACTGGATTCTTCAAACTTTTTTTCTATATTTTGAATTGCTCTTCTCCATCCTCCTGATCTATCCTATATGAATTAATAAAAACAGCTGACTTTTATATAGGACTTTAATGTTTTCAAAGAGATTTATATATTTCATTTGAGCCCTCACAACAACCCTTAGAAGTTAGTAAAAATATTTACCTATTTTGTACCCATTTTACAGATAAAGCAACTGAATTTCAACAGTGAGTGTACCCATGCTCACACAGATAATAAGCATCCTATCCTAGGTAGAATTCAAACCAAGATCTTCCTGATATCAATTTTGGTGTTGGATCTACTACTCCATGTTGCCTTTTAAATTCCCTCTATCTCTTCCAGATTCATTGAATCATTATCCTAAAGCCTGAGGAACTGAAAGGTTATTTCAGTTATAATGAATAAAATAAATCCCTGTTCTTTTTTCCAAGTTCATTAGTAGTTAGAACTGAATCAACAAAATCACATTGCTATTTAGGCTGCTGACATTCTGAAATCAATGTAATGTTTTCTTGTCCTGTCCTATGATTTCATCAGGGCAGGGAACCCCACTGTGCTAAGGGATAGGGATAAAAAGAAAGTTAAAAGACAGTCCCTGTCTTTGAGGAGCTCAGTCTGATAGGAGGCGTACTGTAAAAAAATGCAAAAATAGCTATGTACAAACTAACATATATATATATATATGCACATATCTAGCATATATTGTGTAAATGCATATATATGCTCTGTGTGTATATACATACATATATGTATTGTGAATATATATGTATGTATGTGTGTATACATGTGTATATGTGTGTGTAAGTGTGCATGCATTATATAGTTGGTTAGTTATTGTCATTTGTACTTGAAGAGGAACAAAATAACATCACAAGGTTGGAGTCAAGGTATAGGGTATCTGACTGTGGTTGATGAAACCAATATGAGCTCAGAAGGCTCTAGCATAGATCAGGCACAAATAGTGTATATGAACATTTGTAACGGAGATATCTCTAAATTTGCACATCTCATGTTTCTTTTGAGTGACAACAATTCTGCTTTGCTTTTAGAGCATAGCACCTTCTTTGATTCAGGCATGCCATGCTATGTGGTCATACACTAGTGTCTGCCATGTCTTACCATTGACTCCAAAGGTCTTCAGAAAGACCTTGAGAGTCTTCTAGTACTGTTTCTTCTGATCTCTGGGTGGGTGCTTGCCTTACATGAGTTCTTCATAAAATAGTCTTTTATGCAAATGTACATGTAGCATTTGAACAATGTGGCCAGACTATTGAAGTTGTGCTCTCTGCAGGAGAATTTGAACACTTGGCAGTTCAGCTTGAGAAAGGACCTCAGTGTCTGGTACTTTATATTGCCAAGAGATCTTTAGAATCTTCCAAAGACAATTCAGATGAAAGTGATTCAGTTTCCTGGCATGGCACTGGTAGATTGTCTAGGTTTCACAGGCATACAAAAATTAAGTCAGCATGACAGCTCTGTAGACCTTCAGTTTAGTAGCAGCCTAATACCTCTTCTCTCTCACACTCCTCTTTAGAGGCTCCCAAATACTGCTCTAGCTCTGGCAATGCATGTGTCAACCTCATCATCTATATGTACATGCCTGAAAAGTATAATGCCAAGTTAAGTGAACTTATCTACAGCGTTCAAAATTTCTCCATTTGCTGTAAATATTTAAGTACCTACTTTGTTGCAGAAACCACTGTGCTATACATGGGGGAAACAAAAAGAGGAATACAGAGTAGGACAGATAAATTGTTGTTGTTGTTCAGTTGTGTCCAACTCTTCATGACCCCATTTAGGCTTTTCTTGGTGAAGATACTGGAATCGTTTGCCATTTCCTTCTCCAACTCATTTTACATATGAGGAAACTGAGGCAAACAAGGTTAAGTAACTTAGGTTAAACAACTAGTAAGTGTCTGAGGCCTGATTTCAATCCAGGAAGATGAGTCTTCTTGACTCCAGGCCCTGACTAAATATACTGTACTAGCTAGTTGTGACAGACAGACAGATAGATAGATGATAGATAGATAGATAGATAGATAGATAGATAGATAGATGCTAAATTGGAGATAATCAATAGAGAGAAGGAACTACCATTAAAAGGGATCAGTATAGATTCTAATAGAAGATAGGATTTAGTCATAAAAAGAAGAAGATATATAGGATGATAACTATTGGAAATGGATTGATCAAGTGAGGGGTTTTTTTTGTTTTGGTGGTTTTTATGAAAGTAAGACAGAGATATTCATGATTATAAAGCTAAGGGAATAGCCAGTAAACCAGAAACAGTTGAAGATAAGTGAGAGGGTGGGTATGATGGAAGGATCAGTCTGCTGGAAAAGATAAGATATAATAAACTCATGTGTGCATGTAGAAGAGCTGCCTTTATAAGGAGAAAGGCCACCTCTACATGAGAGACAGTAGTGAAAGAGGAGACCATGGCAGATGGCATCTAGGTGATGTGAAATGAAGAGAAAGGGAGAAGGGGGAAGTCTCAGCAAATTGCCTCAATTTTTCAGTAAAACATGAGACAAGGTTCTCACCAGAGAGGGTGGCTCCCTAACAGGGTTTGTTCTCTTTGCAAAGTAAAATACAGAGATCAAAAATGTGACTTTGATTTTTCCAGTACATTTAGGTAACTTACAAAATGTTATTTAAGGACTTGTAGCATTTCTTAAGCAGCCTTTCTTCTGATCAAAATATAATCCCCCTCTTGACTTCACCATCAAATATTAAAATATTAAGTATGTGATGTAGCTAAACTTTCCAATGAGTATTTCCCCTAGACTCCTAGTATATGAAGATTCATTCACAGATAAATAATTAAGTCTTATTTTTGTAAGAGATGCATAAATATGGACTGAAAATTGGGTATTGACATAAGGCCGTATGCATGAAAAGGTTAATGAGCTTGTACATAACATTTCCCAGATGAATGCATAAATATGTTTCTTGATTGCTATTTTGAAAATCATATTTTAAAAATTTGTGGATAATATTAAAGTTTGAAATAGGCATGATATTTATAGTAGATAAGTATTTTGAAGGAATCACTTTGTTTATGATATTGGTGGCACTTTTATTATCTTACAGGCAGTTCATCATGCTTAATTAAGGTCATCTCTCAGCACTCAGGGAAGGATAATAACAAATAAGATTATCTTTCTGGCACCTGGGGATTTGCAAAAGAGAACTGAGGAAAAGATCAATTCAAATGAGTCTCTGGTAAAGAGACAGAGGCAGCTGATTGTGGCATCTAGGTGGTTCGATGCTCAAAAACGAGTTCACATCTTGCCTCAGATCCTTACTAGTTGTATGATGCTGGGCAGGGTATGGTCCAGGATCTGCTTGCAAACTGAATTTGATTGCAAATTGAAGCTTCTGTTGATTCCTGCTTTGCTGTTCAATGTACTGTCACTGGCAGGAACCTCTTGACTCTCACCACATCTAGCTCATCACTTGTGGAGTAAGGGTATAGGCAAAGGCATGCCAGATATATAGAAGTTTTATTATCACAATCACTTCTGTGAGCAAGAACTCTGATATTCCTTTAACTGATCATGGTATTCTACCCTTCTATCTCTCCCTATATATATCTCATAAACTTAATTTTCAACCTCATGTAACCAACCTCCAGTCTTTTCCATCACTTAGTATGTTCCCAGTTAATCACCCCTGCTCTGGTTTCAGTTTCTTCCCTTCCTATTCTCAGCTGTATAGTTAAACAATTCAACTCCACAATTTCCTCTACTTTCAAACTGTTTGTTCCCTTGCTATCTCTCACACCTTGTCAAACGTCTTGCCAAATCTTCCCTTATGCATGTGTCATGGATTGGATTTCACAGAAATTATTCAATAAACCTACAGACTCCACTGAATCCTCAAATTAATGTTATCAAATGTGTAATATTTCAGCTGAGCCTTCACTGAAGCAAGACAATCATCTTACTCCTCCCAAAGGGAGTCAACAAACATTTATCATGCACCTGCTATGTACTAAAAACTAAGCTGAATTCTAGAGATAAAAATAAATGCACAAAAAAACCCAGTCTCTTCCCTCAAGTAGTTTACGTTCTAATGAGTGAGATAACATGCAAGCATCTATCTGTAAACAAAACATAGGATAAAATGAAAGTAATCTCAGAGAGGAGGAATTCACAGTGAGAAGAGGAGAATGGCTTCTTGAAGAAAGTGGAATTTGAGCTGAATCTTGAAGGAAGCTAGGGAAACCAGGAAGTAGAGATGAGATTTCAAACATGGAGGACACCTGGCAAAAAGACAAGGAGGAGCCAGAAGGCCAGTGTCACTATGCCCCTAATTTGGTCTATATCTCAATCCCCACTGTTCCAAAAAGAAACAGACTTTCTCTTCTCTCCTAATTATCTCATACCACCCCTTCACCCAGCCATATCTCCAGGTAAAGATTTCATCTCATACTTTTCTAAGATGATAGAGGCAATTTGCCATGAACTCCTTTCCTCCCTTTTTACACATCACAAAATCTTTTGACGTTATCATATTTTCTTCTCTCCTTTAGTCTTGTCTCTGATGAAAAGGTGGCACTTCTCATTGCTAAGGTCAACACTACTGCATACACCTTCTTTCCAATTCCCTTACATCTAATTTGTCTCTCTCTTTTCTCTCTTTGTCTCTGTCTCTGTCTCTCTGTCTCTTTTCTTTTTCTCCCACTCTCTCTTTCTCCTCTCTCTTTATCTTTTTTAATCTCTACTCATGTACAGACTCATTTCCTGTGGCCTGCAAACTTACTCAAGCTGCAATCTATCTTTAAAACCCCCTCACTGAACTAACAGGCCTTCAATCTATAATCCTGTGTTTCTTCTTTTCAGATCCAAACTGCTAGGGAAAAAAAAAGGTATACACTCATTGCCTCTATCTCCTCTTTTCTCACTTCTCAACAATTTGCAATCTAGCTTCTGACATCATGACTAAACTGGAACTTCGTTCTCCAAAGTAACTAATGATTTCTTAAATGAAAAATAGAATGTCCTTTTCTTAATTCTCATCTTATTTGACCTTTCTGAAGCATATGACAATATTGGACACCCAATTCTCCTAGATTCTCTCTCCTCTCTAAGTTTTTATGCTTGTTCTCCTTCTACCTATCTGTTAACTTTTATTATTCCTTGTTGGATCATCATCCATATCATCCCCCCAGTCGTAAATAAACTATAGCCCTCTCTCTTGGACTTTTCTCTTCTTTGTCTACATTTTCTCTCATTTAGAGTTCTTCATCAAATCCCACAGGTTTAATTACCATCCTTTATACATTTGACTCTTAAATATACCTATTCAACCTTGTTCTTCTGCCCACCCTCCACATACCAAATGTCTATCTGGCATTTCTAACTACATGTCCTATAAGCCTTTTAGGAACCACATATCCAAACAAATTTCATTCCCTCAGGACTCACCTTTTTTCTGAATGTTTATATTTCTCTTGAGGTAACCACTATACTTTCAGGCACTCAGGATTATAATCTTGGGCTTTTCTTCAATACCTTTCTTTCCCTCACCCTATATATTCAATCAGTTGCCAAATCTGGTTATCCTACTTCACTTTCTCTTTCTTCC
This sequence comes from Vombatus ursinus, assembly GCF_900497805.2. NCBI lineage: Eukaryota > Metazoa > Chordata > Mammalia > Diprotodontia > Vombatidae > Vombatus > Vombatus ursinus. The sequence goes on from NW_020949351.1 coordinate 9,428,631, forward strand.
ATCACCTTTTTTTTCTACTTACATACCCACTACCTTAGACCTCCCACCGTGACAGTTACAATAGCCCTGTAACTGATCTCCTTGCCCCAAATCTCTCTCTTCTTCAATTTATCCTCCCAAACTTTTCTGCTCTATATTAGGTATCAGGTACAAAAGGTTCAAATTGAACCAACTTAGATCAAGCTTTAAAGAGAGATGTCATATAAGTATATAAAATATACACAAATGCTATACAGACTTATAGACAATATCTTCTTGGTATCATGGAAGGTCTCAGAGAGCAGGGACTGTTTAACTTTTTCTTTGTTATCTCTAGTGTCTAAGACAACGTCCATCACATAGTAGGCGGTTAATAAATATTTGTTGCTTAAATGAATACATGCCAAAAAAGTACAATGCCTACAATGCAAACTTTGCATGAGGCAAACTCACTAAAGCCTTTTCTGATACAATTCTCATGTTAATCTGAGCAGAGATCTCTCTGACTTTGGGCATGTTTTTTATTAATTTGGTTTCATGACTTTGCAAAGCCTTCTGAAAAAGTTGTCACTATAACTTCTTTCAGATTGTGATTTTGCACTCTATACAGTTTTCCTCACTCAGAGCTATTAATTGTTGCTAATTACCACCATACAGTCCTTCCCCTAGGTGGTGAGGGGAGAGCTGATATGAAACTTTACAAACATGTTGCTAGTTCCCCCATCATCCAGGTGGTAAACTGTGCATTTCAATTAAAATAAATTTATTCTCCTCTCCAAATTGTTACCTGAAAAGTGTGAAAGAAAAAGTAGAAATCAGTTATATTTCTAAATATTCCACTTCCAAGTATAACCACAATAATCCCAGATAAGTGTCATTATAAAGGTGACTGATTGTTTTCTTTGCTTCCAGATAAATTTAATTCTTTAGTCTTTATACATAAACATCCTTTAGGGTCAGAAAGTTCTGGTATATGCCTCTAATACATACAAACTCAAAGAAGTAGAGAATATAATTGGGCATGTCACAACTTAGCTCTTAAGTCTATAGGTTAGAGATGAGCTGGTTGATCCTACTGATGAGGGGAGTTTGTAAACCAAGGAACTCTCACAATCAGGACTGGGAAGAAGAAAAAAATATATAGATCATGTCAATCCAAAGGACATTAAAGATTAGCTATTCCAGTTCCTTCACATTACAGATAAGAATACTAAATCCCAGAGGACTTAAATGATTTACCCAGACTTATACAGCTAGATAGGGACAAGCCCGGACCTAGAACTCTGCTCTAACATACTGCTGCAAGTGGGATTTTAGAATGCATTTTTAAACTAGATAGTCTATCTTGCTGATTATTTTTTCTTATGATATGCATAGGCTACTGAACAGAATGAAACATAGTTGTTCATGATTTTCATTTATATTTATGACAGAATTCATAATGTTAGATCCATGACCAACAGTTACTTGTTTGTTTTATATTTCAATACTGAATTTTCCTTTAAAAAACTATTTTTCAATCACTTACAAAAGAATGGGAAGGGATGACAAGAAGAGAGGTAGTGAAAAACCTCCTTCAAGATTCAGTCAATAAATGATGTGAACCCTCCTATTAAAGGAATAAAGTAGAATGCTGTAAAATGTTAGCAGATATCTTTTTTCTGTATGCTATCCATTTGCAACTGAAATTATTATTGAATCTTATGTTTTCATGATATTTATTGGTGAATACTATTACCCAGAAAAAATGACCAAACCTAAGAAACAGATACAGAGAAGCAAAAGAAATGATCAAAAGACCTGTCTGATGAATAATTACATTACAACTGTATTTTGAAGCATATGCTAGACTCAGTCACATAATTCACTCTTATTCAATTACAACAAAAAGAAAGATTGTTGGGACTGCCAATCTTCTTTTTCATATCATATAAAACATAGTTTTTTTTTCAATTATAGTTGTAACCTAAATAACACAATGTAAATAGAAAGGGCTTCTTCCCCATCCCTCACACTTAGGACAGAATGTAATTGATTAAATGTTCATTGTCTATGTTATAGCCCTTTAACACACCCAAAGATATAAAATTCATTTCAGCACAGTAGCTTAACTGAATTCAACATGAAGCCCGTTTTACTTTTATATAAACTACCATATCATAAACAAATAGAGCATAGAGGTTCTAAATATAGAGTGGAAATAAGAGAAGTTCCTAATGAAAAACCATATCTGCTTACCAAGTACTGGTTAAGCTAAAAATGCAGAGGCTCATCACCAGCAAGGGGCCTCTTGATGCTGAATTTTTTAGCTCTCATAACCACATAGGAAAAAAAAATCCTAAATAAAAAATTGCCTCCTGTCTTAGACAGATAACTTCAGTTCTGCAGCAATGATTGTAAAATGGAGGGAAAGGGGCATAGATTACTAAGAATCATAATTTTTGATGATCTGTTGTCACTCAAAATATGAGATCCTTGTGTAATACCTAACAAATTGACATACCACTAAAGAGGATGAATTGTAAAAATATTGATATTCTCAATATAAATAAAACTATAAGATATAAGAAAGTCACATCTAGGTGAAAGGGCAGATTGCAGATTATCTTTGAGTTGATGGAATTTGTTTTATCACATGCCCAATGGCAATAAGAAACATTATTTTATGAGATACTTAATCACCTTACATTGCAGTGTTCATGATAAGCATAAGAAAATGACACTCATAAAGAAAAATATCGAGCTCATCTGGCTATATCTGTTGTAGAGAATGAGAATGTAGACAAATTCTGTGAGAACTTGAAAAGATTCTGCAAATTAAATCACCATATGTTTTAAAGCTCAATGACTTCAATGAAAAGATTGGCATAAGAAATGAGAACATGAAGTGTTACATGACTAAAAATCTAGAAAAGGTCAAAGGTTTTTAAATCGAATGAAACACCATACCTAAATGATGTGAATATTCTTTTCAAGAAGAAATATTGAGAATTGTTAGACACAGTGAGCTCATGAAAAATGAAATTAACTAGTTCTTAAATGACAGGAAATACCTGCTTACTAATGAGAAATTGATTTCTGAATGATCAACAATCAAAAACAAAACCAAATTCAAAGAAAGAATAATATAAGATACTGTGGCATCGCATACAATAAATCAACTTTATCCTGACTTATTTAAATAAATTACCCATGCAGGAAAAAATGTGAAATTAATAAATGAAAAGTTATCAACATGGATTATTTCCATTTGTTATAGAAATTTAAGTGATGGAAAGCAATTGCCCCAAAGAGACAAGCAAAAACCCCTAGGAACCACTTCATTAACATCACACTTGGTCTCTTTGTCAAGCACTGAGATATAAAACTGAGGAGCAACACCAATTTAGAAGACAAGCTAATTTATAAACCCATTATGGGGGAGAATGGTGAAAGAGTATAAGCAGCATAAAATAATTATAAGAAGTGAAGAGAAAAAATATTTTGTAGGAAGTTTAGAATGATGCCCAAATAAACTAAACATTCTGATGGCATTTAATGATGAAATGTAAAGGAGGACAAAAGATTTTAAATGAAAAAAGATGTCAATGTTTCTGTAACAAACATTGTTTTCATTAATGACAGTGAAGCTAACACTAGATTTGATTGGTAGCACCATAGCTCCAATGTGCTGTACAATAAAGCAGAAGTGAAGAGAAAGAGACAGACACAGAGACAGAGGAGAGAAAGAGACAGAAAGAGAGAGAGAAACAGAGAGAGACAGAGAGAGACAGACAGAGAGAGAGAGAGAGGGAGGGAGAGAAAACAATTATACAGAATGGAGGCTCATGCCGAAGGCATAATAATGTGAAGCGCATTGTAGGATCAATTTTTAAACTATCTGAAAGAAGTGAAGCTGGTAAATAATTGGGGGGGGGGGGGAATCACAAGAATTATTACTACCAAAAATAGAAATCAAGAGCCAATCACCAATATTGATCCATATAACTATGTTCTTATTTTATCCAATATTTTGCAGAATAATCTACTTGAAGACCAAGGATATTTCTGGTGAAAATATAAGAAAGGAACAGGCGGCATACCATATCTTTTTAGTACGCAGTTGGCTGAAAGGTTCAGAGAATATCTGACCTCACTGTACTTATTGCATTATTAAATTGTTAACCTTTTATTTAATGATTTGATTAGGTAACTAAAATCCAATATTGACGGGTTCTTCCTCAACACAGTGTTTACCATTATATGTCAAGATCATATAAAAGCCTTTGATCTTTCCAATAGCAAAGAAAACTTGATTGACAGTCCTCTGATTATGAAAATAAAATAGAATTATTCACTAAAAAGTGTTGTCCAGTGCATTTGAGGATGCCCATGGGATTATTCAACTAGAAGAAAGAATTACTATACATAGTGAGGTCTTTCAGATGTTTGTACTTCAAGATGACTTTGCACTTCTATCCTCCAGGTCTGTAATCTTGCGTGGTCTCCTAAATAAAATAGCTAATCAAAATAATTGAAAATATATACATGAAATATTAGTGGATAATGAATGAATTAGTATGATATGAAGCTGAATGGACCCCATAGAACTGACTCACCAGTGCATATATTATCATCATTAGATCTTCCCAAAATTTAAGCTAAAAGGTATCTTCATAATCATATAACTGAACTCCTTCCTTTCAAATTTGACAAAACTGAGGTTCACAAAAATGGAATGATGTGGCCAAGTCAAAGAGATAACCAGGTCCTCTGACTCCAATTTATGTATTCTTTCCAATGCTGTACAATTGCCACAATATCATAGGCCACATGAAACTCAATTGATAAATGGAAACACTGGATAGATGCTGCTGATGGACAATGAACTCAGCCCTGAATTTAATAGGAAGAGAAAGTAGATTAAATCATATCTTGAGAAATTCACAGTGTGTACAATGACCTCAAGTTTCATTACAACTGAATTCCATATTTTTAAACATTTATTTATTTTTAGTTATCAACATTCACATCCATAAGATTTTGAGTTTTAAATTTTCTCCCCATTCCTTTCTTTTTCCCTCCCCAAGATGGCATGTAATCTGATATAGACTCTACTTATACATTCATATTAAGCATATTTTCACATTAGTCATGATGTATAGAAGAATTACAACTAATGGGAGGAACCAAAGAAGGAGGAAATACATCAAAAGAAAAGGAGAGCAAATAGTATGCTTTTATCTGCATTCAGACTCCATAGTTCTTTCTATGGATGTGAATAGCATTTTCCATCATGAGTCCTTTGAAGTTGTCTTAGACCCTTGTATTGCTGAGAAGATCTAAGTCTCAGGCATTGCACAATGTGGCTGCAACTGTGTACAATGTTCTCTTGGTTCTCCTCATTTCACTCACCATCAGTTCATATAAGTCTTTCCAGGTTTTTCTGAAGTCTGCCTGCTCATCATTTCTTATAGCAAAATAGTATTCCATTACATTCATATACCACAACTTGTTCAGCATCCTCTCAATTTCCAATTCTTTGCCACCACAAAAAGAACTGCTACAAATGTTTTTTGTACATGTGGGTCTTTTTCCTTTTTTATGATCTCTTTGGGATACAGACTTAGGAGTGGTATTACTGGGTCAAAGGGTATGCACAATTTTATAGCCCTTTGGGTATAGTTCCAAGTGGTTCTTCTGAATGGTTGGATCAATTCACTAGTCCACCAACAATGCATTAGTGTACCAATTTTCTCACATCTTCTCCAACATTTATCATTTTCCTATTTTGTCATGTTAGCCAATCTGAAAAGTGTGATGTGATACCTCAGAGTTGTTTTGATTTGTATTTTTCTAATCAATAGTGATTTAGAGCATTTTTTCATATGACTATTGATAATTTTAATTTCTTCCTCTGAAAACTGCCTATCATATCCTTTGACCATTTATCAATTGGGAGATGACTTGTATTCTCATAAATTAATTCCATGTTTTATATCAATATAATGTGATATGCTTTGAAAAATCAAAATTGTGAGTCAAACAAATGGAATTGAAGTGATGTATGGCAGGCATAAATTAGCTATAGCATGTTACAAACAATAGAATGTCCCATGAAAGATATCATCAAAGAGATTTACAACAGAAAAAGAGAATTGTTCAAGAAATAAGAGTGAGACATAATAGATGAACCTGTTTCATGTTTCAGGAATGCCTACAAAATAGAAAGAGATCAAGAAAAAAGACCTCCAAATTTTGGTTGGATTCTCTATTGAACACTTTTGATAGGATGTAGGTTGCACGAGATAAAAAAATATGTGTATTTGTTACTATATGCACTTTTTGAAGAAATAGTAATTCCACTGAGGTATTAAATGTTAAATAAATTAAAATGAAGGGAAAGCATTCATCTCCCATTAAGTTCTCTTTTTTTAGTCAGTAGAGCTGTTAATTAACACGAGGCAATATTTACAAGCATGACATAAATATACAATAGAACATACTTTGAAAATTTGAAAATCAGACAGTTTACCAATTAATTTTATTTTTAAACAAACTTCTTATTATATCATTATCCTATTTCTGATAATTTTACCAAGCAACCACAAGAAATTTCAAAGCTTTTTATAGGTTTGACAAAACCCAGAAGGAAGCGATAGAAAGAGAAATCCCATTTAAAATAACTACAGACAGTATAACATACTGTGAAGTGTATACACACAGGAACTATATGAACCCAATTACAACATGCTCTTCATATAAATGAAGACAGATCTAAACATTTGGAGAAATATTAATTGCCCATGGGTAGGTTGAGTCAGTATAATAAAAATGAAAATATTACTTAAAATAATTTACTTATCCAGTGCCATACCAATGAAATTACCAAAGATTTATTTTACTGTTGTTTAGTTGTTTTCAGTCATGTCTGACTCTTCGTGATCCCATTTGGGATTTTCTTGGCAAAGATATTGGAGTGGCTTACTATTTCCTTCCCCAGATCATGTTGCAGATGAGGAAACTGAGGCAAACAGGATTAAGTGACTTGCCCAGGATCACACAACTAACAAGTGTCTGAGGCCAGGTTTGGACTACAGAAGATGAATTTTCCTGACTCCAAACTCCGAACTGTATCCACTATACCACTTAGCCACCCTTATTTATTATATAAAGCTATAAATAATAATAATAATGAAATTCATGTGGAAGAATAAAAGTTCAAAATTATCAAGGGAATCAGTAAGGGGAAGTGAAGTAAGGAGGCCTAGCAGTACAAGCTCTCAAACTATACTACAAAGTGGAAATCATCGAAACAATCTAATAATGGATAAGAAATAAAGTAGTTGATCAATAAAACAGATTAGGTACACAATATTTAGAAATAAATACCACAGCAACTTGGTGTTTGATAAACTCAAAGATCCCAGTTATTGAAGTAAAACTCACCATTCAATAAAAACTGGTAAAACTGGAGAGCAGTCTGGCAGAAACTAGGTGCAGTCAAACATCTCATACTATATACCAAAATAAGGTCAAAATTAGTACAATTTAGACATAAAGAGTAATATTATAAGCAACTTAAGGGGTCATGGAAAAAACACATCAGATCTATGGATAAGGAAAGCATTTATGAGAAACTAAGAGTTAGAAAGGATCACAAGAAGTAAAATGGATATTTCTGATTACATTAAATTTAAAAGATTTGAACAAAACCAAAGTATCCAAAATTATAAGGAAAGCAGGAAACTGGGGTAAAATTATAGTAATTTTCTCTTACAAAGTTCTCATTTCTCAAATATATAGCTAATTGAGTCAAATTTGTAAAACTTAGGTCCATTACCCAGTTATAAATGATCAAATGATATAAATAGGCAGTTTTCAGAAGGAGAAATCAAGACTGTCAATAGTCATATGAAAATGCTCTAAATCAATAATTTAAAAAATGCAAATCAAAACAACTCTGAGGTATTAATTCATACCAATCTGATTGGCTAACATAACAGAAAAGGAAAATGGCAAGTGGTGGAGGAAATTTAGAAAAATAGGTACACTAATGACTGTTGGTCAAATTAACAAAAAATTCTCACATTGTAGCTATTATCTGTTCATTACCTCTGTGTGTGTTTCAGAAGAAGAAATATTAAAAACTCATATGCTCCAAGATAATAACAATGACAATGAATTAATAAAAAGAAATAGATTAAGAATTTCAATCATAGCAGCTCTTGAATATCACAGCCTAATGGAGAGTTTGGCAAAATATCAGGTCCAAACACATGTATAACTGATGATATATACACTAAAGAAATTTATATTTTTGGATTTTTATTGCAATGTGTCTATTGCACTATGAAATTTTATAAAAGTATAAAAGATGATTAGGGGAGATGGGAGGAGCTTCATTAGTTTTTCAAAGGAATGGAAAGGTCTAAGATATCTTCATAGCAATTATTAGTTCTTAGTTTTGTTTGGGGGTGGCTTAAAACTACAAAAAAGCCTTTTCTGATGACAGATTAAGGGGAGTTTTTTCTCTCCCTGAATATAAGGAATCTTTAGAACTGTACTTTTGAAATTGCTTCTGTCTCTTTGATCTTGAGATGTCTTGACAGGTACTTTCATGATCTTTATTAAATGAACTTTAACATTACCTTTTCTTTGCAAAGTACTGAAATTTCTACCTGTAAAATAGATAGTCTCTATTTCAAGCTTTCCACAGGAGACAGATCAGTGAAAGGAAATACATAAAAATGCTTATCCTGAAGAGAAGCCAAAGGTATTCATTTTTTTAACAGTGAAAGACTGCATTGATGCAGGCTATATTTTTATTTTTGAATAACAAAGGGTATGTATAGAAGAATTACAAGATTGTATTGTAAAGAATATATTATAGATATGGATTTCTCCATATCACATTATCACTCAATCATAAAAATGAGTTTATAAATATGAAAGACATACCTTTAGAATTTAGATTTTTTTACCTTGAAGCAGCATCAAATACTGTTTCTATTAGCTGTAAAGGAATATTTTTACACAGCCTGTATTTTTTAGATGTTTATAACAAAGAAGAAAATGTTACCTTTCAGCTTTGATTAATTTTCAGTGGGGCTGATCCTTTATTTATTAAACTGTTTTCAGTCTCAGTTGTACTTGTATTAGCAAGGTATGAGGCACTAGAAAGCAAGGATTATTTCTTTTCCTTTTTTTTAAACACTGATAAACACAAACCAACATATTTATACCAAGAGATACACATACACATATACATACACACTTAATATACCTATGCTCAGAATATATTGAGCAATTTTAGTTAGTAATGCAACCATTTCCAAAGTTGTTTAGAATGAGGCAGTGCTCATAATTGGACAACCTTTGCAAAAAAGGTTAAGTCAATGTTCCATAATGTCAAGTCAACAAAGGAAGCACTCTTTCTGTAGCTGGATCTGACAGGATATGCTGAATCAAGTCAATATGCATTTATTAAGTGCCTACTGTATGCCAGGCACTGTCCTGTCTTTGTTCAACTGATTTCTTTTCAGTTCAGAGGGTGATGGAAAAGTGGGAGAGAGAGAGAGAGAGAGAGAGAGAGAGAGAGAGAGATTGACTTTGGTATTGATATTGTATACAGTCATTGAGTGACTTCATATTTGTTTTTAAAATTGTTTTTCTGTTTGTTCTCAATGGATTGGGGAGATAGGAGAGAGAAAATATACCAGAGAGGTAGAGGGGATGCTACATATATAAAATGTCACATTTTTACATTATGGTCACTCTATTATTATTTTTAATTTAGCTTATTACCTTGTTACAAGAGACCTTTCATAAAGTAGGAGTAATCTGAAAACGTTTTTAAAAATAAAACATATCAATAAAGTCTTTTTTAAAGAGGCTATAGCAATAGTTCAGTTGTGACATAGTAAGGGCCAATACCAGGTGGGTAGCAGTATCAGACAACAACCACAAAAAAGGAGGCCCTCATTAGAGATGTTTTGAAGGTAGAATCAAAAGGACATGGCAACAAATTGTACTGGCAGGAGTTGGGAGAGTTATGAGAGAGAGTGGGCATTTAAGAATGAAAACTAGATTGTGAGCCCTGGGTGACTGGGAGGATGGTGGTGCCCTCAAAAGTAATAGGGAAGTTAGAAAGAAGGGAGGATTAGGGGCAAAGATAATGAATTCAACATAATTTTAGTCAGTAACTTGAATAGGAAATTAACATGAATGAAACAGCAACTTAAGTGTTGGATCTTGGCCAGAAGAAAAAGAAATTAATAAAATTATTTACAGATTATTTTAAGACAAAAGTTACCTTAAAGAAGGACACTGATGTTTTGGGTATTGTAAAAGAGCACAAATAGAACTGGATATATTAACCCTATCTTCAAAGCATTTATAATCTATACATGCAAAAAAATTTTCTGAATAATTTTCAATACTTTATTGGAACTGTGATCTCACTACTGTGGGTGATCCCACCCACCTCCACCTTGATCATTAGTACAGGTTACAATTCATACTCCCATCTTGTGAAATTCCTGTCCACATTCTTCCATACAAATCCACCCAAAATGTTGGAGGCTTTACTTTGGGTCTCTATATCCAATTCAAGTCTAAGTTTTTACAAATATAGTATATATTCTCTCTCTCTCTCTCTCTCTCTCTCTCTCTCTCTTTTTCTCTCTCTCTCTCTCTCCATATATATACATATATATATATATGTAGTAAATATATACTCTATACAAGGTACTATGGTAGGCATTGGGGATAGAGAGATAGTATTGAAAAATAAATTCTGCTTTTGAGGAACTTACATTCTACTGAAATAACTTAAGTTATGACATATCACCAACATCCGGACACTGTCTTGCACACTGGCATTGAAAAAAAGATGTATGAAGAAAGAGTGGGTTTAATCAATCATCCCACCCCTCTTAAAGTAACAGACAATATACTCTACACCTAGATAACTTTATGAAAATATCTCTTGATTGAGTCACACAATCAATCATTGGTATGGACTAGGTATGAACAAAGCACTACCCTCAACTGGATCAATCAATAAAAGGTATGTTCAGTGTAAAAATAGAAAGTGTTTTGAGATTGGTTGAAGCGTCCATAATGCATTGTGGTCCTTAGATAAAAACAGTAAATTAGTTTGGAATATCACGTTCCCAAAGTGAGCCTCTAGTGGTGGACCAGTTTCAGCCAAGCCCCTAATAGGGAATCTCTTGAGAGAGGGAAAGGGCCTTTTCCATTTTGACCCTTACAAAAAAAATATCATCCATAACAGTAGGCAGCCCTCTTAGGCAAGAATAAATGCCTTCATTTTACATCTTACATAATGTTAAAAGCCTGGAAATCATAGAGCAGAGTGATCTCTCAGATTGTGTTTATCAACAAATTTTGCATGACATGTATAAATATAAAACAAATAATGATGGTATCTTTCTGTCATCTTTGTAACTATAAAGATGTTTCCTCTTAAAGAATCATTTATAAAATCTACTAGTTTCTTTCTCACACTTTTAGCTAAGAGTATATAAAGATAAGAAAGTAGATATATGTGTCTCTCTGGTAATGTGTCTCTCAAACTTTACAAAGGATGATCCTTGGAAAGCAGACATAGCCACTGAATCTTTCTTAGCATAGATGTACCTGCCAAAGCTTCTATTTGCCTAGTATAACTTTTGAGAACCTAAGGTCACTGCCACATAAAGAAGGGATAGTGAAGTAAGAATTTGTGGAAGTAATTAACACCTAATTGAGGCATTTCCCATGGAAAATCCCTCAGTAGATTGGAAGAATATTTTACATGAAGTAGATGAATAATCCACTAAGTTGTTTTTGATTAACTAGGGGCTGAGGAGGTAGAGGGCTAAAAAATAAATAAACAAATAAATAAATAATCAAATAAATAAATAAATAAAAGACAAAAAAACAAAAAACAAACTCAATTTGATGTCCTTTGTAAAAGCGTTATAGAGAATTTGGATTCTAGATGCCACTAAAAGGTATATGTGATTAATATCCCTGTCACTTCAGTGTATAATGTTTGCTCCCTCCTTTGAATTCCTTACAGTTCTTTGTTGTGCAATCCCAATGGTACCCATGACATACAAGCTTTTCCAGTACTATTTCTGAATATTATCTCCCAAACTGAACTGTACCTCCTTGACAGCAGAGACTATGGCTTATGCTGCTTTAACTTGTAAATATTAGGTGCTCAATCAATCTTTGGTGAATGAATATATGAATGAATGAAAGAATGAACTTTAGTCAGGGACAAAGAAATATTAGGTAAGTACTTGCTTCCTGGATCCCTGAGCCTAACCATCAAGTAGGCAGTTATGGGTCAGCATAATGAAATTTGCTCAGAAATTTGCCATGCTTTAGGAAAGCGAGACATCACCAAAGTTAAAATATGTGGCAGTTCTGCTAGACACAAATCTTCTAAAATATTAAGTTAAATTTAAAAGTTAGTTCAGTTATATTATCATCCCAAGAGGGAAAAAGATCTAAGCTATTCTATAATTCCTTTCTATACATATTTTCTTTAAGGATACTAAGATGCCTACCTTTGCTAAAAGAATACCAGCAGAGTGTTTACCTCCAAGTCATCCCTAACCTTGCCCTTACTTTTTCCCTTCCCAAACTGCCAAACTTCTTAAAAAAAATCATAACGCTTGACAATTCCAAGGTTAAGAATAATACCTTGTTGTGCCACGTCCCCAAAGATACGTATGGAGCAAGTTATGAAGGTGCAAGCAGCAGGGCTGTACTATCTCATATTAAATTCAAGAGCTTTATCTAAAATGTGATCTCCTGTGTGTTTAGTGAATTTGGTTTGAAATACCATACATTTATTCAGATCTTTGTTTCAGTGTTAATCCCTCATCTGACAGCAACTCAGATCTCTTGGCTAAACATTTCTATACACATGCTGCCTCATGCTAATTAAAATGAAAGATTTCAGCTACTGTTTATTTATTAATTCAACCAAGACTTCCTGTAAATAAGAGAGGATCCAAGGGAAGGGGGAAAAAAGCTACTATTTGACTTGCAAATTACATCTGTAGAGTGTCAACTTTGGTCCATGAAAATTAATGGTTTGTAACGCAGCTAGTTATTTCTTCTTAGTTTACATCGTTTATTATGGTCCAATTATAAACAAACAGTAACTTCAATACAGTTACAAGAATAGCACATACGCCATGATAGAAAATTCTATTATGATTAAAGAAAAGCCTCTTCTTTAGATTAAGGATATTGGATCCACCAAATTTGCAATTAGAGAGGCTGTTTTAGTTTGCAGTAGCCTAAAGTCTTTTTTAAGTAGAGATTTTAAAACAGGGGCCAATACATTTGTTACCACAAAATGTTCTGAGACCCTTTTTCTCCAAGTCAGTGCATTGATCTAAGCCACTTGCCAGCAAATGTAATCTATTTTCCCCAATTGAATAGCCTTAGGTTGAGAGATATATGAAACTAGTATCTTTTCAACAACTATTACAATAGCATTATTTGCAGGGGTGGGGAACCTGTGGCCTCAAGGCCACATGTGGTCCTCTAGGTCCTCGAGTGCAGCCCTTTGACTTAATCCAAACTCCATAGAACAAATCCCCTTAATAAAAGGATTTGTTCTGTAAAACTTGCACTCAGTCAAAAGGCCACACCCGAGGACCTAGAATGCCACATGTGGCCTCTGGGCCGCTGGCTCCTCACCCCTGTGGAAACTTCTGGCTGTCCTGGTATCTTTTCTGCTATCTTTATAGAAAGGCTTTGAGAATGGCCCTGGCAACAGACCATCTATCTTTTCAAGGATCAACCTACCTAAGCATAAATGAAATCTTTGGCCATAGCAACCAAAAAACATTAAAAAGAAATGCAAAATGTCCCTTGATACTATGTGTCCAACTCCCTCTTCTGCAGTAATTATGGTAGAGTGACAATAGAGAGACCATAGTGGTTTCCCATTTCCTTCTACAGCTCATTTTACAGATGAAAAACAGGCAAACAGGGTTAAGTGACTTGCCCAGGCTCACACAGCTAGCAAGAGTCTGATGCTAGGTTTGAATTCATGAAGATGGATCTTTCTGACTCCAGGTCTAGCACTCTATTCACTGTGCCACCCACTTGATCCACATTTGAATTATAGCTATTCAATATTGCTTGATGAGGATATGAAAATAGGGCACCCAGCGACACAATGTAGGACAAGAAATTCAATTTAATATAATTCAGCTAATAATATGCCTGAGCCTGGTGTAGCTTAAAAAGGAGTGGCAGGGATTAAGAGTTCTGATTTCAGTAACCAACATCCATATATCAACTAGAGATATAAGAGATTTGCTTTTCAAATCCAGTAAGCAATTCTTCAGCACCTATTACAAGCAAAACCAGAAGGACTATCATCATCTCAGTCTTGGCATTCTTGTCATAAATAGAACCAGAAGGACAAAAGTTACAGCTAAATGGGCTTGTCTTGTGTCCAGAAAATGAAAAGATGGGTAGATGGCCAAAGTTTTTCACTGATATTCTTATCATATCAGTAGAAAATAAGGGAGATTTCAATAACTGTGAGTCAACCCTTGTATATAAATTGTAAGAACATGAACAAGGGTCATTCAATATGAGCATATAAGCATTGCTGGTTGGAATAGGTGATACAGAAAGGAATGGTAATGTAATAGGAAGAGGACTGCACTTAGAATTTAGAAACTTGAATTTCCTTACAGGAAAAAGACTTTGTAAACCATTAAGTGTTTTACAAACATAAAATCTCATAGTTATAGAGGCAGCCTGATATAATAGAAAGAGTGTTGAATTTGGAGTCAGAGGATTTCAGTTTGAATCTTGACTGACATTTAACTTTTCTGGGCCTCATTTTCTCATATATAAAGTGAAAGGATTTGCATGAGATGATCTCTGAGTTTCCTTTTAGCTCCAGATCCGTGTTCCTACTGGAATATTAAGACTGTGGCACAGTTGATAGAACACCAGGCCTGGAGTTAGGAAGACCTAAATTCAAATCTGACCTCAGACACTTACTTGCTGTGTGACCCTGGGCAAGTCACTTAACCCTGTTTGCCTCAGTTTTCTCATTTGTGAAATGAACTGGAGAAGGAGATCCCAAAGCACTCCAATATCTTTGCCAAGAAAATCCCAAATGGGGTCACAAAGGGTTGGACACAACTGAAAACATGACTATAATAATTAGGATCTATGTAATATTTTAAAGTTTGTAAAGTGCTTTAGTATTATCTCATTATTGATTTAATGTTATTATCTCATTATTAATCTCAATATTATCTCATCCTCACAACTATCATAGGTCATGGGTGGCATTATTATCCCCCATTTTACAGATGAAAAAAAATGAAGTCTAGGGTCACACAGGTTGTAAGTAACTGGGACAATTTTGAATTCAGGTCTTCCTATCTCTAAGTCAAGCACTTCATTCATTGTGCCACTTAGTCACTCCTAGAGTACTAGTGATTTTTATTGAACTATGAATAAGAATTTCCATCAGTTTATGAAGTTTCCCATTTTTCTTACTCCAGTGGTGTAAAACTCATATAGAAACAGGCACCACTACACTGTAATAAGAATCCCTGAAGGCTGTGTATTGGATTAGACAACCACATATTTGCATTATCTAAGTTCTATTATATTTTTTATTTATTTTGTGAAATATTTTCCAAATATGTTTTAATCTGGTTTGGGTCAGGGTCTGGAGTGTTGAGTGGCCCAGTATTTGACAACTTTAACTTACTCTATGTAGGAGCCCTAAATTGAGGGGCTACTTTTTACTGATGCTGCAATAGTTGATTGCTGATTCCCTGATGGTTATTTGGAGCAGGAACTTAATGGTTTTCAGGCTCTTCTGCTCCTCACAGTATGTATATGTGAAGAAGGTTCTCTCGCTGTGCTTGTTTATTCTCATTTGCCAGCTCCTATATGGTAAGCCAACAGCACCTCTCAAGGCAGTAAATAGCAAAGGTTGAAGACAATGAGGCAAAATCCCTCACTTGGTTGTTTTTAACTACACTGCCATTTGTTCATGTGTGTGTGTGTGTGTGTGTGTGTGTGTGTGTGTGTGTGTGTGTATGTTCCTCCCCTTCTCTTTGTCCAGGAAAGAACATAAGCTTTCAAGGTGTTTTTAGATGCAGACTCCACATTTTAAAACTTTCCTTTAATTATTCTTTGTGTTTTCCTGCACTTCAACAGTGATGGCTAAATTCCAAATGTTTGTATATGGATCTATTCCACAGGAAGAAAACAGCAGTCTGCATGCAGGGAATTCAGCTGGTGCTAGTTAGCATCTTCATTTCAACTAAATGAACTAGCATCTGCTCTTCTAGGGAAATCCAGGTGTATAATTCCTCATTTTATATTTATTTTCCTGTCACTCTGCTGACACTTTTTAATGATGTAAACAAACCCAAATGTACAAATTCTAGGCACTGCTGAAAAATATGACATCCACTAAGGGAAAAATACACTGTTTCCTTAAAGCAAGGAAAGTAACAAAAGAACCATATCCCAATTAAGACAATGCTAAATTGCCTAATCAATTCACAGCATATGATTAAGATCATAGATTTGGTCCTCAGAGGTCCACTAGTGCAACCCATTTGTTATATAGATGAGGAAAATGAAGCCCAGAGAGATTCAGTAATTTGTTCAAAATCACACAGATAGAAAGCATGAGATTAGGATTTGAATGCAGGTTCTTCGACTCTAGAAGCAATGCTCTAATTATAAACATAGTCCAGTAACCAGTGTCAAAAGTGATTTGGGATTTCTAGACTTCAAATTATATTATAGAAAACTCTTGCATACTGGTTAAAAATTTTAAAATAGAACAGTAGAACAGAGTACATAAAAGGAATGATTAATAATTGAACTGAATAACCCAATTTTAAATAAACCTCAAAATGTAAATTACTTGGGAAAAAAAGAAATTCTTGTTTAAAAGAATCCTTGTTTAATAAGTGGGAAAACTAGAAAACAGTCAGGCAGACATTCGATTTGTTTAGACCGTATACCACAAAATATGCTCATTATATACCACAATACACTTATATCTTACACTATATACCACAATGAGTTTGAAATAGATGCATAACCTGAATATTAAAGGTCATATCATTAAATAAAATGGAAAACAATAGGATGAATCTTTCATAGCTTTAGCTCAACCAAAAAAGAGATAGAGGTAATCAAAAAAAGATAAAAATAGATCATTTTGATTACATGATCCTGAAATACTTTTACACAAATAAAATTAATGAAACTGAATAGGAAGGGAAGCTTTTGGATGGGGAAAAATCTGGGCAGTAAATGTATATGCTAAGGACACCATTCCATCTTGTAACACATCTTCTTCTTGGTCTTGAGGCTCCTGAGGAATAAAAGACCCATTCCATTGCACCAGTCCTCTGTCAATCTCATAAGGGGAGGGAAAGTCAATTCATCAAGTCTCCAGCCTAGTATTATACTTTTAGGGAAGGAAAATTACACTACTGCTTCCTCTCCAAGTACTTTCTCCCTCTCCTGAACTGCCTAAGACCCTTAGAGGACTCCACCATGAAGCCAAACCCTATGGATTTTGAAAATCTATCTAAAATCTTCTTTAATGATTAACAAACTACCCTGGACCGTATTCTTCCCATCCCAGTGATTATGAAACCCTGCCACACATCATTCAGACCCCATTCAATCTCCTATGACCCAATGCCTTATTTCTATTCCTCTCAATATCACCCTCCCCACCATCACATCCCCCAAACACTCATCCCTTCCCCTGCTTTTTAGAATGCCTGTTCCATAGACAACACACTTGCTATAATTTTAAATCTTCTCCTTGCCCACTCATCGCATCATCTGGCACTCACTGAGACCTGTAACAAACTTCTTTGGCCACTCTTTTCAATACTGGCTGCACTTTCACTCATACCCCATAATAACTGGTATAGGTGGGGGAGCTCATTGATCCCAATTTCCACTTCCCTTTACCACGTCTCACCACCACCATTACTCAGTGAACTCTCCTCTTTTGCAATTCACTCAAGCCATATCTACTACTCAATCAAAATTCTGGTAATGGTAGTCAGTCAATCTCTAGAGCAATCCCCTTCTTTACTCAAAGAGTTCAGTGACTGGCTCATTATCTTTCTCTCCTCAACTCCTACCAATAGTAGGGGAATTTAATGAACATACACACATTTTTCACACACACACACACACACACACACACACGGATGGATACAGATGTAAAGACAGATAAGTACAGATAGGTAGTTGGATAGATAGATACTCCCTTAAACATTCTAACCTCACAGTTCCTCAGCTTACTCATTTCACATAACCTAATTTTCCACCCCACCTCAGTCACATGCAAATATGTTCATACCCTTGATCATGTCATTATCTATAAAAGCACTACTTTCATGTTCAGTAACTTAGAAACTCGTTGTCTTATCACAATCTAGTATCATTTCACCTCTCCCTTTGCCTTGCAACTCTGCTCTTTCATTCTCTACACCTCAGTTTTGTTTCCCAGGCCATCTCTCTTAACTAGCTATTCCCCTTCTTTCCTCATCTTGACTCCATGGTGAACAAGTTCAATTCTACACTGCCCTCTTCCCTTAAGTCCCTTATCAATTTGTCATAACATTGCTCACTGTTATGTATATAATCATGTACTGTCAGACTCTGACATTGAGTTTCTCCTATTTGGCGCTTTTACTAATGACTTGCATTAAGGCATAGAAAGCATGATTACTAAACTTGCTGATGACACAAAACTAGGAAGGAAATCTAATATATTGACAGAATTAGGATTCTGAAAGAGGTAAACAGCTTAGATTATTATAGGGAAAGTACATTTCAACCAGTAAGGTTGAATTAAGTAGAGATAACCCTAAAACCAAACATTTAGTTTCAAAAAATCAATTTAACAAATACTGGCTTGGGAATGATATGGCTTAATATGAGGATGATGGGGAGATGGGGAGATATGGCTTAATAGTTCATGTGAAGAAAACAATAAGAATGAAATGCTGAGTTTGGGTAAGAGAAGACTGAGGAAAGTACAATAATTGCTATTTTCAAATATGACTCTAGTGAGTTAAATAATTGTCTAGTCTACATTATAGTTGTTTCTGTATGCTTTATGCTCTCTGCCTAGCTCAGACTATAAAATCTTTGAGGTAAAGAACTGTCTTACTTCATTTTTGTATCCATAGAGCTTATCCACATATGTGTGTATATGTGTGTTCATATATGCATATATATGTGTGTGTATACATATATATGGAAAGTACCTTTATACAAACACACACTGTATAGATATAGATATTGATACACACATACATTTCCTATACATACGTATATGCATGTGTATGGAAATATACTTTCCATAGATATATAATATATGTATACATATTTACATATGAACATACCCACATACATACACAAATATGCTTGTGTACCTGCATATGTTTCAACTTCACCAACTTGGTCACACACCTCTAGGATTATTTTCCTCAAACAGGAATCCTTTACTAATACCCCTTATTGATTATATGATAGTATTCTTTCCTTCCTCAAATAATCATACATGTAATTACATGCTTGAGTAGAAAATAAGCTTTGCCTTGATATTCCCAGCATTTAACACAGTGTCTTGCACATTTTTTTAAGGGTACAAGGCCGCATGCCTGTGATTTTATCAATGCAGGAAACTCCTATTGGGGAAACTCCTATAAAGCATAAACTTCTGGGCTGGGTTCAAATTCTGCCTCAGACACTTGAAAGAAGTAGAGGATAACACCAAGTTGAGTACCTGGGTGATTGGAATGGTGTTGGTATCATTTACAGCGATGAGGAAGTTTGGGGAAAGTATTTTGGGTTTTTTTTTTTAATTTTTTGTCTTCTGGAAAAAGTAAAAGAGTGTCCATTAAATGTGAATAATGAAGCCTATGAAGTAGTCGCTTTATTCAAATTTGTAATGCATATTTTCATCAGATTGTTGCCAATTACAATTAATTATAATTTTGAATAGTATAAATTTGAATAGATGTGGCACAGGGGCTATTATTTGCACTAATCAGGATCTAACAATTCAGTTGACCAAATCAAAGTTTGCTTGTACAGTTACTGGAAAGGGCAAAGTGAGATAGTATTACATGAAAATGAAGGAAGGAGGTGGTATGGTTTTGTTGGAGACCAGCTCTTATCCAGGAGGGTGGAACATTATCCATCTTCCCACACTAAGATAGGTTGATCAAATACTCTTTGTGGGCATGTCATAGACCCCCGGTACTACTTAGCTGGTACTATTTTACTGACCACTGCTCTAAGTAACTGTGTTTTTCACTCTACTGAGAAACAAAATAGTAATGAGCTACCACCATGCAGCTCACTGTAGGATGTGGTTTCTCACACAAACAGATTTTAGCTTTGAAAAGGTTATTAAAAACCTCTCTAAGTCAATATCTTGGGTGAGTGGCTGAAGGAACTTTAGGAATGATCTAGTAAATACTCTGTTTTATTTTCTCCTCTATTTGATTTCTTTTTGTTATAAACTTGATAAACATCAAAGAACATGAACATTTCAGTATACAAAGGAGCCCAAAATAAGGGTTATGATTTTGTGTGGAACTGTGAATATTTATTTTGGAAAGTCTGATTTTAAGTGTATTTTAAATTAAACACACTGCTAACAAAATTTCCTTGCTTGTCAGTGTTCCTTTATAAGCTTTCTTTGGCTCTTTTCAGTGTATTTTTCAAATATTTCATTATTTTCTACTTCTCTTCATCCTTCTTTTCTTTTTTCCTCCTCCTCCTCTTTTTCCTTTTCCTCCTCCTCCTTCTCTTTCTCCTCTTTCTCCTCCTCCTTCACCTTCACCTTCTTCTTCTCCTTTTCCTTCTCCTTCTTCTTCTCCATTTCTTTCTCTTCCCCTTCCTCCTCTTCTTCATCTTCATTTTCTGTTATTATTTGCCAACATTCCTCTCTTTAAACAGAACAGATAGAAGTAGAAGACATCACTTTGATAACACCTATACTGAAACAAAAATATCTATCTTCTCCCTCCTTCCTCCCAATTCTGCAATTGGGGAAGCTGAGGCTCAGAGATACTAAATGATTTGCCCAAGATCACGTAGGTAGTAAAACAGTTGAGACAAAAACTCAAGTCTAGAGCTCTTTCTGCTATATTACATTTCCTCAGGGCTCAAGTTTATCTACTTATCTCCGAGAAAGCCTTTTAAAATATTGAAGAGGGAAAAGTTTCTTCAGCAGAGAATATCTACAAAATAGTTTGAATGGATTTTTTTAAAGAAGTCTAACTGATAACTGAATCTACAAAAATATTTCTGCAAAGTTCTGAATTGGACATCAACTCTTTATTTTTCTTCCGCACTAAATAATTAAATTGATCATTAGTTCAGACTAAATTTAGACATTACAGTTTAAAGCAAGAAAAAAGTGTGTTGTGTTTGATTTTTATTTTATTTAAAATATTGATACCTTTTTACATCAAACTCATTTTGAAATATATATCTACCCAGGAAGCTCCCCTTCATTTAAAAAAAATTAAAGAGAGGGAAAAAGTCACAGTTCCACAAAACCAAACACCAACTGAGGCTGACAATATCAATATTGTTCAACACTTTTACCATCCATAGTCTCCTAGCTCTGCAAAGAAAGAGGTAAGGTCCATTTTCTTTTATATCTGGGGACAAGCTTGACAACTATAATTGCATAGCATTCAATTTAATTTCTTTGTTGTTATTCTTTCCATGTATGTTGTTGATTCCATTATGTATATTGTTTTCCTGGCTCAACTAACCTCACTTTGCATGGGAAAAAATCTGCTGTTATTGAATATATGATCTTTTTCCCTATCTTTGGCATCTATGGGGAATATTATGAGTGGTGGATCAAGGAAATTGATAGTTAAAAGCTTACAAAAATATTATTTAAATTGTTCTTCAAAAGAGTTGGATTGTTTCATAGCTATGCCAATAGTATATTATTAGTAGGCTTGTCTTTCAACAACCCTTTCAACACTTTTTCCATCTTTTGTTACCTATGCTACTTCACTGGAATTGAGATAAAAACTCAAAGATTTTTCATTAGCATTTCTCTTATCATTAGTGATTTGGAACAATTTTTCCTATGATTATTAGCAATCTGGAATTGTTTTGAGAGTTCTTTGTTCATATCCTCTGACCACTTATCCAGTGGGAGATAGTTCTTCAGTCTTAGATAGGTTTGTTCTTTGTTAGCCTGTCAGTCAATAAACATTCAATAAGTATCAACTCTATGCTCAGTCATGGAGATACAATGAAAGATAAGACAATCTCTAATCTCATGAAGAGTGCACAATCTAATGTGAGAAGCAACAGTCAAATAACTACATAGAAACAAACTATATACAGGATAAATAGGAAATAATAAACAGAGTGAAGGCACAATAATTCAGAGTAATTGAAAACAGCTTCATGCAGAATAGGTAGGACTTGAAGGAAGCCAGGAAGTAGAGATGAGGAGGGAGAGCATGCCATGCATAGGGGATAGGCCATGAAAATGCCTAGATTTGAAAGGCAGAATGTCTTGTCCTTGAGAGGAATAGAAAGAAGGCCAATGTCATTGGATCTAAGATTATGTGAAGGAGTGCAAGGTCTAAGAAGACTCAAAGGTAAATATGTAACATGAAAGGTTTTAAATACCAAAAATTATATTATATATGATTGCGAAGGTGATAGTAAACCATTGGAATTTATTGCATAGAAATGTGAAAGGCTCATCCTTGCACTTTAAGATCTTTTTGGTGGCTGAATGGAAAATGGACTAGAGTGGGGAGAGACTTGTAGGAGATAGACCAACAAGTAGACTATTGCAATAATTAAGGCATGAGATGATGAAGGCCAAAATTTTAATTTTGTATTTTTCTCATTTACATGTAAAGATTTTTAAAATTTATTTGAAAAAAAATTGAGTTCCAAATTCTATTTTTCTCTTATTTCCCCTCCCCCTCAGAAGGCAAGCAATTTGATATAGATTATACATGTGAAGTCATACAAAAAATATTTCCTTATTAGTTATTTTGTACAAACACTGACAAGAAAAAAAAGGAAGAACTTGGAAAAAAAAGTGTTCCTTGATCTGCAGTCAGACTCCATCAACTCTTTCTCTGGAAGGGGATAGCTTTTTTCAGTCCTTCAGATTTGTTTTAGAAGATCATTATAATGATCAGAATAGCTAAGTCATTCACAATTAATCATTGTACAATAATGCTGTTACTGTGCACAATGTTCTCCTGGTTCTGCTCACTGCATTTTGAATCAGTTCATTTATCTTTCTAGGCTTTTCTGAAACCACACTGCTCATCATTTCTTATAGCACAATAATATTTCATCACCATCATATACCACAACTTGTTCAGTCATTCCCCAATTGATGGGCATTCCCCTTGATTTATACTAGGAAATCTTTCATATGAGAAAATTTCCTCATTCTTCCCTTTCATTCCCCCTTCTCCCAGTGCATCCCTCTTTCTCACCCCATAATTTTAGTTTTTGATATCTTCCTATCATCACCAACTCATACTCATGCTCTCTGTGTATGTATCACTTTTCTAACTCCTTTAATAATCATGAAGTTTTTAGGAATTACAAGTATCATCCTCTCATGTAGGATTATAAACAGTTTAACTTCATTGAGTCCCATATGATTCCTCTTTCATGTTCATCACTTTATGTTTGTCTTGAGTCTTATTTTAAAAGTAAATTTTTTATTCATCTTTGATCTTTTCATCAAGAATGCTTGAAAGTCCTCTATTTTATTAAATATCCATTTTTGGCCTAAGGATTATACTCAGTTTTGATGGATAGGTGATTGTTGGCTATATTTCTAGCTTCTTTGCTTCCCAGAATATAATTTTCCAAATCCTCTGATTCTTTAATGTGGAAATTGCTAGGTCTTGCATGATCCTGACTATGACTCCAAGATATTTGAATTGTTTCTTTCAGGCTGCTGAAATATTTTTTTTTTCTTGACCTAAGAGCTCTGGAATTTGGCTATTATCTTCCTGGCAGTTTCATTTTGGGATCTCTTTCAGGAGGGGATCTGTGTATTCTTTTAAATTCTATTTTGCCTTCTGGTTCTAGGATATCAGGTAGTTTTCCTTGATAATTTCTTGAAATATGATGATGAGGATCTTTTGATCATGGTGTTCTGACAGTCCAGTTATTCTTAAATTATTATTCCTTGATCTGTTTTCTAGACCAGTTATTTTTTCCAGTGAGATATTTCATATTTTCTTCTATTTTTCTCGTTCTTTGGACTTTGCTTTATTTTTTCTTCATATCTCATGGAGTCATTAGTTTCCCCTTGTCCTATTTTAATTTTTAAGAAATAATTTTTTTTAGTGAGCTTTTGCATTTCCTTTTCCATTTGACCAATTCTAATTATTAAGGAGTTCTTTTAATCGATTAATTTTTGTTCCTCCTTTTCCAAGCCTATTCTGCTTTTAAAGGAATTCTTTTTTATAATAAAATTTTGTGCTTCTTTTGTCATTTGGCCAATTCTCTTTTTTAAAGTATTATTTTCATCATTTTTGTGCCCCTTTTACTAATCTGTTGACCTTCTTTTCATAATTTTCTTGCATCACTGTCATTTCTTTTCCCAATTTTTATTCTACTTCTCCTATTCAATTTTTAAAATATTTTTAAACTCTTCTAGAATTCTTGGGCTTATATCCAATTCACATTATTTTTCTTTTGAGGTTTTGCATGTAGCTATTTTGACATCATTATCTTCTTCTGAGTTTGTGTCTTAATCTTCTCTGTTACCATAGAAACTTTTTGTGATCAAATTCTATTTTGTTGTTGTTGTTTGCTCATCTTTCCAGCCTATTTCTTGACTTTTAACTTTATGTTAAAGCTGGGCTTTGTTCCCAGGGTAGAGGTTCATTGTCCCAAGATTCAGGTTTTTTCATCCTGCTATTTTCAGAGCTAATTTTGGTGGTGATGGTGAGTCTATTAGTTTTTGGTGCTTCCAAGGTATGATCTAAGGGGAGCTGTGATCACTGCTCCCCTCATATGTGCTCTGGTATTTACGCAAGAAGTGACCTTGTTTCCCTGTAGCTGCCAATGCTGGTGCTACTGTTGGTTATGGAACTCTTACTAGGTCACCTACTCCCTTGTGAATGATCAAACACACTCTTCTCCACCCTGAAAGTGTGACCATAGCCCCTGTTCCCCTATTGTTGAAAGGATTAGTGCTCCTCTTCATCCGGGAAAGGAAACCAGAACTGTATATGGCATTGCAACAGGGTCTTGAACCTAGCACCAGCAGAAGGTCTCCTATAATTACTTTTTGAGCATTTATCCAACCCCTATCTGTATGTGGGCTGAGAGTTCCTGAAGCTATTGCTGCTGATGCAGCTCCTTCCAAGGTCTAATGTTAGGTGTGCAGTAAAACAGCCTGTGCTGTACTCTACCATGGTGTAACAGACTTTTCCTGCTGATATCCTGGAAAATTGCTTTCTCCTGATCTTTTGTTGAATATGCTGCTTCAGAATTTGATTTGAAACATACTTTTAAATTTGCTTTTTTTTGGGGGGGGATTTAAAAGATTTCAGGTGAGGTCCTGCCTATACTCCACCATCTTGGATCCCTGTTGATAATATCAAAAGAGAGAAGAGTACATGTGCAAGAGATGTTGCAAAGATAAAATTGTTGGGCCTTGGTAACAGATTGGATATGAAGAGTGAGCAGGAGTGAGGAGTCAAAGACAATACCTAGCTTGCAAGCCAGGTGACTGAGAGGATGGGGGTACTCTCAAAAATAATAGGCAAGTTTGTAAAGATGACAGATTTTGAGGTAAAGATAATGAGTTCAGTTTGAGATATGTTAGATATAAGCTATCTAACGGACATTGAATTTGAGGTGTCTATTAGGCAGTTAGTGATATGGACATGAGGTTAGCTGAGAGTTTGAATAAAGATGAATAAATACATCTGAGACTCATCAGCAAAGACATGATGATTGACTCCATAGAAGCTGAGAACATCATCAAGTGAAACAGTATGGATAGACAAGAGAAGAAGTCTTAGAATATAGCCCTTGCCAACCCTGCCTTTAGTGATCATAACATGGATGAAAATTGAGTCATGAATACTGAGTAGGAGCAGTCAAATAGGTAGGAGAACCAGGAGACTGCAGTGTCATGGAAACCAGAGAGGAAGAGTAATGAAGAAAAGAAAGCAATCAACCATGTCAAAGGCTGCAAAGAGATCAAGGAGAACTCAGATTGAGAAAAAGAAAAACATTTTTGACATTTGGCATTTAAGAAATTATTAGTAATTTTTCCAAAAGCAGTTTTGGTTAAATGATGAGATCAGAAGCCAGACTATAGGAAATTAAGAGGAATAGAGAAGAGAAAGTGGAGGCACTTATCATAGAGGAATTTAGGCACAAAGAGCAAGAGAAGAGATGGGACAGTAGTCAGGGGGAGTGTATAGATTAAGTGAAGGATTTTGAGAATGAAGGAAACATGGATATAGGTTAGGCAATAAGGAAGCAGGAAAAGTTTGAAGATAAGTGAGAGAATGGAGACGATATGAGGCATTTTGTTGGAGGATCAATTGAAATGGGGTCATTTGTGCATATAAGAGTTAACATTGGCAGAAAAGGGTCACATCTTCATCTGAAACATGAGTAAAGGGGGAATAGTGGCAGAAAGAATATGAGTGATATGAAATGAAGAAGAGGGAAGTCTCAGCAAATGGCCTCAATTCTTTCAGTAAAATATAAGACAATGCTCTAGGTTGAGAGGGCAGGAAAAAGAGCAACCATGGAAATTTTAAGGAGGCTTGAAAGCATTTTGAATAGCTGCTGTGGTGAGTGTGATTGTGAGTAAATTAGGGAAGTGTAGATAAATTCTGTAGGAGCCGTAACAATGCAATTGGTATTATGTCACATAAGTTTGTAATGGATCCAGTTAGCATGTTTTTCTGATTTTCTCCATCTGCTTTCAGCAGAATATAGGAAGGAACAAAGGTATGGTAGAATGGAAATGATCCAAGGCTGAAACTACAGGGTTATGTTAACATAATAACATTATAACATAAATTTGCACTGTGACTTATGGATTTCCCTGTCAGGATTTGGTCTTGTTGATTTTCTATATCAGTTTGGAGGAATTTGCGGATAGAGGCACAACAAAATATGTCCTTTCACTCCAGCATCTTGGTTCCATCCTGTTTTTCTCCCTTCTTCAGTTTTATCAAGTTCTCTAAATAATCAAAATGTATATCTTCTAGTAACTTCTTCAACTTCTAATACACTGCTCCAAAAATAACTGTCCCAGAATATTTGATGATGGTAAAGATAATATGTTTGTACTGAATAAAATCAATGTTATTTTATTCACTGCCTATATTTCTCATTCCCTAGATAGAATTCTACCATTTTTCCCTTAATAAAATATAAGAGCCTTAGAAATTTGTATCTAATGTACTTTTTTTCTCTCATTTCAATAAAGATGTTCAACAAGGAAAAAAATAAAAGGTGAATCAAATGATAATTATATTTTAGGAACCCAGAGGGGACAGGATATCTAAGAAAAAAAGATGAACTTTGTCTATTGCAGTGGATAGATCAAGAAGGTTTAGGGCCTTAAAAAGACCACCAGATTTGGTAATTATGAGATCACTGGTAATTTTGGAGAGACGTTTCACTTGAGTAATTAGGTAATCAGATTACAAAGCATTGAGGAGTGAGAAAAATGAAAGGAAGTGGAAATAGCAAGTTTAGATAGATAACATTTTCAAGGAGTTTGGTTAAGAAAGGGAGGAAAGGTAGAAGATAATTACTTTAGGGCAGCTAGGTGGCACAGTGGATGGAATGCTGAGCCTGAAGTCAAGAAGATTCATCTTCCTGAGTTCAAATCTGGCCTCAGACATTTACTAGATATGTGACCTTGGGCAATCACCTAACTCTACTTGTTTCAGTTTTCTTTAAATCTTTAAAATGAGTTGGAGAAGAAAATGGTAAGCCACTCCAACATATTTGCCAAGAAAACCCCAAATGGGGTCACAATGAGTTGAACATGACTAAACAAAAACAAAGATAATTTTGGGGATAGTCTGGTGAAGGTTTTTGTTTCATTTTCTTTTGTTATTGTCATCGTCGTTGACATGTTTGAAGATAGTGAGGGTAGAACCAATTGATGACGAGAGGTTGAAGATTGAAGAGAAAGGGAGGATGACTCAGGATGCAAACTGCTGAAGACAGTAATAGGGGATGAGATCAAGTGTATATGTAGAATAACTTGGCAGGGAGAAGGCCTACTTCTCTGGCAGAGACTGAGCAAAAGGAGGATAGAGTGTAAGATTATGTTAAAGAATGTTGAGATTAAGTGAAAATAGAAGAGGGAGCTCACATTGAATGCCTTCACTTTTTTTTCAGTAAAGTGAGAGTCAGTGCCTTCAGATGAGGGAGGGGAGATGAAATGGTGTAGGGGGTTTCATGAGGGAAGAAATGGCTTAGAATGTTCTTTTTTTTGTGGGGAGTGCTGGAGGGAATCTATTAGGGAGGAATAAAATTACTGTCTTGCCTACTTGAGGTTGGGTGACAAAAATTTGTAATGTGCCAAATCAGCGTGTTTGTAGAATTTCTTCTAGCATCATTCAGCTCTTTATGAATAGGAGTAGAAGAGGCAGATGTCAGTTACCAAGTCACCTTATTAGCAGATCCAACCAACTTACAGATCCTTGGTGTCCTGTGTGGCAAGAGGATTTAGATCAAGTGTCTCATGTGTGAAGGTCCCACCAAATAAGAGCATGAGAACCTGGTAGAAGGTTCCAGTGGCTCAGTCAGACAGTGGGGAATGGGAACACAAATTGGGATAATTTTAAGGATAAGTCACACTCCTCTGGCATGTCAGAATCTGAAGAACAGCACCAGATACCATGTGCCAGGTTTCTTCCAGACTGCCCCAAATCATTACAACCAATTTATTTGAATTAAATTCCTAATTTATATTTTCACTCATCACTCAGATCTAGGAGATTTTTTTTTTCATTTTCAACTACCATTTTTCCTTATGATCTTTTTATAGCTTTGTACGTTTAGGACCTTATTCTTGCTTAAATATTTCTATACTTTCATGTAATAATTTAAATAGTCCTCTCCATTAAATTGCCTGGATGTTATTGTTTCCATTTTACAGATAACAAAACCAAAATACAGGTTTCCAATAAGTTGATTATTCAAAGAAATACAGAATTAGGGGTGCTACTTCCCAAGATGTTTTTCAAATGCTAATAGTTATGAAAATATTTAGAATAAGACTGTATTAGAGACCACCTGAAACTTAAAATTTAGGAAAAAGAATTATGTTCTCATGTCCAATGCTCAATATGTTTACTTGATGTGTTTCTTGGTTGGCTCGCTGTTTATTTTCCTCTCATCTAGGGAATTAACTGAAATGGTAGGTATGTGGCATGAAGAAGCAGAGATTAATATAAATCCCACCCCTGGCAAGCCAACCCTAAACAAAACACTGAGATGGCTCAAGTTTGTCTTAGGGTTAAACTTCTCTTTTCTATCTTCTTTTTCTCTCTTTCTGTCCATTGTTAAGAAAATATGACTCCTGTTTGCCTCAGCTTCTCCCAAAAGAAGAGAATAAATGTCTGAGTCAGTCAGGTCAACTGATTAGAAAATGTTGCTCTGTAAGTTCCTGCCTAGTTGAATCTGATAGCCCCACTTGGGGTCATGCTATAGCATTTGGGGAATTGTCCCACTTGAAGACACCAAGGACTCACTGGTGTTGCTGCCCAAGTGGTTAAGGAAGACATTGAATAGGTATAGTTTGAAGGAACAGAAATGTCTACTGTTGACTTAACATACCATTGGCAGTGAACATCTTGCTTCCTCTGATAACTGACCAGGTTTTTCCTATGTTGGCAGTGGAGACATGGAGGCAGTGACAATGGAGAAAATTATGAATATAGTTTTCTCCAGCATTTTCCCCTGACATTGAATGACCTAGCTGTCAATCAAAGTCAAGACAGTCAAGCATTGTATAAGAAATAATTAAAACTGTTACTGGTTGGCCTAATGGTGATTGACAACTCAACCTGCAAATGTCATTGATAGAATATGAATGATGAGTCCTGATATCCTTACTGAAAATTAGTTTAAATACAATTAAGAAGAAAACTTCTTTATTGTAAGGTATTGTGAATTTTTAAAAAGCATCCTTCCCAATCACAAATATTATCACCAAATTTTAAAGGTCAAAGAGACCCTAATAGTCTTAGTCATCATATTGTCCAATCCATATCCAAAAAGGAATCATCTCTTTTAATATAACCAACAAATGGTCATCCAGCCTTTGAAAGCCCCCAATGAGAAGTCAGACATTAACTTCTAAGACAACCTGCTTCATTTTTGGATGTCTCTAATTGTTAGGAAGTTTGGTTTATTTTTTCCTCTGGCAACCAAACAAAACTTTCTTCTATAACTTTAGACCACTGCCCTTGGTTCTGCCGCTTGGGGCTGAATAGGATAATCTAATCACTCTCACATATGAGAACATTTCAACTAATTGAAAACATAATCACACCCCTGCCCCAGTCTTCTCTTTTCCAAGTTAAACATATTTATCTATTACCAGTTCTCATAGAACACGAACTCAAGGCTATACTTATTAAGGCTGAAAATGCTAAAGAAGGGAGATAACTGTGTATGGAAGATACTGTGTTTGTGGAGCAGTCTGAAAGTGTAATCAATTGTCCTTCTTTACTTAAAGAATATTAATATAGTCAGCAATGTCAAGGTCAAGGGTATGCTTGGGACAAAGAGTAAAATAATTCTTAAGAGAGGAAAGTATAACAGTGCCTGTGTGTATATGCTTTGTGTGTGTATGTGACAAAGTTTAGAATAATTATTGAATGTCTTTGTAATAGGTGTTCAAAAGAAAGAGTCCCTTGGAGATGATTCAATGTTTGAAGGCCAGACAGGAGAAAGAAGGCTCTTACCTATGTAGATGGCCAGAGTTCAGTTCCACTGTGACCTCAGCATTTGTTATTTTCATGTTTACATTGACCTCATCTGTCTTCTGGAGGACAAGAGTGGTACTATTTTTCCCAATTGCTAATCTAGAACTGATTCCAATTTTTTATAAATGGCTGAACCAATCCCCACCTCCCCTCATTGGCATTCTTCATTATACTACCTCACAAAGCATGGATAAGTTGTGAATGAGTTGTTAACTGATCTAAACCTATTGCTTTGAATCAGTTTGTGAGGGGTAAATAAAGTAGGAGCCCAGAAGCTCAAAATTGTAAAATAACACAATAGCATGTATCTGACTAGAAAGAAGGATCCACAATGGCTTCTTCTAAAAAATACTGCCTATCCTAAAGGCACTTACATTCTTCAAAGTTGGAATGGTAAAATTCAAGGAAAAGTGAATTCAAGAAGTATTTATTAAGAATATAGTACATGTACTACAGGATATAGGCATTTTCTCTGATTCTTACAACTTCTCAAACCTCTCTAAGTAGAAATTATGTGCCAGCAATCATATGTGAGTGTGTGTGTGTGTGTGTGTGTGTGTGTGTGTGTTTGGGGAAGGGGTTGAGACAGGATGGATGTTGTCTGCGGCCCCCATCTAAGCCTAAGAGAAAAAGCCTAGCATCCAGCTGGGGCCAGTTACGTTTCTTAGCTCCTCTCTCCCCAAAAAAGTCACTTTGGGCAGAGACCTGGGCTGGTGAAATATTAATTGCCATATGTTCAAGGAGGTTAAGACGCTTTGAGATCTAGCCTCAGGGAAACCACCATCAGAGGGGAGGGAGGTCAGAAAATGAATAATAAAAGACAGTAAGGGGGAAAAAAAGGCTGAAATTCTCAATGATCTCAGAGGGAAAAAGTCAAAGACCTTGAACAGAAGTAGATAAATCAACAGGGAAGACATTAACAACAGAAGGAAATACAGCTTCTAGAATTAATAAATTAGTTCAGGCATCTATGAATAAATACTGAAAAATAAATGAAAATGATTTAGTACCTGATAATGTTGAGGAGAGTATGTGCATTCTGAGGAGAGTATGAAATCACAGCACACTGTTCCTGAGTGGTGTAAAAGATAAATGGGGATTGTGAAAGCAGAATTTGTGTCCTGCTCAGCTGAAATATTCGGCAGAATAGAAAACTTTAATCCATGGTGGCAAAAGTCATCAATGAAACAAAAGAGTAGACAATTGATTTGGCATGCAAATAAACAGGAGTTAAGGACAAATTGGAAGAAAAGAAGCTAAAAAGCAGTAATATCAAAAGAAAATATGCTTTAGAGAGCTTTTAAGCTCTCCATACAAGCAAAAAAAAATATTGATCTCAAAGATGCATAGATACAATCCAAAGATAATAGGTCACCTAGAAGAATGTAACAAATTAAAAAACTGAACACCATAATTCATAAAATAATACAAGAAAACTACCTAGAACTTCTGAACACAGAAAAAAAGTGTCAATTGAAATAATCCAAAGATCAATACAAAAACAAAACAAGACCAAGACTGCAAATTTCAAGATACATAGTAGTTATATTTATCAATTCAACACTTTCTGAGGAATTCTCATTACCAACTCACACCTCTACCCAATTGCTGGTACTGAAAAGGAAAATCTCCCCAACCAAGTCTGGTATTAATAAATAATGTGGGTAATGTCCTCTTAACATCTGGATGTACTGATATTACCTGTTCTGATATTACCTGTTCTCATCTGATATTACCTGTTCTCAATCAAGTCCATTTTTAAAGTATAAACTTCCCTTCTCAGATCCCCATTCTGAGAGTGTACTACTGATATATTTGCCACCATAATTCTCTCCCTTCTGCCCAGGTGGGTAAGTTTCTTTGCAACCACGTGGCTGAACTTCTCTGTATTGCCATATATTGCATTTGCATGTTTGCTTTTTTTGCCTGCTTACTGCACCAAATAATAACAAAGTTCAAACTTGTGCTAGCTTTCTGAGTATCAATTGCCTATAAATCCTCAAACCCAGGTCTTCACTCTATCCTAGCATGTTAGATTGAACACCTGACCTGAATTTGTAGGCAGCCATGGACAAAAGTTACATAGGATGGAGAGGCACAGATTGGGAATGTTCTGCATTACTGATGGAAGGACCTGAATCAATGATATCATCACTCTTTTAGAGTATTACAAAGGTTTCTCCTAACATACCTCATCATATATGACAGTTGCTATCTGGGAGAGCGGGAAGCTTTTCCCAACTTTCACTCATGCATTCAATCTCAAACAAAATAGAACAAGGAAATTCACACTCAAATGGATATAGAAAATCAATAATAACTTTGATAACTTTTTTGTTTGATAATTTTGATAATTTACCTAAAGAATAGAAGAATATATAATTACACAGACATAGAACATCCACAGAGGCCCTTTAATATCTTTATAACTATGTGAAAAGGCATTTGCATCCTCGACTACCTGGACAATCAATTGTTTTGAATTTTTATTTTCCCAAACATACCATGGGATCACTTTGGCAAGAATGACAACAGTTCTATCCAAGAGAAGGAAACCACTAAGAAAGGTAAGTAACTATCTTTGCATTAGGAGCTAAATGGCAGATAATCTAATTGCTCCAATTATGGCTAAATTGCTCAACTCTGCTAATACTTAGATATACAACAATCTACCCTCATTTTTTCCTAAGATCATTTATAAACTTTTGAAACTTATACATATAATACATAAACATTTGTGAATATATGCATACATACTCTATAAAATATACACATTTATATATTCAAACACACACCCAAAGAACAAGAGAAAGTAGTAATGAAAATATTTAGTTACAATGTGATTTACATTTACATATAATATCTAAAACCAAATTTGAAAATAGGAACTTAGAAAAATATTTCTTCTCACAAGCCTTTGTTATTCTGAGAAATACACTTTTCTTCTGCAATTTCTTCACTCCTAATGACCTTAAGTTTCTTTTTTAATCTTTTCCCTCCACCTATATTTCTACAAACTTTACCCAACTGTCTTGCACTGATAAAACTGATAAGTTAAGTCAGCAAGAAAAGGGATATATTCCTATGAAACTCTAAGAAACACAGATTCAATAGGAAATAGCATTTGGTAAGACGATGAAGTAAAAAATTTGCTTTGAAAGTGGCATTAAAGAAAAAGAAATTAGTTCTTAAAATGGATAAGAAAGTACAGTTTAAACAGCTTGAGTAAATAAATGATGGGGAGATAAAACTAATGCTTTCTTTGACTTAATTTAGGGAAAAAAAGCATTCATCCAAAAAAGCATATAATACATAGGGTTTTTACTTCATTTGTTTTTGTTTACATAGTTGTAAATGTAATGTCTCCATTCCTCTCCAGGCTGCACTCTGGTTTTCCTCTGCAATGCTCCCTTCTCCCCCAACTCTTCATTCTGAAAACTCTCTGCAATCCTGGAATTCACACATTGGAAGTACCTTCCACCTCATGTAGCCTCTCCCTCCTCAAAGAACAAATTTTAAAAATGCCTAGGTCATTCATATCTCATTCCCTAAATTTAAAGAGATTTTGTAACTGGTAGGAAAATGCAAATATATTTTTTTCTTTTTTTTAATTAAAAATGTTTTAACACTTTATGCATATTCCTCCTACCAAGTTTTAACAACAGTCTTAAAATTTGGAATTCTTTGGCTCACACATGAGGCACCAGATTGCTAAATATGTGAGATTTGGGCTTGCATTGTAGAAAGGTCTTTATATACTTAAGGTGCTAAAAATAATAATTCCTCTAGCTCAGGCAGTAGTAGAGGTCTGAGACAGGAGAATCACTAATTAGAGAACAGCCTATGAGTTTGGGTACTAAATCTGGCAGCTTCAGAAAATCTAGACTAGGTTAGCCAGGGCAGAAAGCATTTGAGAAAACAGGGGAAAGAGGATGAAAGAAAAATGAAAAGGAAGAGAAGATAAATGAAAGAATGAATATTGAGTTGAATGCAAATGAGGGTTAGTAGAAGAATGAAATGGGCCCAAAATATGTCATGCCATGAATTCATTTTGGTCAAATGCAGTCCCCCTGATGATTGGCTTGCATTGAGCCAGAAAGAGATTTTTTAAAAATGAATCAAACATTTTTTTCATTCTGCACTGTTTCTGTTAGATGAGACTTGGGATGTGGATTTCTCTATATTCTGTTCTCTTGTCATATTGAAATCTTTCACTGAACCCACCAGGTGATCGATATATCTGGAATGAACTGAGATGAACCAGATTACAATGATGTGAGAAGAAAGCTGCTTTTTTTTTTTACTATAAATCATTAATTCTCTCTTATTAATACAGAATCTGTAATACTCTGCATGACTGATTGATTAAATTAAACTACTTATCACCTGAAGAGAGTTTTTTCATATGAAAAAAATATTGGCTTAAAGGGATATAACAAGAAACCTCTGAGAATACGTGATTACAGGGATGCCTAAGGCATACACAAAGTTGAGTTTAGTATTTTTTTTTAACCACCATTGAGGTGACCTGGGAATTTTTTACATGGAAATTGTCAGAATAATAAAGCATTCATTATATATTTTTTCTAATCAAGTAAATCAGAATTTTGCACATTACTTCCAGAAACCTATTTAACGCATTGGGATGCTTTTAGGGACAAATTAATTTCCAAAGTAAAAAAAAAAAAACCTAACCTTATTTCTATCCAATTGTCATGAAGATGAGTATTTAAATCTGGTGTTTTCTTAAATTCTGTTCTTTCCAATTTAATATGTCCTGAAATGGGAGTCATCTGCTAATTTTGCTGAATTTAAGGAGGATTCCTTTGGATAGCCAATCCATTGTTATAATTTTGAGGTAATATTTTTAGAAATATAATGTATAATATTAGACTAAAAGTAAGAAATAGAAATATGACCAAATTGTTTTTATAGTATTTTCTTCTCTACTTAATAAACTATAAATACACATGGATATTCACTGCTATAGGGAGATATTTTAGGTATAAGGTAAAGGTTGATAGTGGAGTTCTAGAACTGTGATTTCATTCTTTTAGAGTATTGCCAGGATAGAAACTTCATCTACAAAGGCAGATTAGCATCTTAAAAGTAATATTTAGTCTTCCAGAGTTGTCTCAGTCCGGAGAAGTTGTGACTTGCCCATTATCAAACATACTATTTGTCAGAGGTTAGACTTGAATCTAAGTCTTCCTGACTCCAACTTAGGCATCCTGTTCATTAATAAACATTGTCTCAAAATATATTTTTTAAATGTACTGGAAATGCAGTAATAAATTTTGTCTATGCTCTGCATCTAATGAAAAGGACAAATAGTTTTACCTTATAGAGGTCACTCATCCCCATTGTTTTTGTTATCTATATTAGCTTATCCATATACAAGTCTGAACTTATATTGTGGTAATATCTGAAACCTTTTCTTTTATCTCTGTAGGTTCAGTCGAAGGGGAAATCTGTCCAATACTCAACAAATTTGACAAATGAGGGAAATGAGGACTAGAGAATCACATATGGGGGAAGAGTCAATTATTGCTTATTTTCTTACAATTACTTAAGCTTTTAAAGACAACAACACATGTTTAAGGTACTTCATTAAAAAGGAGAGGTGGAAGATGAAATGCATTATTCATCTTTGTGAGTTACTAGGACTAGGTAAACACAATGGGGACAAAATATAATGCCCCAGACCCTTCTGATGTGTATGTTTTGGGTCCTGTGCCAGACATTTTACACTAAAAAGGATGTTGATGCAAGCAATCTGTTTCCCAAGCTGTTCAGTGAGAAAATGATGCCTCCGGGCATAGTAAAATAGAGAGAGATGCTTCTTACTCAACCATTGTAGTTGAGGAAATGAGAGTGTACATATTTATTCAGTTTCCAGAATGCAAGTAATTCCTCATGCCTAGCTAAAACAAAAAATGTTGCTGATGCAATTTCTCTTGAGCACTGATATCTTCAGGTCCCAAGAATCTAACTCTACAGGAAAGAATTATCTAATGTATTAGAGCATATGTGTTAAAAAAAAAAAAAGAGAGAGAGAATTGGACATGAAATCAGAAGATCTGACTTCCAGATCTGCCATCTCCTAGGTGTGTGACCTTGGACAAATTATTTTTATTTTCTGGTCCTCAATTCACTCATCTGTCAAATTTGTTGATAGGGCTATATGATTCTGAAGGTCCGTGTTACCCTTTTGTATTATGATCCATTAGATTTTGTTTCATTATTTTTAATTAAAGGAAACAGAGCATGCTGTCCAATGTATAGAGTAGAATGTCTATAACATATTGTCAACAATATTAATAATAAATAGCATTGATATATCACTTTAAGGTTAGCAAAACACTTCAAATATATTATCTTATTTCATCCTCATGAAACCCTGTGAGATAGATGTGAATAAGATCCTTGTTTTATAGATGAGAAAAAAAAATTATGTGATTTGTTCAAGGTCATACCATTCATTCATCTGAAGAAGGTCAACAAACATAGATGCTTCTGTCTACAAGTCCAGCGCTCTATCCATTATAAAACATAAGAGCTAATCAAGGATAAGAGGTGATAAAGGCAATTTTCAGGGGCTAAGGTCCTATTTATTTCACTTCTGCAATTAGGTAGCACAGTGGATAGAGCACTGGATCTGGCGTCAGGAAGTCCTACATTCAAATACAACCTCACACTAGCTGTGTGACCCAGAGCAAGTCACTTTAGCTTTATTTGCCTCAGATTTTTCATCTGTAAAATGGGGGTAATTATAGCACCTACCTTGTAGGGTTATTGTGAGGAACAAATGAGATAATAATTGGAAAGTACTTAGTACAATACCTGGCAAAGCGTTATGTAAATGTTAGCTGGTTTGCTGTTTCTCACATCTGAGCAATGATCTGTATTGGCAAACAGCATTCTTACTAAGATCACAAATCTAATAACCTAGGATTTGTTTTTGTCTTTCTCAAAATACAGTAACCAATTCTATCTTTGGATAGCATCTTGAAATTCCTTATTTGAAACTACTGTTCTCTTTCATAGTAAAAATTTCCATACAAAAGTCCTGTAATTTATTATTAAGATCACATTCAACATTTACACGATAGGAAACTCTGTTTCACCAGTTGACATGGTTTAAAAAGCAAGGACAAGGCTCTATGAAAGAAGTTTTTTTTTTTTGTTGTTGTTGTTTTTGTTTTTTCAAGAACATATATTCTAAGGGTACATACCTTTATAACAGATCAGACCAAATATAAGAAGACATTGTAGGGGTTTGTTTAAGAGCTTTAAAGGAACTGATCAGAGATGGATTAAAGTTAATAACAATTTAAACTGACCAAAAACTAAATGCATGAAGCAAATTCTCTATTGTTGTTTGCTCCTAATTCCTTCCAAAATAACCTAACCTATTTCTGAACATTTACTTTGTTAAAAATTTAAATAAAGTTGTCTTTTATTCATTCTAGAGAGGGAACTGTTTACAGTAAACACTGGTCTTTCTGTGCTTTCACAAAGAAGACCTGACGAAAAGCTAGTAATCTAGTTATTACTACTACCATAATTTTATATCTTTTGTTGAAACTCAGGCAGTCTGTGAAGGGTTACCACTGCAGAGATGTCAAGTCAGTGATTTTGCATTAAGAACTAACTTGAGATTGTTTCTGCTGTCAATTCACAACCATTCATAATTTAAATGAATATGGTACTAAAAATGTGTTTTATTGATTTGTGGTTGTTCTATTCAGGGAAAGCACATTGAAATATGTTATGGTTAATCTTCTTTTGTGGCAAATTGATTCATTGTTGTAAATAAAGCAAAGTGCCAGAATGAGCTTAAGGTAACAGTGAGGTTTATTGTATATGTATTGTAATAGTCATGATAAATTCCATTATTAAAAGACAGAAATAAATTTGTTTCCCATAAGCACCAAAAGCAAGCTGGGAATTTTTTGCTGTTCAATTTAGTCTCTTAAAATTTAAGATCTCAGGGCAGCTAGGCGGTGTAGTGGATAAAGCTCTGGTCCTGAAGTCAGGAGGACCTAAGTTCAAATCTAGCCTCAGACCAAACACTTGACACTTACTAGCCGTGTGACCTTGGGCAAGTCACTTAACCCCAATTGCCTAAAAAACGAAACAAAAAAATTAAGATCTCTATGGCCTCTTTGATAGTCCATATGGTCAGGCTACTTGAAACTTTCAAAAGTTAAACATGATGAGGAAATAAATGATTTTGTTCTGACTAATGGCAAAGCAAAAATCTTTTCTGATGTGCATGGTAGAAATTTTGTTCCACTGATTGACATGGTTTAAAAGCAAAGGCATGTCTCTGTGAAAGAAACTTTTTCTCCCAATAGCAAATATCCTAAGGGACATGACAGTTTAGGCCAAAATATATGAAGATATTGCTTTTATTGGAGAACACTAAAGGAACAGATGACGGATGGACTAAAGTTTCATCATCATCAATAGCAAAGAAGTTAGCAAAGTACTTTAAATATATTACATCTCATTTGGCCCTCATGAAACCCTGTGAGATAGATGTAAATAAGATTCCTGTTTTATAGATGAGGAAAGATGTGTGATTTTAAAACATTTCTTTACTGTTCCTAAATGGGTCCTCTTTTCTGAAAGTTTCTCAAATAGGAAAATTAAAAGCCTATTTTTGTTCCTTGAATTAATTCACAAAGTAATTTATGGGCCTATCAATATCATTCTTTCAAATTCTTAAAAATAAAATGACTGAAATGTAACATTTACATAATAAATGATTGCAAAATCTGATATATTCAACCCTTTAACTTTTTTCTCTGAAAATTCATAATCCTTTCAACATATTATTTGCAAAATCAGGACTCATTTCTTCCAGATATTCATCTACAATCTTACTGTTTTGAATACAAATGGTTTGGTAAAAGTGTCCTCAAAAAGAATAGCCTCTAACTTTTTGTTCTTCTAGCAACTGATACACTATTATGCCACGTGACTATCACAAGATCTAATAGAATTGACATAAAATGTCAGAAAGGCAAAAGAATAACCCAACAAAAAAGTGGCATGTAGGCACTTTAACTAATTTCTCAAATGCACAAGGGGAATCCAGAAATTAATAAGCATGCATTATGCAAGCATATGCAAATTTGTTAACCTTCATGAGGCACAAGGGAAATATATAAACTAATATGCATACTTACTGGTGGATTGCTAGGGTAGATACATGCTTCAACACCATTTCTCTAATGTCATTCATTTGATTTAGGCCCATTTTTTCATGTTTTCAGTTATTTCATTAATACGGATTTACAGCAGTGTATTGTAAAAGGGAGTCAAATAACTGAGTAAAGATTGAGGTGGGGTCAGGTATTGTTATAAATTAGAAACCATTAAATAACAAGTCATGCTGCCTTGGAACACTTTCAGAAATCTAGTTTCTCTCCAAGGATTCACTGATCTCATTAAAGAAGTGTACTTTAAGGCTGTAATGAATTTACAATGAATTTTTAAGAGTTTTAAGAAGAGTTGCATTATTTATTAAAGGGGTTTGTTTATAGAAACTTTTTCACAGAACATTTAGATACTTTTAAAATGTTGGTATTTGTTATGTTTCTATTTACCCATGTTATTTTACAGCATTTTTCATGTGGTTGATCTAGAAATAAGGATGAAGTACCAGATTAAGATTAAAAAAAAAGATAATCCAACACCATCAAGTGGATCCTACCCCATTCATTTTCTCTCTCTTCAAACCACCCTTCCCAGAAACTCTTAGACTTCTGGAAAACAAGAAGACTCCTCTCCAATGGGTTCTTTTTGCCTCCGGTGTTCTATGCTCAACGCCATTTTCCCTTGGACTTTATGTGTACTTGAGAAAAGGTATTTCACAGACTTCTGGAAGGATGTTTTCTACTAATTGTTCTTAGAATACCACCTTGGTAAATGTTGTTGTATCACTTAGTTGTGTCTGACTTTATTACCCTATGGACCATAATATGCCAATACTATCCATGGGGTTTTCTTGGCAAAGATATTGGAGTGGTTTGCCATTTCCTTCTCCAGTGGATTCAGGCAAACAGAGGTTAAATGACTTGCCCAAGATCACACAGTTAGTAAGTGTCTGAGGCTGGATTTGAATTCAGGTTGTCCTGTCACCAGGCCCAGCACTGAGCCACCTAGCTGCCTCCTTAGTACACTACCTTAGAAAATACCCTTTCCTAGGCGCACAGGCCCTGGAGTCAGGAGGACCTGAGTTCAAATTCGGTCTCAGACCAGACACTTGACACTTACTAGCTGTGTGACCCTAGGCAAGTCATTTAACTCCAATTGCCTCACAAAAAAATACCCTTTTCTAGAAGTTAATTAAATCTGGCTGATTGATTGGCATCAAAAGATGGTCATGGAGGAAGCACAATGTGGGGGGATTTATAAGGTATTACATTAGAAAGATACCCCCAAACCCTTCAGAGCTATATCCTATAAATCCTAAAGAGATGTATAGCAACTACACTTTGGAGACCTGCTATTTTAAGTGTAATCTGGAAGAGCAAACTCCAAAACATGCAATTATCTCATTTCATCTATCTGATAACCCTATAGAGACATTGGTTATACAATATATAGACCATTGTAGTCTAATACAAAAAAGAGGAAAAATCATCTTATTAAATATTCCTTAACTTGTTAACCATGTTAGCTTCTATTTTTCATGAAAAGCAACATTCTGATTCATGGAAAGGAAATAAAGCATGTAGTAGATGAAAAGGTATCAGTGTGTGTGTGCGTGCATGCACATTCATATGTGTATGCATACATAGAAATTGTGCCTTCAATACCCACATTTTAAAATATAAAACATAAATCCATAACAGATGTCAATAAAGAGATAATAACATTGTACAATGATGGCCTAAGTATCAACATCAAATGTGTCATAAAACAGGGAGACATTTTTGACCAGAGGTGTTCTCCAAAGTGTCAGAAGAGTTTCCCTAGCAACATCAATAATAACCAGATTTCTGTTCTTAGATGACATTGGATGTTTGCATCAAGCCCTGACACATTAAAGGATCTGTTAAATGAGATTCATGGTCATTCAAAGGGTATCAGTCTATTCACCTATCCTAAAAAAAAAAGTGGATGAAAAATAAATGCTGCCAGGGTATGACATGTAGATGAACTACATGATTAGAGAAGCAGTGGGCAGCCTATTAATCTTGTCCAAGTAAAAAAGTGTCTTAAATAGGCACTGCAGATACACAATGCTCTGTACTAAAAATTGAGAGAAAAAAGTTCTATAACCCATTTGGTATATGCTTATTACTTTCAATAATTACAAGCTGATTGCTGTGACAAAAATATATATATTTAATGTCAATACTTTCCTAGGCTTAATATTTGACTTTGAATCATTAAACATTTTAATTTCAAAAAAAATTAAAATTTCACTTAAGTCAGAAAGCAATGGATAGATTCATGGTGAACATCCATAATATGTTGCATCTTATCAATGTAGACCTAAGTGCAAGTGGCATAAAAGTTATCATTAAGTAATATAGGACTGGGGAATAATATTGGTTAGTCTTGGGGCAAGGTAAGGAACAACAAATAGATAGCTGAACTGCTATACAGGCAAGAGCTTAATAAATGTATACTGAATACTAAATGAACCAGAGTAAGGTCTCCATCCAGGAAATTGGGCGATTCTTCTATGGCTATTTTTTTTGGGGGGGGGGTGAGGCGATTGGAGTTAAGTGACTTGCCCAGGGTCACACAGCTAGTAAGTGTTATGTGTCTGAGGCTGGATTTGAACTCAGGTCCTCCTGATTCCAGGTCCAGTGCTCTATCCACTTAGCTGCCCCATCTATGGCTACTTTAAAAGGGCATAAAAGAAACAATCATGTATTAAGTGCCTACTATGTGCCAAGCAATGTACTAAGCACTTTACAAACATCTCATTTAATCGTCACGCAACCCTGTGAGGTAGGTGTAATTAAAATCAAGGAAACTGAGAAATGGAGGTTAAGTGACTTATCCAGGGTCATATAGTAAGTATCTGAGACCAGAGTAGAACTCAGGTGTTCCTGACTTCCCAGTCCTCTATCCATTATATTGTAGAGCATCCTAAACAAGAATCCCAGAAAAGCAGAAATTGTGAAGGGGTTAGAGTTTCTATTAGTGAAGGTGGTAAACATACAGATGATATAACATATTCACTAAAGTATCCAAATTTTTTACCTATGATTACTAACTAAAGATTTTCTACTTAAATTACCTGGATTGCACTATGTGAATCACTTCTATATATTGAAATCAAAACTACCAATCTTCCTATTGTCATATATTAGACTTCTTTTTGTAATGTATAGATATCACAAGGTTTTTTTCATCATTTTCCTAGAGATTGACTTTTTTACACATCCATGAAGCTGTTCTAAAAATGAATTCCCATTAGGAAGCTGTAGCATATGGCAGAGATGTTCAAAACAGAAAATTGGATAAAGATTCTAGACACTGACTCATGAATTCTGTTTTTATGCTCTGAGTCTTAAGTTTCCAAAGTATTTAAGGGCCAGATGGAATAGCAGTTTCCTGTGTCTCCATCATTTTATTTTTTAAAATGATCAGTTTGATTTTGTTTACATCAAATGGGAGTGCAAAAAGAAATGCTCACTTGCGTTTTCTTGAAGTTTTGTAACAGGAAAATGTTTACATTCAGTCTAAGATACATGATCTAACTGCATTCATTTAGAAATTCAATATGAAATAAAATTAGCTTTCCAAAGTACAACCAAGAAGCCTATTTTGAATGAAAATTAGAGCTGAAGACTACTCAGAGATGCTATTTATTTAATTTTGGGGGGCTGTTATATATGACCAAGGCTTCAAGAAAATCAATTTTTTTCCTAGAGAAAGAACTATTCCAAATTCAAGATATAGTTTCAATTTAATTTGGTCATGAGGCAAATGGTGATTAATCTTTCTATTCTAAGGTAAGTTTGAGTCCACTCTGAGAAATGTTTTTCCATGTGCACTCCACAACATAGTCCCACATCCTTTTCTTTTTTTACCTCTACCGTTTTCTTCTCTACTTTGTCAGATAATTTAATCTTCCTTAGTCAATGCTATAGTAGGAAAAGACATGTAAATTCATATTTGAAACTATGGAGAACAGAAGCCATGAAAATAGAAGAGTAAGCATTTAATACTAGACCAGTCTCACACCCGAAATTTTCAAAAGAGGCAAGCAGCTAGATCTTCAATGACCAGTCTCTCAAAAATAAATGATCTGAAAAGTTTTGTTTCACTTAAAGAGATTCAGGATAAGAGATTAATTATCATCTTTCATTTATTATAAAAGTATAGTCAGATGGTTCTCAATGAATTTCTATACAACTCATTTATTCACCCAAACAGATGGAAATACTTTCACACACCAACATCCCAACATTGCAACATGAGGACATGTTTATATCTTCATTTAGGTCATGTCTGATAACCATAGGTATAGCCCATATCTATATCTTTATTATTTCACTTGGTGATCTCATCAGCTGCCATGGTTTCAATTATGATCTCCATGCAAATGACTCTCAGATCTATTTGTCCAGTCCTAGCCTCTCTCCTCCCATCTCCAACTGCCTACTAGACATATTAAACTGGATGTGCTACAGACATCTAAACTTAACAATTTAGACTGTGAATTCCATGAAAGCAGAAACTGGA
Source organism: Vombatus ursinus (assembly GCF_900497805.2). Lineage (NCBI taxonomy): Eukaryota > Metazoa > Chordata > Mammalia > Diprotodontia > Vombatidae > Vombatus > Vombatus ursinus. Next base: position 9,473,399 of record NW_020949351.1, read on the forward strand.
ATTCATATTTTTATGTTTTATTTGTTTATTATTTTATTCATGTATTTGTAATTTTGTATTTGGTTGTTTTTATTGTGTTTTGTTTTTGCCCTTCTTTGTATCATCAGTGTCCAGAACATAGTGGGTACTCAACAAATAATAGTTGACTGTCTGAAAAAGAAAAATCCCTAATTTGAAAATGCAGTGAGTTGAAAATAAGTCACAAGAACAACAATGGCAATAATAACAACAATGACAAGGAGACAATCGGTCATCAAACTAAATGTCACGTGCATTGATTCTATCCCAAACCATCCCATTATATCAAAACTTGTTCAATATATGTATCATCTCTCATATTCACACACAAAATAACTGTTCCTTCCCAATTCAAATTCACTTTGCTTCTGATTTTAAAGTGCCACCTTCATATCCCAAATGTCTTTGCCATCTTATACGTATTCAGAGTAGATAGAAATAATGACAATAGTGACACTCATCCTAAGATGGGGGCTATTGCCCCCAGAGTTTCACTATGTTTTATATTTCCTCAAAGTTTGTTCCTACATTCTCAGACTCATTTGTATCTGTTTTTGTTGATTGTAGAAGTGTTCTGAAATGGATCTCAATGTATTACTACACATTTCATAATCCAATCAAATAGAAATGATTTTACTCAATTTCTTACCCACCACCATAATACTGAAACATCTAAAGGTCCTTTTATCTATTGTGGGAGAAGTCTTTGGACTCTTTGCTGCATATTCATATTATACAGGTAATAAGTATGCTCTGGCTTACTATTATAGAACAACGCCATCTACATTCCCCTTTTAGGGTGCTAGGGGCAATCTTGAGAGTTTGGGGAATCTCTTATCTAATGCAATTGAACTGAGCCCCCATTGGTTGAGTTCTCCCTACTGTTATCCACTAATGTCAAGGCAGGGAAATAATTGAGGCTTCTATTCACAGCACAATGTGTGGGCCTTCAAAAGTGAGGGCCCAAGGTTTTTCTCATTACAGCGTTCTCTCCCCTGAAGTCATCAGAAAATAATTCAAACCAAAATCAAAAATCTACCAAAAGAGAGGAAGTGGATGAGGATAACTAACTAAGACATTTTAAGAACACTCCCAATTCCAATCTCCAAACTACACATAATCAGAGACTGATGTTAATGACATGGTTAGCAAACCAGAATCAGTTACAATATGTCTAAGCACGCTCCAAAATCTCACAAAGGCACTTCCATTACATACCTAATGACTCTCCTAGAAGCATGCTCCCAAAACTTTTCCAAATATGAAGTAACATCAGAGGCCATTTGCTCATATACCAGTCTCCCACTATACTTGAATCATGGAGTAACAGAGCAAACATTAGTGCAATTAAGCAGTAGAAGTCCTAAGACCATATTTATTATCTTCAGTATATTAGGTCAATTTTGAGGACCTATGTAGCTATTAATTCCACCTCTGTAATATCTCTTCAATCTGTCTCTTTCTCTATATTCCTAATGCCACAACCTGCATATAACCTCATCCACTTTTCACCTTTCTTCAAGGATATGTTCAATCCTTCCTCCAATTCATGCTTCATAATGTTGCCAAAATGCCTTTCTCTATATATCTAGTCCTCTTATTCCTTTGTTAAATAATTTGAGTGGCTTCCTATTTCTTTATGAGAAAAATTCAAACCCCTTTGCCTTACATTCAAAATTCTGTATATCTGGTTCCAATCTACCTTTCAAGAAATCTCAATTCTGAAATGAAATGATATTACGCAGATAGAATCAACAAGAGTAGGCAACTAATTGAATATAAGGAGGAAAGAAGAGGAAAGAAATGAAGATGACTCCAAGGTTCTAAACCTGGCTGACTAGAAATATGGTAATGTAACATTGTGTACTTTAATTATGTATATTCATATTTTATCTTTCTATTACCATTAGGCCACATGGCCTAGTTGATAGAAAGCTGGCCTCAAAGCCCAAGAGACCTGGATTCAAGCCCTGTTATTAATACATACTGGCTACATAACCCCGGGCAAATTATTTACATTTTCCATAATTTAGGCAACATCTAAGTCTAGAAGTTGTAGAAGAGTACCTGCCTGCATTGGTAGAGGGAGTTTCCTTATGTGGGAGTCCCCAATACCACTGGAAAAGTCTATCCCTAGCCCTCTACTAGACTAAAAGCTTCATGAGGGCCTAGAACAAATACATACATATGTGTATATGTATATACATAAATGTGTATATAAATGTGCATATGCATATGTATTTCTGTATGTGTGTATGTGTCCCTTCCTGCCTTGGTATCAATAGCAGATACAGATTGTTTATCAAATGTTCCCTGAAATATTGAAAAGTATTAATTTTACCTTATAATTCAGACTCTGTACTAATTCAGATTGGTTTTATTTTAATTGATTCAAAGTAATAATTAGACCTATTTAATGTTTTTTAAACTCCCACTTACTATTAATTTTGTTACCCTATTTATATTATTATCCTCAAAACCATTAACTTATTTATCTTCTTTGCTTAGATATATGAAGGATTTATTATTTTTGCAACATGGGGAAATCTCTTTGTACCAATGCAGATCACACCTTGAAACCTGTCTATGATGGACTACGTAAGTCCTAAGAAGCTGTCAAAATCATATGGTGGAAGAGTCCCACATCTAATAAGTCGCAGAAGCAGGAATCGAACCCAAGTCTTCCTGATTCTGAACCCAGCAATCTCACCTACACCATGCAACCCTTATGGAAAAGAGGCCTGCCAATTCTGTCACTACCAGAACCGACTACCACCAAAGAAGCAACAAGGCATCCTGAAGGTCAACTAAGAGGCAGCATGTGCCAGTGAGGTCAAACTTTATTATAATCTCCTTGAGTATCACCTCCTTTCAGGCCTAAGTGGAGGCAAGCAAATAGCCTAAGCCTAAGAACCTTATTAATAGCAATACTCCACACAACCCCTACTCCAGACCTCTGACTCTGTTTCCAGAATTAACCCTACAGCTACTGACCAAAGGAGCAACCCTTGTGTTAAAGTGATCTAGCAACTACCTCTGCAGGGACTACAGCCCTTGACTCCTCAGCAGTCACAAATAATGAAGAATGGAAAAGCAAAATGATCACCACAAAAGTCAGTGAAACTATCAAATGTCTCATAGTCAGAAAAGATATGGCTTCATCAATGGATATGGCATTTAAAAATATAAATTTCCATCTGCTTTGCCATTATACCCTAAAAACTACTGTGCCATTCCATCTACCATATAGCTGGAGCCTCTTAGATATAGTATCTCCTATTAAGATGTGTTGAGAGCAGGGACTTGTTTTTTTGTTTGTTTGTTTGTTTGCTTTTTGTTTATTTTATGTGTATCACCAGCATTTAGCACAGTGCATCACACATAATAAGCAATTAGGTGTTTTTTCATTCACTCATTTATACATTAATTGTACTCCTGCTCCCAACCATCTCATAATAATTTTAAAAAGTAAACTATTCAACCATATTAATTGATAATATTTATTCTTCTGAATACATTTAGATTTATTTTAGTGCTTATGCATATTTTTAAAAAGAAATTTATTAACTATGTAGTTACTTTTTACGAGGCAGAACATAGAAACTGGGGAGTTGGATTCAAATCTGTGCTCAGATACTTATAGTTGGGCTTAAGTAAGTCTTTCTCTCTGAGCCTCTGTTTACTCATGTATAAAATGAGGATAATAGCATTTACCTAACTTACTTCTTAGAGTTGTGAGAAAAGCATTTTGTCAGCCATGTTAATGTATATGTAGTATATCTACATGGAAGCTAACCTCAGAGTCAGAAAGACCTGCCTGTGGCACATGTTGGTTGCGGCATATTGGGTAAGTCACTTAGCCTCTTAGTACCCTCAGGTAGTTTAATCCTCTGAGAATTAGATTGCAGAGCATTGATGGATATTCAATGACAGAGTGGTTTTCTCAATGAGTGTCCTTGAATCCCCATTACTAATCCAGGAGGGGAAAATATTCTAATAAAAAAGTTGTGGTCAGGAGACCTAGATATAAATCCCAGTACACTTGATAATTCTTGTTACTTACCTTATGGAGTTTTGTTTTGTACAGTGAGGAAAGAATTTTGTAAATCTTAAAACACCATGAGAATGTGAGTTATCATTATGAGAATTTCTTTGATTTCATCACAGTTACTTAAAGGCAGGCTTTTTTTTTTAATGTAGTGTTTTCAAAATCATATTCAGCACCAGAAAGTATCAGAATCTAAAAGCAATAGAAAAATAAAAAACATGGAAGCTTTGAAGGACTGTTCTACTAAAGTCAAATTACACTATCATTAATCAATACAAGACCTTCAAAAGAGACTTTAGATAGTGAATTTTCAGCTATGGATTCAGTCATAAAATAGGGCCTGAGACATAGATCTATCTTTCCCAGATTCCAGGTTCACACTAAGTAAAACCAGATGGTTTCTGAGAATAGCAATGAAATACCCAGTCAGCCAATGATTCAGGAAAAGTGACAGATTCTGATAATATGTGCAGCCTGGACAATAATGGAGAATGAGTTGAATGTGAGATTCATAAATCATTAGAATGGTTAGGATTCAGATCATTTCCAAAGCCCCTGCATGTTGAATATTTTTCAAGATACCATATAAACATTTCATAGGTAACCTGCACAGACAGTCATGAGTCCTGCTCACTAAAGCTAGAATAAGTTGGGGGGAAAAGTAAATTCCCACAAATGAAAGAAGAATATAGCAGTCTATGTTCCAGATAAGATAGAACATGATAGCTGTTGTAGCATTTCTTAAAATGAAACATGAGGACTTCCAGGAGCCAAGATGGCAAAGTAGGCAGTAAATTGCTCTAACTCTCCAATATTTGCCTCCAAGCAACCATAAAATAGTGCCCCAAAAGAAATCCTGGAACAGTAGAACCAGCAAAAAGGTGAGGTGAAACAATCTCTTAGCCCAAGAAACTTGGAAGATAGGCAAGAAAGGTCTGTCTCACTTGGATAAAGAGGAATGCTGTCCAGGACACGAAGCATCCCAGCAAGCCTCACCTCAGTAAACCAGCTCAGGAGATCTTGAGCCCCAGTGCAGTGGAGCAGACAAACACCAACATCAGCACCACCCATGTGCCTTAGGATAGCCATGGGAATTGGCAGACTCTAGCTCCAAGAACCACCGTGTGCTTCAGCATAGCCCCCTGGCAAATGGATAAACACCAACCTTGGGTGCCTAAGCAAACAGGAAGTATCAAGCAGTCTAACTGCCATATGCTTTAGGTAAATGCAGAAACACCTCACCAGCCTCCTCACATGTCAGACACCAGCACTAAGACCCTGGGTCAGCAACAGGTAAACTGCCAGACCCCTATAGCCTCCAGCAGGGCCGGTAATATCCCACCCCACCCCCTCAGCACAGCACCAGACACAAGGGTTCCCTTTGGATCTCAGGGCAACATCAGTGCAGCACCAGGTAAACAGGAAGGGCCTGCAGCCCCTGGCACAAGAAGCCTGAGATAGTGCCCCTTCCATTCTGGGAGCAGAGCTCAAATTTAAAAGAAAGGAAAAAGGCCAAAAAAGATGAGCAAAAAATCAATTAAAAAGAATCTGACCATAGAAAGTTAGTGTGGTGACAGTGAAGATCAAGACACAAACTCAGAAGAGGACAACAATGTCAAAATACCTATGAGCAAAACCCCAAAGAAAAATGGGAAGAGGTCTCAAGTCCAGAAAGAGCTCATGGAAGAGTTCAAAAAGTAGGTTCAAATCATATAAGAGAAGTAGAAGAAAAATTGAGAAAAGAAATGAAAGTAATGCAAGAGAATTATGAAAAAGAGTCAACAGCTTAGAAAAGAAAGCAACCACTTAAAGAGTAGAAATGGAAAAAGAGATACAAAAATCCATTGAAGAAAATAACTCCTTAAAAAGTATAATTGGCCAAACTGAAAAGGAGGTACAAAAGTTAACTAAGGAGAAAAAAGCTCCTTAAAAGTTAGAATTGAGCAAGTGGAAGCAAATGATTCTACAAGACAGCAAGAGTCAATCTAACAAATTCAAAAGAATGAAAAAAAAACAGAAGAAAATGTAAAATACCTCATTGGAAAAACAACTGACCTGGAAAATAGAGACAATGTCTGAAAGCAATAATCAAAAGGAGGATCTAGACAGATTTTTCAAGAAATTATCAAGGAAAACTTGCTTGATATCCTGGAACCAGAGGACAAAATAGGCATTGAAAGAACCCACTGATCACCTCAGAAAAGAAATCCAAAAGTGAAAACTCCAAGGACATGATAGTCAAATTACAGAATTATAAGGTCAAGGGAAAAAATACTGCAAGTGGCCAGAAAGAAACAATTCAAATATCAGGGAGTCACAATCAGTATCACACAGGACTTAGCAGCTACAACATTAAAGGACATGGAATATTATATTCTGGAGGGCAAAAGAGCTACTACTACAACCAAGAATCACCTACCTGGAGAAATTAAGCATAATACTTCAAGGGAAAATGGTCATTCAATGAAACAGAAGGATTTCAAATTTTCATAAGGAGAAGACCGGAACTGAACCAAAAATTTGACCTCCAATATCAAGACCTAAGAGAAGTTAAGAAAGGGGAAAAGGGAAAAGAAAACATAAGGGATTCAATGGAACTGAACTGTTTACATCCCTATATGGGAAGATGATACTTGTAATTCTTAAAAATTGTACCGCTAATTATACAACCAGAAGGAATATACATAAACAGAATGTATGAGTATAAGGTGAATTTGAGGGAATGACATAAAAATAATTAAGGGATGAGAAAGAGTAGTACATTGGGTACAGAAGGAAGGGAGAGGTAGAATGGGTTAAATTATTTCACATGAAGAAGTACAAAAAACCTATTACGGTGGTGGGAAAGATGGGAGGGTGAGCAATGAGCATCGTTTGAACCTTATTTTCATCAGTATTGGATCAAAGAGGACATAATAGGCACAGTCAGTTAAATATAGAAATCTATCTCACCTGACAGGAAAGTAAGAGGAGAAATTAAGTAAAAGTGGGGGGATAGGGGGAGCTGACAGAAGAGAGGGCAGAACAGGAGAGACAGTAGACAGAAGCAATACACTGTTGAGGAGGGAAAGAGGGAAAAGAGAGAGAGGACAAACAGGAGGAAAATAGGATGGAGGAAAAGACACAGTAATCATAACTGTGAATGTGAACTGAATGAACTCTCCCATAAAATGGAAGTGGTTAGCAGAGCGGATCAAAAACCAGAATCCTACAATGTTGTTTACAAGAAATACACGAAGCAGAGACACACATATAGATAAAGGTAAGGGACTGGAGCAGAATCTACTATGCTTCAGCTGAAGTAAAAATAAAGTAGTGGTAGCAATCTTGATCTCAGACAAAGCAAAAGCAAAAATAGACTTAATTAAAAGAAATAAGGGGGGAAACTACATCTTGCTAAAATGTACCATAGGCAATGAAGGAATAGCAATACTAAACATATCTGCACCAAGCGGTATAGCATCCAAATTTACAGTGCCTCCCCTCCAGCAACACCAGCAATCCCCCACCCCCTCAGCACATCATTAGATACAAGGATCCCCCATAGGTCTCAGGGCAACATCAATACAGGACTAGGTAAATAGCTGGGGCCTGTAGCCCCTGGCACAAGAAACCTGAGACAGTGCCCCTTCCATTCCAGGAGCAGAATTCAACTTCTAATTCAAGCCTTTGACACCACCTCCTTCAGCATCTTCTCCCATCTGATTGGAGGGCTATAGGGTAGAATATTAAACTTCTCTATATGCCTTCCTTTAAAGAAGTTAGTAACTTATCTCCTCCCCTTCTACATGCCTGTTGGGCAAGATAGATTTCTATATTCAACTGACTGTGTATATTTGCTCTTTGAGCCAATACTGATGAGAGTAAGGTTCAAATGATGCTCATCACCCACCTGCCCATCTTTCCCTTCATTGTAATAGCACTGTAACTAAATTTTGATTAGGGAAATTCAAATAGCTCTGAGGTACCACTTCACACCTATCAGATTGGCTAATATGAAAAAAAAAGGAAAATGATAAATATTGGAGAGGATGTGGGAAAATTGAAACATTAACGCATTGTTGGTGGAATTGTAAACTGGTCCAACCATTGGAACTATGTCCAAAGGGCAACCAAATTATGCATACCCTTTGATCTAACAATACCACTACTAGGTCTGTATCCCAAAAAGATTATCAAAAATGGAAAAGGACTTACATGTGCAAAAATGTTTATAGCAACTCTTTTTGTGTTGGCAAAGAATTGGAAATTGAGGGAATACCCATCAATTGGGGAACAGCTGAACAAGCTGTATACATGAATGTAATAGTATACTATTGTGGAATAAGAAATGATGAATAGGCAGATTTAAGAAAAAAAACCTGGAAAAACTTGTATGAGCTGACACAAAGTGAAATGAGCAGAATTAGAAAAAAACATTGTACACAGTATCAGTAACATTGTGTGATGATAAACTCTGAATGATTCAGCTCTTCTCAGCAACACAATGATCTAAGAGAAGTACACAGGACTCACAAAGGAAAATGCTATCCACATCCAGATAAAGAACTGATGGACTCTGAATGCAGATTGAAGCATATTTTTCCCTTATTTCATTCTTTTTCATGGTATTTTTCTTTTTGGTCTGTTTCTTCTTGCACAACTGTAACTAATATGCAAATATGTTTTGCACAATAGCATATGTATAACCTAAATCAAATTGCCTTCCATTTTTTGGAAAAGGGAAGGGGAAGGAGAGAGGGAGAAAAAATTGGAACTCAAAATCTTGTAAAAATGAATGCTAAACTTGTTTTGAACTGTAATTAGGGGGGAAAATGAAATACAATTAAAAACTGAAAAGAAAAGAAACATGGAGATGCTCTCTCTATATATTCCAAGTGATTGGAAAGGATAGTCAGTTGCATTATTACAGCAAAACAAAGAGGGAAGCTTGGATTGGAAGAAAAAAAAAACTTCTATTTGTTTTCCAAATAATTAGTGGAAGGGTGGGATGATCATCAACCTGTTTGTCAGGATAAACTTATGAAAAAGAAGTTATCAACCAAAAAGATGATTATTTTCCTGCCTCTGACTTCTAGGTTATGTCATTTTGTGGTACAATGGAGAGTATTGAATATAGGGTGAATCATATAGGGTTTCTGATTCTCAGTTTCCTTGTGTCTAAAATAAGAGGCATAGACAAGATGACTTCTATGGTCCCTCCTAACCCTAAGTTTATATTCCTAGCACAATGATTAAAGATTATGATGCCTTTCAAATAGCAGTAATGCAGAAAGAAGGGCATGTCTCATCTTTCATGATTTTCAGTAAAAGACTCCACTCTGTATCTGTTATTCTGCCTCATCTTTCATGATTTTCAGTAAAAGACTCCACTCTATATCTGTTATTCTGCCTCATCTTTCATGATTTTCAGTAAAAGACTCCACTCTGTATCTGTTATTTTGCCTAGTTTCAGTTTCCTGGAAGAAAATGCCCCTCCCAGGTTAAGCTCATCACCTCAATTCTCAACTTCTAACTCAAACCTTTGACAACACCTCCCTCAGCTTTCTCTCCCATTCAATTGGAGGGTTATAGGGTACAGTACTAAACTTCTCTATATGCCTTCGTTTAAAGAAGTTGGAAACTGGATTTTTGCTCACTCCATTCTGGATATGCTGCTCCTCCTGGTTTCAACTCCACAGAACAAGATGTTATCTGATCTTTCTTCCCCTTTCCCCGGCCCTCACCCCACCCACACCTGCATTCCTGCCGCCCTTTTCTGTATTGTTTCTCCTCATTAGAGCTCCTGGAGGACAAGAACTGTTTTTCCTTTTATTATTTTTATCCCCAGCATTTGGCACAATGACTGGCAGGTAGTAAACTCTTAATAAATGTGGATTGGATTGGATTGAACTGGAAAGCAATGAGAGTAGATTCCTCACCAAGAGTTACCAAAATGAATCTGTGTTCCTCAAAGGAGTCTGCAAGGGATGCTTATTCATTCAATTAATCAATTGGTCAACAAGCATTTATCCAGCACTTTGTATACACTAGGAACTGTGCTAGGCACTGAGAATAATCAAGACAAATATGAAATAGTTGTGGCTCTCAAGGAGTTTACATTCTATAAGGGAAGACACATAAACACTAACTAGAGTCAAAATGCCTCTGGCATTTACTACCTGTGTGACAATAGATAAATTGCTTAACCTCCATGATACCCAATTCCCTCCTCTGTAAAACGATGGGATTGAAGTAGATGGTGTTGAGGTGACTTCCAGCTCCAAATATATAATCCCAACATGTTATGTAATATGCATACTGATTTTCTACTTTGCTTCTTGTAGAAGCCTCCAGAATTTTAATACTATAATATGTGTGAATCAAGAAGCCATCACTGTTATTGAATGAACTACCAGAGAAGGGTAGTAGTAGAAGGGGACTAGGGAGAAGGGGTGTCTGAAGGTACTAATAGTATTGGACACTAGTACATTCTACAGCTTTGTGGAGTAGAAATTAAATGCTACTTCCATGTGCCCAGAGGTTTGTGATTATATCCTTTAGAGAACACTGAAGTCACATTGATTGAAACATAGATGACTTCGACTTCAGATTTTTTTTAAATATAAAGGCCCTAGGCATTTGCAGAAAATATGTGCTAAAGGTCTTCTTAAAAGAGAATTTCAAGCACCTGTAATAAACATGGAGATGGAAGAATCTGAGTGAGCCAGCAGGAGAAAATAGGCTGACATATGCTGAAATACTGTCACAAGATTGGCTGCAGGGTGATGAATTTTTTCACCCACATCAGCACTAAAGATCATCCAAGTTTTAGCAGCTTTGTGATATGTGCTGATGGAAAAGGGTATATAACCACCCCCAATGAAATCAAAGTGTGAGCAACATGAGTAGAAAGGACTTTGGATTAGGAATGATGAGAGGTGCTTATTCAAAACCTGCAAGTACCTGCAAATCAATAACCTCTTGGAACCTCAGGCTGCAAACTTAGAGCAAAACATTATCTATCTATTTTCTGATTTATCTGCTTTTGGTGCCATCCAAAGTATTATTTCACTTGAGAAACATGAAGAAAGAAACCCATAGAAAATACTGGACATTCCAACTCGACAGATTTGGAAAAACAGTTTACCTTACTACCTAATAAAGTAAGTTCTTGATGCTTGTAACAGAGTAGACAAATATATAAGAGGTGAAAAAAACTTGTGTTAGGTAACTCCATGTACTTGGGCATAATATAAATAATTCTATGTAATAGAGTCAGGGGAAAGGGGAAGGGAGAGAAAACCAACACAGGTTCCCCCATTGTAACTGTCAACTTCATAGGATGAACTCCATGAAAAGCAGCTCAATTTCCTTAAAAGAAAAGAAAAAAAAACATAATCTTATAACAAATGGATTCATAGTCCAGGCCACAGAATGCTATTATACACAAGACCATCCTAAAGTAAGTTAAAGATGGGATCCATGCTACCATAGTGACAGGTTTAGCACTAGAAAGACCTTTGAGATTATCATCACCCCTTCATTTTGCAAGTTGCTCTGATCCAAAATATTTTTAATTTAATATTTTATTTTTCCTCAATTACATTTAAAAACAATTTTCAACATTCGTTTTTAAAACTGAATTCCAAATTCTCCGTCCCTCCCCACCCACTTCATTGAGAAGCCAAGCAATTTGATATAGGTCATACAGGAGTAATCATGCAAAATATATTTCAACATTAGTTGTGTTGTAGAAGAAAACATAAACCAAAATAAAAACCCAAGAAAAATAAAGAAAGTAAAAGAAGTATACTTCAATCTATATTCAGATTCAATCAAGTCGTTCTCAGGGGATGGTTAGCGTTTTTTGTGATAAGTCCTTCAGAGTTCTCTTGGATCATTGTATTGCTTAGAATAGCCAAGTCATTCACAGTTATCTTACAATATTGCTGTTACTGTGTACAATGCTCTCTTGATTCTACTTATTTCACTTTGTATCAGTTCATGTAAGACTCTCCAGGTTTTTCTGAGAGCTTCTAGGTGATCATTTCTTATATCACAATAGTATTCCATCACAATTGTTCAATTATCACACTTGTTCAATTATCACAATAGCATCAATTATTCAACCATTCCCCAGTTGATGGGTATCTCCTCAATTTCTGATTCTTTGACACCAGAAAACAGCTGCTATAAATATTTGGACATAGTTCCAGATTGTTCTACATAATAGTTGAATCAGTTCACAACTCCACCAATGGTACATTAATTTCTCAATTTTCCCACATCTCCTCCAACATTTATCATTCTTCTTTTCTGTCCTATTAGCCAATCTAATAGGTGGGAAGTAATACCTCAGAATTTTTTTAATATGCATTTCTCCAATCAATAGTGATTTAGAGCATTTTTCATATGGCTATAGATAGGTTTGATTACATCATTTGAAAACTGTTTATTTTTTTTATCATTTGTCAATTGGGGGATCACCCTAATTTTTATAAATGTGACTCATTTCTCTATACATTTGAGAAATGAGGCCTTTATCAGAGAAACTTACTTCAAAACATTTTTCACAATTATGATTGCAAACTATATTTCCCTCCATCTTATTTCTCCTGTTTATTTTATTCTCTCTCTCCTTTCACCCTGTCTCTCATCCAGTGTTTTGTTTATGTTTATTACCTCCCCCAATCCACCCTCCCTTCTATGAGCACATCCCTTCTCTTATCCCCTTCTCCTCCTATTGTCCTGTAGTATAAGATAGATTTCTATACTCAATTGAGTGTGTATGTTATTCTCTCTTTGAGCCAATTCTAATGAGAGTGAAGTTCAAATGTTCCCTGCCACCTCCCCCATTTTCCCCTCTACTATAATAGCTCTTTCTTGATTTTTCATGTGAGATAACTACTCCATTCTACCTCTCCCTTTCTTTTTCTCCCAGTGCATTCTTCTTTTTTTATCCCCTAATTTTATGTTGAAAGATATCATCCTATCATATTCAACTCAAACATGTGCCCTCTGTCTATATGTACTCCTTCTAATTGCCCTAATAATGAGAAAATTCTTGGGAGTTACAAATATCATCTTCCCATGTAGGAGTGTAAACAGTTTAACCTTTATGAGTTCCTTATGACTTCCCTTTCCTGTTTTCCTTTATATGCTTCTCTTGAGTCTTATATTTGGAAATCAAGTTTTCTATTCAGCTCTGGTCTTTTCATCAGCAATGCTTGAAAGTCCTCTATTTCACTGAATATCAATTCTTTTTCTCTGAAGAAATTTACTCAGTATTGCTGGGTAGATGATTCAAGGAGACCTGTGTAATCTCCTTTTGACCAGTGGTTTGACACCTTTACCATCTATGGGCTGAGAGTACCAGAAGCAGCTATGGCATCTACAGAATTCATTCACTCCCAAGGCCTGCTCCTGGTTTGCCGCAGTCTGGTCTGCACTGGTACAGTCTGTACTAGACTGCACTCTACTCTCACCCTAGGGCAACAGACCTTTCCTGCCCAATTTTTAAGTTGTCTTGGGCTAGATAATTTTATCACCACACCCTTTTTGGGGTTCTGCCACTCTAGGATTTGTTTCAGGCCATCATTTAAAGGTCTTTGGAGGGATTTGGAGGAGAGCTAAGGCTACTCCTTGCCTTCTCTCCACCATCTTGGCTCTGCTCCCCCAATATTTTGTTAAAGAATATTTTGATAGATATGATCTGAGTCTCTCTTTATGTCGATTCTCAAAGATATTTAGTTTACTTCTGTCTCCATTATGGTCAACAGTAAATGGAAGTATGCTTGGATTTCCCAACTTACATTTCATACCGAGGAGCAAAGTTTGGCAAATATTTTCAAATCTGATAAAAGATTTATGAATAGTCTTTAAAATTTGTATAGCGGCAGAACTCAGTATAGAAATCAAGGGAAAATGCTTAGTGGCCTGCTGGAAATATGCTATTTGTGGGTATGCTTCAGCCACTACCATGCAACACCTTCACACATCTGATTGCAAGTTGGTTTTCAGGAAAGCTGAGAACATGAAATGGCTAAAGGAAAGCTTTTATATTCTTCATATTTTCAGAGAGAATAAAATATTCTTCAAAAGAATTCAAGTTTTTCAATCAATCAACGAAAAAATATTTTTTAAGTACCAACTGTGGACCAGGCACTGTGCAAGTTCTGAGAATACAAAGACAAAAAGGGAAAGGAGGAATTCCCTACTTTCAAGAATCTAAGATTTTATCAAGGTATACAACCATTACATATGTAAGTGTAATGAGAATAAATACATAAAAATTAATTAAAAACACAATGTATTTAAAATAAGAGGTAGTTAAGGAGAGAGGAAACTAGCAGTTGAGGATATCATAGAAATATTTAAGCTATGCCTTCAAGGAAGTGAGGGATCGCATGAAGCAGAGATAATGAGAGACTGTATTACAGGAATAGAAAACAGATTATATAAAGCCTTTGAGCCTAGAAATGAAATGTCATGTATGAGGGGGAAAAAAGTCCTGTTTCGTTGAATTGTATATTATAGGGAGGGGTATGAAGGTGGGTAATGAATGTGAAAAAAATAGAACTAGATTGTTGGGGGTTTTAATAGCTTAATGATAGAGTTTATATTTGATAATAGTTGATAGTAAGCCATTGGAGTTCATTGTATGGAGGACTGATATGGTCAGATTTGCACTTAAAGAAAATCACTTGGGCAGCTGTACAGAGAATGGACTGGAGTGGGGAGAGTCTTAAGTTAAGGAAACCAATTAAGAGGCCATGTTAACAGTCCAATGTGAGATCCAGTGAGGGTATGAACTAAAATCAAAGCAATGTTATTAAAGAGAATAAGATTGGATGTGAGATGCTGTGGTGGGAAAAGGGTGAGATTTAGCAAATTATTGAATTTATGGAATCATGGAGACTGATGACTTGATAATGATGCCACATTTACAGGAAAATGGAATGGAAGAATGGTAGTCCCCTTGATAGGTATGAGGAAATTTGGTAGAGAGATGATTCTGGAGACAAGGATAAAAGAGCTTGCTTGTGGACATTGCATTTGAAATGTCTCTAGGACAATTTTAGAAAGATCCAGGGGCAGGTAGGTGGCTCAGCGGATAGAACATAGGCACTGGAGTCAGGAGAACCTGAGTTCAAATCCTGTCTCAGGCCAGACATTTGACACTTACTAGCTGGGTGACCCTGGGCAAGTCACTTAACCCCATTGCCTAGCCAAAAAAAAAGAAAGAAAGAAAGATCCAATAACAGAACCAGCAAAGGAGATTAGTAGGAGAAAGCAACACTGTTAACCTTTTACACTACCTCATCTACTTCAACAAAGATCTAAAAAAAAACACACACACAAACACATACAGACACACAGAAGACCAAATAGTGATAGGGAAATCAAAGAGAAACCATAGTGAGTAATTCTTTCCAGTCCAAGATCTTGAATTTAACCCAAAAACAAGGATCAGGGAAGAAACTGTGACACAAATATGAGCCCATTTTAAGAAGTATACTGAAAGACTTCCTCTTCTGGGAGCCAAGATGGCTGAGTAAAAAGGTAATCATTCTTACCCTCCCCTATCAACCTCTGAAAACCCAGAAAATATCACCCCAGAAAAATCCCTGGAACAGCTGAACCAGAAGAAAGATGGGATGCAGCAGTGCAGTAGCCCAGGTAGCTAGAGGGATTAACGGGAAAGGCCCGTCTTACCCTGGGGAAAGGGGAGCAGTACTGAATGGGAGTTGCTCAGTCAGCTAGTGGAAAGACCCACTTTAGCACACCAGGAGGAGATTCTGGTGCCCCGGCATTCTACAGCAGACGGGTCTCCCAGTGCCTCAGCAAAAATAAGGGAAGCGGCACTACAAAGGGCCCCAGGCAGATAAGCATCCTGCAGCATTCATCTGAAAGAAACTGAAGAAAGCCACCTAGAGTTGTCCGAAAGTTCCAGCCTTGCTGATTCCAGCCCAACACCAGGTAAGTTGCCAGAACCCTACAGCCTCCAACTGCCAACCAGGAGGAGATCCTGAAGCCCAGGTGGTCCAGCAGGCAAACACCAACAACAGGACCTGAGTGTCTCAGTGAGGGCAGGGAAACTGGTGGAAACCAGCTCAGAAAACCACCAGGTGCCTCAGCATTCTACAGCAAAGGAGTATCCCAGTGCCTCAGCAGAACTAAGGGAGGCAGCACTGCAAGGCACCCCAGGCAGCACCCTGTAGCACCCATCTAAAAGAAGCTGAAGAAAGCTAAAGGAGTGGAAAAGCAGGTAACCTAGACTTGCCTGAAAGTCCCAGCCTTGCTGATTCCAGCCCAACACCAGGTAAGCTTCCAGACCCCTACAGCCATCAATTACCAACATAAGAGGCCCCAGCACACAAAGCCAGTGACCAAGACCTAGGCTCCCAACACAAGAAGCTTGGGTCAGTGCCCTCTGCTCCCCAGCAGGAGAGCTTAATCTCTTTAAAGGCCAGGGAATAAGGAAACACCATGAGTAAAAAGAAACGTATGATAGATTCATATTACGAGAAGAGTGAAGATTAAGACAGAAATTCTGAAAAGGACAACATTGTCAACAAACCCACATTTGCAACATCAAAAGGGAATATGAACTGGTCTGAAACCCAAAAAGCCTTCTTAGAAGAGCTCAAGAAGGATTTTAAAAGTCAAATGAGAGAGGTAGAGGAGTCCTTAAAAAATATAATTGCCCAACTGGAAAAAAAAGTACACTGAAGAAAACAAATCCCTTAAAAATACAATTGGCCAATTGGAAAATAAAGTACAAAATCTAATAGAAGAAAACAATTTGTGAAAAATTAGAATTGAACAAATGGAAACTAATAACTCTACGAGAGAGCAAAAATCAGTCAAACAGAAACAAAAAAAATGAAAAAAAATTGATGAAAACGTAAAATACCTCATGGGTAAAACAACTGACCTGGAAAATCAATCCAGGAGAGACAATTCAAAAATTATTGGTCTACCTGAAAATCATGATGAAAAAAAGAGCCTGGACAGTATCTTTCAGGAAATCATAAAGGAAAACTGCCCTGAAGTCCTAGAACCAGAAGGTAAAATAACTATAGAAAGAACCCACCGCTCCCCATCTGAAAGACATCCCAAATTGAAAATGCCAAGGAATATAACAGCTAAATTCCAAAATTATCAGATTAAAGAGAAAATACTGCAAGCAGCCAGAAAGAAACAATTTAAATACCATGGAACCAGAGTCAGGATTACACAAGACCTTGTAGCTTCTACATTAAAAGACCATAGGGCATGGAACCTGATATGCCCTAAGGCAAAGGAGCTTGGATTGCAGCCAAGGATCAACTACCTAGGCAAAATGAGCATGATTTTTCAGGGGAGGAAATGGATATTCAATGAAATAGGGGACTTTCAAACCTTCCTGATAAAAAGACCAGAGCTCAACAAAAAATTTGATCTTCAAGTACAAGATTCAAGAGAGACATAAAAAGGTAAATGGGACAGAAAGATACAATATGTCATTAATAAGGGCAAACTGCTTATATCCCTACAAGGGAAGATGATACTTGCAACTCTTGAGAACTATATTGTTATTACAGCATGTTAAAGGAGTATACATAAAGGGGGTGGATATAAGTTGGCTTTAATGTAATGATAAAAAAAATCTAATCAAGTGGGTTAAATGGATCCAAGTAAATGGATTAGTCTGATCTAAGAAAATGTACTGAGAAAGGAGGAGGCAGACAAGGGTAAATTACATTACAGGAAAAGACACAAAAACCTATTAGAGCAGAGGGAAAGAAGGGAGGGGGAAGAGCATTGTAGGAACCTTACTCTCATCAGATTTGGCTCAAGAAGGGAATAACATAATCAGTTAGGTATAGAAATCTAACTTGCCCTATAGGCAGTAGGAGGGAAGAAAAGGGAGGGGGGATAGAAGGGAGGGAAGAAGCAGTAAAGGTAAAAGGGAAGAAAGGAAAGGGATAATAAAAGGGAGGTGGGACTGAAGGAAGCAGTGGTCAAAAGCAAAACCCTAGTGGGGGGGAAGAGAAAGGAGAAAGAACAGCACAAACAGTGGGGGGAAAGGATAGAGAAAAAGACACAGATAGTAATCATAACTGTGAATGTGAATGGGATGAACTCTCCCATAAAATGGAAGCATATAGCAGAATGGATTAAAAACCATAATCCTACAATATGTTGTTTACAGGAAACACACTTGAAAAAGAGTGACACCTACAGGGTAAAGGTAAAAGGCTGGAGCAGAATATATTATGCTTCAGCTGAAGTAAAAAAAGCAGGGGTAGCAATCCTGATCTCAGACAAAACAAAAGCAAAAATAGATCTTATCAAAAGAGATAAGGAAGGAAACTACATCCTGCTAAAAGGAACCATAGACAATGAAGTAATATCATTACTAAACATATATGCACCAAATAGTATAGCATCCAAATTCTGAGAGGAGAAGTTCTGCGAGTTGCAGGAAGAAATAGACAGCAAAACTATACTAGTGGGGGACCTCAACCTCCCATTCTCTGAACTAGGTAAATGTAACCACAAAATAAACAAGAAAGAAGTTAAGGAGGTGAATAAAACATTAGAAAAGTTAGATATGATAGACCTCTGGAGAAAACTGAATGAGGATAGAAAGGAATATACTTTTTTCTCGGCAGTACATAACACATACACAAAAATTGACTATGTACTAGGGCATAAAAACCTCACAATACAATGCAGAAAGGCAGAAATATTAAATGCATCCTTTTCAGATCATGATGCAATAAAAAGTATATGTAATAAAGGGCTATGGAAAGATAGAAAAAAAATAATTGAAAACTAAATAATCTAATCCAAAAAAATGATTGGGTCAAACAACAAATCATAGAAACAATCAATAATTTCATTCAAGAGAATGACAATAATGAGACAACATACCAGAACTTATGGGATGCAGCAAAAGTAGTTCTGAGGGGAAGTTTTATATCTCTAAATGCTTACATAAATAAAATAGAAAAAGAGGAGATCAATAATTTGGGCATACAACTAAAAAAACTAGAAAAAGAACAAATTAAAAATCCTCAATTAAACACCAAATTAGAAATATTGAAAACCAAAGGAAAAATTAATAAAATTGAAATTAAGAAAACTATTGAACTAATAAATTAAACTAAAAGCTGGTTTTATGAAAAAAACAATAAAATAGATAAACCCTTGGTTAATTTAATTTAAAAAAAAGAAAGAAGACAACCAAATTACTAGTATCAAGAATGAGAAGGGTGAATCTACCACCAAGGAAGAGGAAATTAAAACAATAATTAGGAATTATTTTCCCCAAGTATATGCCAACAAATTTGACAATCTTAGTGAGATGGATACATATTTACAAAAATATAAATTGACCAGATTAACAGAAGAGGAATTAAAATACTTAAATAACCCCATCTCAGAAAAAGAAATTGAACAAGTCATTGATGAACTCCCTAGGAGTTCAGGGCCAGATGGATTTGCAAGCGAATTCTATCAAACATTTAAAGAACAATTAATTCCAATTCTATATAGACTATTTGGGAAAATAGGTGAAGAAGGAGTCTTGACAAATTCTTTTTATGATACAAGTATGGTGCTGATACCTAAACCAGAAAGAGTCAAAACAAAGAAAGAAAATTATATACCAATTTATCTAATGAATATAGATGCAAAAATTTTAAAAAAAATATTAGCAAATAGATTGCAGCAACTTATCACAAGAATAATACACTATGACCAGGTAGGATTTATACCAGGAATGCAGGGCTGGTTCAATATTAGAAAAACTATCAGCATAATTGATTATATCAACACCAAAACTAACAGAAACCACATGATCATCTCAATAGATGCAGAAAAAGCTTTTGACAAAATACAGCACCCATTCCTATTAAAAACACTAGAGAGCATAGGAATAAATGGAGTCTTCCTTAAAATAATAAATAGCATCTATCTAAAACCTGCAGCAAGCATAGTATGTAATGAGAACAAGCTAGAAGCATTTCCAATAAGATCAGGGGTGAAACAAGGATGTCCGTTATCACCACTGTTATTCAGTATCGGAGTGGAAATGTTAGCTTTAGCAATAAGAGAAGAAAAAGAAATTGAAGGTATTAGAATAGGCAAAGAAGAAACAAAGCTATCACTCTTTGCAGATGACATGATGCTATACTTAGAGAATCCTACAGAATCAAGTAAAAAACTGCTTGAAATAATAAACAACTTTAGCAAAGTTGCAGGCTATAAAATAAACCCATATAAATCATTGGCATTTCTATATATTGCCAACAAAGTCCAACAGCAAGAGATAGAAATAGAAATTCCATTTAAATTTACTGTAGATATTATAAAATACTCAGGAGCAAGGAATAGTTTACCTATCAGATCTATGGAGAACAGAAGAATTCATGACCAAACAGGAGATAGAGAACATTACAAAAAGCAAAATAGATAATTTTGATTACATTAAATTGAAAAGTTTTTGCACAAACAAAGTCAATGCAACTAAGATTAGAAGGAAGGTAGAAAATTGGGAAAGAATTTTTACAACCAGTCTCTCTGATAAGGGCCTCATTTTTGAAATGAATAGAGAATTAAGTCAGATTCATAAGAATACAAGCCATTCCCCAATTCATAAATGGTCAAAGGATATGAACAGACAGTCCCCAGATGAAGAAATTAAAGTCATCTATAATCACATGAAAAGAAATGCTCTAAATCACTATTGATTAGAGAAATGCAAATCAAAACAACTCTGAGGTACCACATCACACCTATCAGATTGGCCAACATGACAAAACAGGAAAATGATAAATGTTGGAGGAGATGTGGGAAAATTGGAACACTGATGCATTGTTGGTAGAGTTGTGAAATGATCCAACCATTTTGGGGAGCAATCTGGAACTATGCCCAAAGGGCTATAAAAATGTGCCTACCCTTTGACCCAGCAATAGCACTTCTAGGGCTATATCCCAAAGAGATCACACAAATGGGAAAAGGACCCATATGTACAAAAATATTCATAGTAGTTCTTTTTGTGATGGCAAAGAATTGGAAATTGAGAGGATACCCATCAATTGGGGAATGGCTGAGCAAGCTGTGGTATATGAATGTGATGGAATACTAATGTGCTCTAAGAAATGATGAACAAGCTGACTTCAGAAAAACCTGGAAGGACTTGTATGGTCTGATGCTGAGTGAAGTGAGCAGAACCAAGAGAACATTGTACACAATAACAGCCACGTTGTGTGATAACTAAAATTGTATAAACTTAACCTTTCCCGGCAATACAAGGATCACAGACATCTCCAGAGTCCTTGTGATGGAAAATGCTATCCACAACCAAAGAAAGAACTATAGAAGTTGAATTACTATTTTTTTTCTCTTCTGTTGAGTTTTGTTTCCTCTTTCTGATGGTTCCTCCTATTGGTTTTAATTTTTACTTACAATATCACTAATGTGAAAATATGTCTAATATGAATGTAAATGTATAGCCTATATCAGATTGTGCGCCATCTTGGGGAGGTGGTGGGGAAGAAGAGGGAGAAAAATTTTAAACTCAAAAGCATAAGGAAGTGATTATTGATCAATAAAAATAAATTAATAAAAAAATAAAAATTAAAAAAAGAAGTATACTGAAAATGAAAGTATACTGAAAAATATTCAGAGGATGGTGATTACGATGTTGAGGGAGCCTGAAGGAAGGAAACTGAAACCAGATGATATGGAGATCTGTTGATAGAATTGGGGGTATTGAGTACAAAGGAGACATTTTATATGAGATTTAATGGACCAGATATTTCAAAAAAATTGAAATATCGTTTCATGCAAAAACTGGAGGACCATTTGTTAGGAACGTTGGAAAAAAGTTTCTTGTTCAGGGACAGGATGGGCTCCACGACCTTTGAGATTCCTTTTCAAATCTAAAATTCTTTTATTCTCTTGTCACAATGAGAGGCAATATGTTGTAGTGGATAGAGTACTGGACTTGGATTCAAGAACATCTGGACTCAAATCTGGCCTGCTCTGTGTCCATAGACAAGTCACTCATTTTTTGTGACTCTCAAGAAAATATCTAAGATTGCAAATTAAAGACAAATTCTAATCTTTATCACTGGTGGGAGTTCCCACACTAGAAATTTTAAGACTAATGCAAACCCAGGTCTTTGATGTATTGATTTATGAAAAGAGGATTGGATTTATGCAAAACTCCAGAGACGTAAACTCAAACTAATGGATGAAAGTTATAGGGAGGCAGACTATGAATCAATATAAAGAAGAATTTCTCATGGATTAGAGCTAATAAAAAGGTAGATGAGGTAATATGTTCTCAGTCGCTGACAGTGTTCAAGAAACTGGAAGACCACGTGTCAGAGACATTATTTAACAAATTTATTCATCAGGTAGAAGGATGGACTTGATGACCTCTAAAATACATTCCTACTCTGAGAGTCTATTATTCCAAGAAAGTTCTAAAGTAACCTAACTCTAAAATCACAATGCACATCCATGTGACTTTCACAGCAAAATTCATAGATTAGCTCTGGTGAAAAGGGAGACTCAGCCAATGAAAAGGGGATCAGTAGGTTGCACACAATCTTGCAATGACAAATGTACTATTTGCAATCTTCTTGGCTGGGCCAAGTATTTTGCAGTATGATGGTATCAGATTTATCACTGTGATACGGAAGGGAAAAGGTTGAAAAGTCATAGAGATGACTCCATGGTGTACAAAGAGAAAAGCCCACAGTGCTTTCAAAACTTAAAACGAACTATACAAATTTAAACAAAGGAGAGAAAAGTCACTTTCCCCAGGCAATAATAATTCAACCTCCCCCAAAGTCAGAGGACATAGGAAAGACTGCTATATTCCCAAGTGTAGATGACTACTCTTATCTATTAAATAACACACTTTAATCAGCACTATTGTAATTCAGAGGTAAAAAGGATTTGGAAGAGCAGTTTTTAATTAATTCTCTTAATTATTCTAAACACATATTGAAGAAACTGTTATCTACCATCATACAACTTACAGTGAGATTTTTATCAGTTCTACAAGCTAAGCTTTATCAAGCCTGTTCATTAATTTTCTGGGAGCAGACCAAAAAAGGTTGCTTGAGGATCCAACAATTCAATAGACTGCTAACGTGTTTTTCTGCTGAGTCAGATCTGAAATCCTTACCAAAGGAAGTTGGTAACATGGACTTATAAAAAGGAAAGAAAGTTGTATTGATTTAAAGGTAAAAAGAACCAGGATAGTGTCATGTAAGGATTTGAATTTGGAATCACAGGACTTGGGTTGCATTTCTGACACTTCTACTTAAATCCTGTATGATCTTGGCTAAGTCATTAAATTCCATTCAACAAACATTCATTAAGAGCCTACTATGTGCAAAGCAATACAGCATGTGCTGGGGATACACAGACATCCACTGTTATATACTGTCTCTCTCCTGCATATGAAGTAATGGAAATTATGTAAAACTTCAACATTGCTATGATTTGAATTTTTCTTATCATGGATGACTGGGATATTTTCCTTTTATATGGTTACTGGTAGTTTACATTTCTTCTTCTAAAAACTGTTGACATATTTTAATGACATATGTTAGAGAATGGCTCTTAATTTTACATATTTGTGAAAATTGCATATATATGTACATATTAGATTTTTTTGAGATTTTTCATACAAAGGATTTTTTTTGTTCTTGATAGCTTCTCTTCTTAGTCATTAAAGTCCAGTGGCAAGTCAAAAGTCAAGACGACCAGCAATAACCTGGGATGCAGTGGACTACCTTGGCATCTTTGATGTTGGACCAAACTCTAGGCACTCCACAGCACCTGCTTCAACTGACTTCATGGCTGTTTGAACAAATTGTTCTCATCTACCCATTCCACTGGAAGATGTCTTCACATGCTTGAGGTAGGCATCCTCCTAACTCACCAATGAGTTTGAGGCCTATAGGTTCCTCTCAACCTGATTTATGTCATCTGCCAAGATGGTTTTGCCAGGGGGTGGCTGCTGCTCATGTTACAGTTTCTCAAAGTCACAGACGAGAGTTGGGTAGCAATTAGACACCAAAGATGGATGAGCAGCTCTAGAAAGGTCTTGGCAAGCTATCACATCAGAGATGCTATTCCTCCTTGAACATCCCATACATACCTCAACTTACATTGATTTAAAGGGAATCTGATAGGTGCATCAGGTTCTTTTGTTAAATATGAGTGGTAACAGGGATTTTATGTTCCATGAAAATAGTGCCCTCATTCTTCAAATACATTCTTCATCCAGCAACTTGCCCACCAGATTATCAGGGGGAGAATTTTGGGCTGGTGAAACTGAGGCCATCATCGATAAGATAGCATTTAATTTCAGTTTAAAAGATGGAATACCGACAAACAGAGATGGAAGTAGGATAATATTCCAGATAGAAAAACTTGAGTTTCATATGTAAAAACCTGAGTTTCATGTGAAAAAGAGCTCTTTCTAGTACACTGATTTATTTCCTTTAGATAGAAGAACCATGCTGATCTTTATACTGCAGTCAGTTATCCCATTCCAAATGCCAAAAACAAAACTGTAATAACGACCCCAGATGTACTTGCTTAAGAGAGAGTATTCTCCATTGGCCTTTCTTCTTAAGGAAAAATAAAAGAGAGTTAAATGTGCAAAACTTCTTGATTTTCTAACACATAGAATAAAAGGCAGAATGATACAAAAAAAGGCTATCTTTAGGATGATATGGGATTTAGGAGCTGTCAGCTCCACACCTAATTGTTGTAGCTGTAGCATTTTCTTCTCTTTGTAGATGAAAAAAGGTGCAATGTTATAGCTTCCAGAGGTATAGCAGAAGAATTAGGATGAAACATTAGCCTTTTTTCATATATGATGCAAAATAGACTTCAACCCAAGCCACATTATCAGAAATTCAAAGCTAGTGGAACTGAAATATGAGCTTTTATGATATATCAGTACTAATTAATATGGTCAAAGTAACTATCATTGGTTCAAGGTTTATGCAATTAATCAGTTTCTGGTCATGGACTTGTAACATAAGCACTTAATAACATATATGTTAACATAACATGATTTAGGATTTGGACAAATAGGAGGTCTGACTAGTGGTTGTAGAGGTCTCTGTTAGCTAACATCCCACCACACCGAAGGTAATGACTACTATTGCATGCTATAAACCTGACTGTCTTACTGAAAATAATATGATAGAATGTCTAAACCTTGTCCCAAAATAGAAAATGTTCAAGATCTTCTTTTCCTGCATTAATAGTACATTATAATAAGATGATAAGTAATTTCAAATTATTTAGCAGTCAGAAAAGTTAACTATATGCTAAAGCTCTCTGAAAATCAAAGACTTCCCAACAGAATTCAAAACCTTCAAAAGGTTCCAACTCCCTGATTGTTGATGATATAAATGCATATATTAAAAAAGGGAATCCCTCGAACTAAATACTTTCAAGTTAAATGGACTTTTAATGATATCTAAAACAATGATTAAAAGGACCAACTACTGCAGCACATACAAATTACTTTAATCAGTACTTTTATTGTTTTTTGATAGTGCAAACATATACTTTTGCTATGTCTCATCCTAAAAATGTGCTTATTAAAAATAGAAAAAACTCAGTTGTGACAAAGGGGCATCCTGCGTTGTATTCCACTTGTTACTTTATTTCAATGTTAAGGAATACATACAAATGCACCCAACAATCTACGTAGGCCGGAAACATTTTTGCTTCTGTCTTTTGGGAAAATAGTACCAACTCAGTTTCAAAATGCAAATGATGCATATGTGCCCCTGGACTACAGCCTTCCCCTAGCTGAATGTTCAAAGGAACCACATCTCAGAAGATGGGTAGGATATGCACATATCTCTACTTCTAAATGCTTTGTCCTACTTTAACAACTATAAACATAGCCATCAAAAACATTTCTTCATTATTACTTAAGATTTAAATATGGCATTAGAGTGTTAATTTCACTGCTAATAAGTAATATCTTTTTAATGATGTGTTCCTTCAGATAAGTCTTTTCTTCTATCAAAGTAAATTTCTACTTCTTCATTCAAAATGTGGGAAGATTACCTATCAGATTGGCTAATATGAAAATGATAAATGTTGGAGAAGATGTGAGAAAACAGATACACTAATGTGCTCTTGATTGAAGTTGTGAACTGGTCACCCATTCTGGAGAACAATTTGTAACTATGCTCAAAGGGCTATAAAACTGTGCATACCCTTTGGCCCAGCTAGTACCACTACTGAGTCTGTAGTCCAAAGAGATAAAAAACCTAAAAGGACCTATATGTACCAAAAATATTT
The DNA here is from genome assembly GCF_900497805.2 of Vombatus ursinus. Taxonomy (NCBI): domain Eukaryota; kingdom Metazoa; phylum Chordata; class Mammalia; order Diprotodontia; family Vombatidae; genus Vombatus; species Vombatus ursinus. The sequence continues at coordinate 9,499,800 of NW_020949351.1, forward strand.
ATAGTAGCTCTTTTTGTGTTGGCAAAGAATTGGAAATTGAGGGGATGTCCATCAATTGGAGAATGGCTGAAAAATGTGTGGTAGATGATTGTGATGGAATACTATTTGCTATAAGAAATGGTGAGGAGGATACTTTCTGAAAAACCTGGAAAGATTTACATAAACTGATGCAAAGAGAAATGAGCAGAACCAAGAGGACATTGTACACAATAACAGCAATATTGTATGATCATCAACTGTGGATAACTTAGCTATTGTCAGGACTTATGATGAAAAATGCTACTCACCTCCAGAGAAAGAAGTCATAGAGTCTCAATGCAGATTGAAGCATATTTTTTAAACTATCTTTATTATTTTTAATTTTGGGGCCTGTATTTTCTATTGTAATACAGCTAATGTGGAAATGTTTTGTATGAGTGAACATGTGTAATCTATAAAGTGGTTGGGAAGAGAAGAGATTGAGAATATTCAGAACTCAAAATTTTTTTAAAAAAAGTTAAAATTTTTTGTTTACATGTAATCATGAAAAAAATAAATAATAAAAGAGGAAAAAATGTGGTAAGATTATTTCAATCTTAACAGAACTTTCATGGCAGAAACATTTTTTCAATCTTGACACTCTTTAAAATGTTTTTCAAAGCTGATTTTGAAGAAAGTTAACACAATAATGTAATGAATTCCCCCACTAATGTCATATTCAGTTGTCTCACTGTAGAATGGAGGCCTTGAAAAAATACGCCTAGTGTAATTTTCAAAAGGTAGCAAATCAAGCTAGATAGATTTTGATTGTGGTCCCACTGACAGACTTTATGTCTCTTATATTAGATATGGACTAACTTAGTTTGAAAATTCACGAAGAAGGAAAAGAATAAGGGAAAGGAATGGAATAAGCATTTATTAAGCACCTTCTATTTGCTAGGCACTATGCCAAGCAATTTACAAATATAATTTCATTTTGGACTTGGAGTCAAGAAAATTTGGGTTTATATCTTACTCCAGATACAAGAAATTTAATCTCTTTTGCCTCGTTTATCTCATCTGTAAATTGGGGATAATAACATTTGCCTCACAGAGTTGTCATGAGAACAAAATACATATGTAAAATGATATGCCATCTTGAAGAGCTTCATCTGTAAGCTGCTGTTGTTTAGTTGAGATCTGAGTAAGTGAGTGGAACATGCAGATATCTTTTGAAGTATTATCTGTCATATGCAAAGAAAATCCATTGTCATTGCCATTTATGTGAGCTGTATTTACAGCAGGGCTAACTATCCACACTTTCTTGCCTATACAAGCATATGAGTAAACAACTTAGCAAAGTCACTGTGTGAAAGCTTTGCTATGTCTCTGCATTGAAATAAGATTTTTAGATGTCAAAGCATTAAATTAATTTTTAAACATATGAAATCCTTTAGGATTTACTGATATGGTAACTGTTTTATTAATGAGTGCACAAAAGCTAAGATTACCTCTCACTAAAAAAGAAGAGAAGTTTTCAATGACTAAATACATTTTCTTTAATAAGTTTGAAGTGATCACTTTGCCACCTAGTTGGAAGTCCATTATTTCTAAACAGCTGGATGTATAAAATGGGATGAGGATTGCAATGAAACTTTCAATTATTTTACTTTTATAATATCTCTTCTGCTTACTCTGAATCAGTAACTAGGAAGGTGCAAAGTTTCATAGACTGTTTCTCTCTTCTTTATTTTTCCTTCTCTTGAACTCATACACACTCAGAATACTAATAGAATCTATCAGTTTTAAATGCCTGATGTTATTATGATTATTGAGTGGTTAAATTTCTATCTTAGTTTTATGTCTAATTTATGCACAATGGAAAATTGCAAGCTTAGTTGTATTGAGTTTAGGTTTATATAATGTCAAAAATAAAGAAAAGTGGAAAATGCAGTCAATCATTTGAATATTTTCTATTGTCTAGAGATATTACATAGATGACACACTTGGATTGCTGATTTTTAATGTATTGTTTTGGACACAAATCCATTTTCCACCTCTCCAAGGTCATTTCTACCCCTTCTACCCTTTTCTTTTCCCTCAGGACCCACCCATTATAGCATTTAGGGCCTGTTAATGAGCTCTCTCTCTCTCTCTCTCTCTCTCTCTCTCTCTCTCTCTCTCTCTCTCTCTCTCTCTCTCCCTCTCCCTCTCTCTCTCTCTCTCTCATCATTATTATTATTGGAAAATGTTGTCCAATTCTTAACAAGCAACTTTAAAATGAACTTTGCTTTTAGCAAAGAACCAATAGGTAGATCTAGTTACCTGTTGTGCACTACTTACTGCTGGAAGCTGTCAAGTTGGATAACAAGCAGTGATTTTGATCAAGGTAGTAAATAGGACAGTCACATTTCAGAGCCTTAGGGCTCTCTTCTCAGTTTAACTTGAGGAGAGCCCAAGTGTGTGATATAAAATGGAAACAAGGCTGTTAATAAAATTTATGTTGCTATCTATAGCTGGGAAAGAGTGTTATCTAGAGAAATTAGTGATAAATCAAGTTGGTCAATTTTAAACAAAGTAATATTGACACTAATAGAGCTCTATAACTGTTTGTTTGTTTATCATTGTTAATAGAAAGAACACTGGAACAGTTATCAGAAGACCTGAGCTCTTAGTTCTGGCTGTGTGATGTTGGGTGAGTCATATAATCTATATGCCCATATGTATAGATTGATATATAGATATACACAAATGTACACACATTTATGTATGCATATACATATGTACATCTCCACGTACACTTACACATGCATGTATACATATATGCATATATATAGAAACCTTAAAAAGAAGAGAACCAAATTATTATCTTCCTACTTCACATCTCCAACTGTATCTCTGAATAGAACACAATTTTCCACAAACCTGCTATTTGTCCTCACTGCTGTCCTTATTTTGTCATCTATCAGCATCAAAGTTGCTCTACCCACTTTGTCAATGATTTTCTCATCAGGCTCATGGTCCTTTTCTCCCCATGTCCCTCACCATTGTCCTCAAGTATTTCAATGTTCATGTTAATCCCTCTAACACTGAGCATTCTGTGTAGAGCAAAGTGCCTTGCACTTTAATAGATGGTGTCTTGACATTCAGAACAGCTATAAGGATATTAGTGAATTCAAAGTTTCTCAAAATGGTAAACATATCAAATACCATAGCTAGTAACAGGACATATTTTATAAGGTCATATAAGATTGTACATGAGGAAATCAATAGACCCCTGGTTCCTTCCCAGTGGCGAGGAAGCAACAGTGCTCAACAGCTCCCCCGCCCAACTGCTGTACCAATTATGACCAAAATGAGTCAAATATACTAAGTCTAACATACTGTCATACTGAGGATGTAGAGAATACTTAATAGTCCAGGAAGTTATCATTCATTACAAATCTGTGAACTCTCTTCAATTCATATGCTACAATGGTACTTTCTCAGTGTCTAGAATATGGCACACCCAACATAGTAAACACTTCTATTGAGTTGTATATGTTTTGTACATAGGTATTTAGGTATATCATTTTGCTGCATATATGAGATAAACTCTACCCCTACCCTACAGAATTGTAAGTTCAATTAAATCAGAGATAATGTCTTATTTGAAAATTTATATCTACCTCAACATTTAGTATATTGCTTGGCTCACACTAAGAGAATAATAAGCATTTATTGACTTGAATTAACTCCTCCCTCTCTGTTACTCACCACCTATATAATCAGCCATTAAATCATATTGATTTTACTTTCACATCTCTTGTATCTGTCCTTTCTTTCTTATTTCCACTTCCACTGCCCCAGAGCAGTCCTTTTTTATCACTATGCATTGCTTATTGTAATAGGCTTCTAATTAGTCTTGCCTCTAATTGTCTATGCCCATCATTGGCAAAATAATCTGCCTATTAAGTTGTTCTGATGACCTCACTCTACTGGAAAACTTTCACTGACTCCTCATTGCTAAGTAAATACTATCCAGACTTCTTAAGAAAAAAATTATATCTACTTAAACAAATGAGTTAACATTTGTAAAATATTTGGCAAATCTTAAAGTAGTATACAAATACTGTTATTGCTATTATTATCATTATCATTATTCTATAACCAAATTTCAGTTCATCAGCTTGGGGAAATACTTGACTGAGAATCAAATGATATAGATTCTTATCATGATTCTACAGTGACTTTACTGTGTGTCCTTGATCAAGTTACACCATCTCTACGAGTCTCAGTTTCTTTATTCATAAAAAAAAATGAGGGAAATAAACTAGATTTTGAAGGTCCCTTTTTGCTCCAGTTTCTATGACTCAAAATTTCTTGCCTGAACTCACTGAAACAAGCACTGGTATTGGATTCAGAGGATATTTATTTAAGTCCCAATTCTTTCGTTACCCTGTGTTCCAGGTACTGTGCTAAGAGCTAGGGATACAAAGAAAGAAAAAAAAAAACAAGAAAAAAAACAGCTCAAAAGTCTAATGGTGGAGATAATGTGCAAACAACTATGTGCAAACAAGATATAAACAAGATAAACTGGAATTAATCAATAGAAGGAAGGGACTAAAATTAAGGAGGGATCAAGAATGGCAGGAAATTAAAGCCTCCCTTGGAGGAGGGTGGAGGGGCAGCTAGGTAGCACAGTAAATAGAGTGCCAGGCCTGGATTCAGGAACACTTGAGTTCAAATTTGGCCTCAGACATTTACTTACTGGCTATATGATGCTAGCTAAGTAAGTCACTTAACCCTGTTTGCCTCAGTTTCTCATCTGTAAAATAAGCTGGAGAGGAAAATGGCAAACCACTCTAGTATCACTGTCAAGAAAACCCCATATGGAGTCACAAAGAGTTGGACATGACTGAAACAAATGAACAACAACAAAATAGAGAAGGGTAGAAGGAGAAGAGGCTGAAGACAACTATTCTACTTCAACCTCCCTTCATGTCCCCTCCATGTTACATGTGAGGGGTCAGCCTTGCCGCACTTCCAAAAACTTTGTCTACAGCCTGTATTATGAATATAGACAAAAGTTTTGCAAGTGTGCCAAGCCTATATATACAAATAAAGCAATTAGGTGGTGCAAAACATAGAGTGCCTGGCCCGGAATCAGGAAGACTCATCTTTGTGAGTTCAAATCAGACTTCAGATAATTTCTAGCTGTGTGATCCTGGGCAAATCACTTAACCCTGTTTGCCTAAGCTCCTCAATTATAAAATGAGCTAGAGAAGGAAAAGGCAAACCACTCTAGTATCTTTATCAAGAAAACCCCAAATGGGGTCACAAAGAGTTGAACATGACTGGAAACACCTGAACAACAATATGCAAATGATCATCTGAGCAAACAGCAGAGAAGCAGTGTCTCTTAGCCACACCACCAAATTAAGATTTTGCAGACACATAGTAACAGCTTCTCCTGCTTTTGCAAAGGAGAAAATGGTACTGAAAAGTGTCCTTAATACTATTTTGATGAACAAACCACATTTTTGTTTACTTTTGTTCCCAGATTTTTTCACAGTGCTTCTGAGGGAATTCATTTTCCTGAACAAAATCTCCTGATTGGATATCAAAAATCTAATTCTTTTTTATCCTTGGCATGCTAATCAAAAGATGGAGGCTGTAGAAGTATGTATATGGAGGAGGTGGGAAAGGTAGTGCTAGAGAGGGAAAATTTTTCAAATGCAACTTTTGGAAACAAAAGCTGTGTTCAGCTGGTTTTGGTGATCTTCATTATAGATCAATAAGGGAAGCATTAATAAGTGAGCATTGCCAAGGGCTAAAGGCCCAACCTAAGGGCACAGAACACCAAAGGAGGTATATCTGGGCCAATGAGAAGATTTCAGACCATTGATAATATTCACAAGTAGGCAAAGGGATACAAATTAATCACCTCCAGAGAATCTCAAAGGCTTAGAGAATGCCAACTGGAACAACTTTTGCTGAAGTTGCAAGTTCAGGCAGAGAAATTGTCTTATTCAAAGGCCCCAACCAATCCATTTTATCTCTCAATAGGAAAAAGATCTGGAGTTTTAAAAAATCACTTTAGAAAATGGAAAACTAAAGTAGCAGAGGAGAGCAAACAAAGAGCCAGTCTCTCACACTGAGGGCCAATCTAACAGTATGACTTAGTTACTGGATTCAAAGATGTAACAAAAGCATTTTTCCTGTAAGCAATAATGAGGTATTGGTGGGAGTACATTAATGCTGTTCTTTTTTGAGACTTCAAATACCCTGCTAAGATGATTCAACTTTTTTTTTAGTATTTCTTTCCTATTTTGCATTTTGCTTTGCATAAAAAAAAACAAAGAACTTTTGTTTAAGACCTCCTCCATCTTTACACAAAAACTTGATGGATTCAATTATAATGCAGAAAGGCTGACAGCCTGTTGACCTGTCTTAATTATTTAACTCTCACAAAGTGAAACAAAGACATCTTTCAATGGTTTGGGGAATGGTTATCCATTTTATGTATCGTCAGTCTTTTGTTCCTATTTCTTTTTCCTTATGCCATGTGTCTTTAGATAGTAGTAGTTGTTAGCTCCTTCCTCAGAAGATAGGTGAAGAGGCAGGCAGGCACATTGATCTTTTTAGTAAAAAGATTTGATTCAGAGAAATAAAAGAAATAAATGATAGAAGAAAGTGATTGGAACAATACCCTAACCTTTCTCCTGTGTAAATTAAGCTAGTTTTCCCTTAAAAGATATTGAGGCTATCCTCACGACTTGACTAGCTCATGAAGACTCAGGCTATTGACATCTTCTTGGTCACTTAAGTACAAAAGAGCCACAAAAAGTCCCAGGACTTCTCTCAGATGCTTGATGATCCTGGGTGATATAAGATTCACTCAGCTGAATCAACTAAAAAGATTTTCAATACCTTCTATAGCTAAATAAATCTCATTTTATTAACTGTGAATGGCCTACAGCTGCCTCATTTCATTCCACTATTAAACCTAATTTATTTACCAGGGGCCCAGACTGAGTCAGGCCTAGCCCTGTGAGTTCTGTTCATCAGCAGGCACTTAGTTATTAAGCACCTGCCTACTCTGTGTGTCCAACACTGAGTGTTTGTCTTTTTCTGCAAGGACCTTATCATTCTGTTGGGGATATAATTCATTAAGACATGAAACTAGACACTTGTGCAAAGTGACATTAAATCAGGTGCATTAGAGGCTAATACGTACTAGGGGAATTTAGAGCAGTTTAATGGAGGAGGTGAGACCATATTGGGTCTTGAAAGAACCCTGGGATTCAGAATCACAGAATCTCAGAGTCTGAAACTTAAACCAGACAACTTAATCCAGAATAGTTCAAACCTGTTCTTGAATAAAAATCGTCTACAATATATTTGAAATAAACAAGTTTATTCCATTTTCCATGTGATAGTCCTTTAATCATTCCAGTAAAATTATCATGTTCCCCTTATGTTGTCTTTTCCAAGCTAAAAAGACGGAATTCCTTTAACTAATCCTCAAATGGCACCAACTTGAAGCCTGTCACAATCCTGATTGTTTTCCTCTACATGTTCTTAGCTGGTCAATACATCCTTAAAATGTCATGCTCAGAACAGAATACAATACTTCAAATGTGAATTGACCAGGGCAACTCTGTAGTTCTGGTACACTTCTCCTAATGCAAGCTAGGGTGGAATTAGCTTTCTTGGATGCCATTTTGCATGGACTCATGTTATACTTTCAACTTGCTAAACTTCTTTTTTTTTCTAATGAGCTGCTGCCCAGCCATGCCTCACTCATCTTATGCTTGAGAAGTCAGTTTTTTGGAGACAAGAGTAAGTCTTTATATTTTATCACTATTCCACACCCAGTGTTCTAGGTTCTCAGGATATTTTTTTGTAAATCAGAAATATTTTTGTAATTATTTTATAATATAGAAACTGTCATCCAGTGTCATATATATATATATGTGTGTATATATATATATATGACACTGGATGACAGTTTGTGAGTATATATATACATATATACACACATATGTATATACACACATATACATACCTATATATATATACACACACAGACACACATACATACACGTATCTTTGCCTTTTTGGCATTGAGGATGAGACTATTCTATAAAGAGAGAAAAGATGCAAATAAAGGCACAAAACCAAAGAAGCAAATTCTGTGTGTAGAAACCATTGGAAGACAGGCAGATCATCAAGACCCACTTGCTAATCTCAGATTCTGTTGTCTATTAAAAAGGAAAAGGCTGTAATTCTCAAGATTCTCCTGGCTTCTTTGTTCCTTCCCAGCATTTTGACAGCACATTGCCTCTAAGGAACAGAAGGTAGTATGGCCAAGACAGGGCATGAAAGGGTCTGTCAGAGGAAACTACTAACCTCTCATGTCAGTTGTTATTCTTCTCCCTATTTATTTTTCGATTTGTCAGCTTCTGGTGGCATGCTTTTCTCATCTTAACTTTGTTATTAATTAGACCTGTGGTCTTGGTTTCCATATCCTTTAAGTCTGACCAACCTGCATACAATCTTAATGCTCTCCTATAGAATGCTATTCTTTAATGCTAATGCTTAATGCTATTCCTATAGAATAGCAGTATGGTATAATGCCAAAGAATACTGGATCTGGGGGCCTTGGGTGGAAAGGCAAAGCTAGATGGTACAATGAATAGAGTGCTAGCCCTGGAGCCAGGAAGACTCTCTTTCTGAGTTCAAATCTGGGCTTAAACACTAACTGTGTGACCCTGGACTAGTCACTTAACCTTGTTTGCCTTAGTTTCCTTATCTGTAAAATGAGCTCTAGAAGTAAATGGCAAACCACTACAATATCTTTGCCAAGAAAACCCCAAATGGGGTCACAAAGAGCCAGACACAACTGAAACAACTGAACAACAAGAAGTGGATTTGGGAACAAATGACCTCAATGAAAGCCCAACTTTGTTGATGATGAACTATGTGACCTTCAGCAACTCACCTAACTCTCTAGTTTGTAAATTGGGGATAATAAAACTTGTGCTATATACCTAATAGGGTGATTGTGAACAAAATGCTTTAAAAATAAAAACTATTATCTGTTACTATTAACTCCTCAGTGATTGTTCCTCACAGAGCCTTTGGTTTGTTAACAGCAAGTCACATAAAGCACTCAGTCATAGTTGTCTCTGCTCCATAACAAGTGCATAGACTCATCTATTCCACTGTAGAACAATACCCTACTGACTTAGGGTCTTAGTGTCACAGTTATTAACAATTGTCTCTCCAATCAGTAGGTTACACCATCTATCCATTGAACCATCTACCTGCCTCCATTGAACATCAAACCCTTCCCCCAACAATAATCAAAATGTAGTGGTGGTTTTAGTGTGGGACAAATAGTAAATATTTAAGAAATACTTTTTGATTAATTTATTGATTTCCCTCAGTGATGCAGTTACTTTCCCTAATTAAAGAAAAATTATGCTCATGTTATAAAGTGATTATCCAAGTAACACACCACCCTAAGCAAAAATATGAACTTTTTTGGGAGCAGGTGGCTTTGGGTAGTGCTTGGCTTTAGTCCAAGAAGTGATGCTATCTTCTGCAAAAAGTAGGATCTAGGAAGAGATTTAGCAAGGTCAGGAATAAGAATAATTCACATTGTTATCAATTCAAAGATTAAAACTTACAAGAGGAGAGGAAAGTAGGACTTGGAGAGTGGGGGGAAGCATATTTGCCTCTATTATTTGAAATAATCTTCCTAGTTTAGGCAACATTTTTTAAGAAATTAAGATCTTCAGCATTTTTTAATATAATTTATCTCAAGTAACACATTTGGAGAGAGATCAGAGGGTAGTGATACAATAGGAGGCCCCAGAAGGCCACAGGAATGCCAACCTAAGAAGCCCCTGCTTTGTATAACCTCAAATGAACTTAACCAAGCGTAGTAATCTTGTTACCAGGATGATGAGGAGTTTATTTCACAAACTTTGGAGAAGGTATGAGTAGGGTTAGGTCAGTGTATGCCAATGATATTATAATTAAGGTGAATAAAAATTGGCACAAATCTCATGTTAGCGACATATGGAAAGTAAGAGGAGAAATGCATTTGAGGGTCATGGGAAAAGAGGAGAAAGAAAAGAACTGTAATAAACATGAACCTAAATGCTTTGAAGTAAAGCAAAGAGGAAAAATACTTTAATTTTTAGTGCAATCTGAGTTTATTACCAGTGAGAGCCATGTGGGCTAATCAAACATTTAGATAAATCCAGATTTTCTCAGTTATTCCTGGCCCTGGAATGCCATAATAGAGGTGGGGGCAGGAGTAATGTACCTTTTCACAGTGTTTTCAAGTTACGAGATAAGAACTAAAAACACTATTATTCCCATTTTGCAGTTCTTCCCTCTCTAAGAGAAAATAAAAACATGACTTACCCATCACAAGTGATTCCCAAAGCAAGAAACCACATAGGCATACAAAGTTCAAGCAAGAGACAGAAAACAGATTCTGATAATACCAAAGGCAAAACAAGTTGCACTTACTTCATGGGCTGATCACAACCTACAAAACACAAAATGTGTTACAGTGAACAACCCTAGAATTTGTGTGGTGTCAACTTATCTCTTTGCCTCAAGGCACTGATATCCTTGAAGGGTATGCTTTCTTCCCATAGTAATCATCATTCCAAGACTAGTATAATATATTCGCTCATCTACTAGTGCCATCATCCCCAAAGTCCCACTAACACAACCTCTGTGATCCATTCACTTCTCCAACCTATACAAGGAGCAAGACCTTTATGGGAAACTACTCCTGATATGATCCTAACTATAGCCAGAATACCCTCTATGTCACAAATATCTCCCCAATCTCCAACCTCACCACCTAAACTGAATTTTAGGCCCTATTTTAACTGTTTAAATCTCTGCTGGTGATGATACAATTTTTTTTTCCAACCTGAGCATAAACAGCACTGGCAGCTTGCCAACGAAGAGTAGTAATAGATTTCTGACAAGGCATTTTATGCATGTCTGTAATTACCCTCCACTTATACATGTACCCAAGGTCATGATCCCTGGCACTTGCCTCAGACTATCAATGGGTTCCCAGGAAATATGTGATGTTAATAAGAATAGTTTTTTTTTCAATATGTGGACTGATATGCAGAATTTAGAGCTACTTGTGACTTTTTTTCCTGTCTTTGCTAGATAGAAACACAAAAATAATGATTCCTCTACTTACTTAGGCAGAGTATAAATAACTTTCATCTATTGCCCTGTGCTTAATAAAATGTTAAAAATGACAAAGGAAGCATATATACTCAGAATAGAGGGATGAAAAGGGTAAATCAGACAAAGCTAAAAAGACAAAAGCAAACAATGTATTTATATGATAATTCATCACCGACAAAGTCAGAGTCTGGCCTATTTTCATCAGCTTCACCTAGGGAAATAGTTTTGGACTGGGAATCAGAAGAACTGGGCTGAAATCCTGGTACTGCCCCTTGGATTTTTTGTTTTTGTTTTTTTTTCTTTTTGGCAATTGGGGTTAAGTGATTTGCCCAGGGTCACACAGCTAATAAGTGTGAAGTGTTTGGTCTGAGGCCGGATTTGAACTCAGGTCCTCCTGACTTCAAGACGGGTGCTCTATCCACTGCGCCACCTAGCTGCCCCAAGTACTACCCCTTGTTACCAGTGTTATTTTGGACAAATCACTTGGTCTCACAAGACTCAGTGTTCCCATTTGTGAATAAGAGTATTGAACTAAACGACCCATGAGAGCCCTCTTATTGGTAAATCTGAGCTCGGAGGCACACATAACATCCAAAAGAAACCCAGGTTCTTAAGTGCAATCAATCCTCTACTATTAAATTATGGGTGTTGTACCTTTGCCTTGCTGATCCATAACAACTGAGATGAAGGTAGTTTTCTACAAGCAAAGTCAAAATCTCATGTTAAGGGTAAATCAGTGGCAGCTATGTAGTGCAATGGATAGAGTGCCCAGCCTGGAGTCAAGAAGACCTGATTTCAAATCCAGCTGCAGACACTTAATAGCTCTGTGATGCTGGGCAAGTCACTTAACCTGTTTTCCTCAGTTTCTTCATCTGTAAAATGGACATCATAATAGCACCTACCTCCCAGGGTTGTTATGAGGTTCAAATGATATCATAATTGTAAAGCACTTGGCAGAACACCTGGCAGTAGGAAGCACCATAGAAATGTTAGCTATTATTAACTATTATTACTATCAAGAATTTTGTTGCTCATTTGTGTCTGACTCTTTGTGACCTTATGGACCATAGAATATCATTACTGTCCTTTTGGTTTTTGTGGCAAAAATACTGGAGCGGTTTGCTATTTCCTTCTCCAGTGGATTAAGGCAAACAGAGATTAAGAGACTTGCCCAGGGTCACTCAGTTAGTAAGAGTCTGAGGCTGGATTTAAACTCAGTTCTTCCTGACTCCAGGTCCAGCACTCTATCCATTGAACCATCTACCTGCCTCCATTATCAAAAATATATAATGATCGTTAACATCTAGAAGAAACAGGTTCAGATTCAAAGGTATAATACAGCCACAAAGCAAATGCTAAACTGCAGGCTGCCTCAGTGCAGAGAGAACAACAGATGACTCTTCTGGCTTTAAAAACCAAAATTTGGAAAGAAGAGTTAGTGTGGCTTAATGAACTAAGTATTAGTATCTAATGACCTGAGTTTAAGTCTTACCTTTCTCATTTATTGTTTGTGGGACTTTGTGCAAGTAATTAATGCTTTCTGAACCTCAGCTTCTTAATCTGAGTACTGGGAATAAAACTACTTATACAATTTCCCTAAGAGAGTGGATATAAGAAAAATAACTAGTTAACATTCATACAGCACTTTAATATGTGCTAGGTACTGAGCTAAGCATTTTACAATTATTATCTCATTTGATACTAATAACAACCCTGGGAGGTAAGTGTTATTATTATTTTCATTTTCCAGATATGGAAACTGAAGAAAACAAAGGTTAGGTGACTTACCCAGAGTCATATAGCTAGTACGTATCTGAGTAAGGATTTGAACTCTGGTCTTCCTGAATCCAGGCTCTACTGACTGGGCCACCTAGCTGCAATGATATTTGTAAAGCACTCAAAGTGAGTTCTTAAGTTCAACCACATTCATTTATGGAGGAGCTATCAGCATTCCTTAATATGGACTAATTATTTTTAAATAAAAATTTTGTTACAGTTTATGTTCATCATGCTATAACCAAAAGACATTCTAAAATACAGCAGAGCCTTCTTTTAATTAGAAATAACAAGTCACTATAAGCTTAGTGGTAATCTTCTTTCAAAATGTGTTGGTTTTGAATGGTCCCAAATGTATGTCCTGTTTTATTCATTTGTTTTGTATTGTTGCTTCCTAGCTGCCTGGAGACAAGTTGGAGTGACCAGCCAATAAGGTGATGGTCTATGGAATATTAATAGTATTTGCTTTTCTTTTCTTTATTAAAGTCTCCAAATATCATAGAATATATGCTCAGTGCTCTGCAACAGACAAAAAAGGCTTTGCAAAATTAGAAAGCAGGCAATTTAAAAGTTTACATGGTGAAGCTGCCAACAGTAAAACAATAGAATTGGCTCCATCTGTAACAGGTTTTCTAGAGACCATCAGAGATAGAAAATGGCAGCCCTAGTCGTAAAAAGAGCAAGCAGTTGCTAAATGAGGTGTCACACGAGTTAATTTGTCCTCAAAATATAACTCAATGACCTTCCATGACACCAGTGTCCCCTTTGTGTAGAAAAATTGAGAGTTCTCACCATTAAATTGACAACTTTGGGTTAGCCAGATTTCATTAAATTTAACTCAAAATTCAGCAAGACATTTGACATGCATTCTTCATATATCCTTGTAGTCAAGATAAAGAAAGTTAGGCTAAATCCACAGAGGTTCTTACCTTTTGTATATACGCATATGGGTATCACAGACTCCTTCAGCACTTTGTTAAAGTCTCTAGACCAATTCTCAAAAGAAATTTTTAATGTGTAAAATAAAATACATGGGATTACTAAAGAAGGAATCCAGTTAAATTGAAATAAAGATGTATTTTCCTTCTTCCAAGTTCACAAACTTTCTGACATCTGTTCACAGACCCATTGGGAGCCCACAGACCTCAGGTTAATCCCTGGGCTAGAAAGGAATAAAGTAAAGTAGAAACTGGGCTATTGTTTATTCTATTCAACAAATATTAATTAAACATTTACTAGGTGTAAGGGTCTGTTCCAAGTGCTGAGGTATAAAAAATAAAATAAAAACAGTTCCCTCCCTTAGAGAGTTTACACTTCATGGAGTATAAAATATTTACATAGATAAGTAAATGCAGTTTAAGCTGGGGAGGAAGCGGGAACTAACAACTAAGGCAATACAGAAATATTTCCTTAGAAGGCGGTACATGAGAGCCTTGAAGGAAATTCTAAGAGGTGAAAGTGAGTATGGTACATTCCAGCGTGTAGGGGACAGCCCACACAAAGGAACATAGACAAGAGACAAAATGTAATGGATACAGAGCAGTAAGTAGGTCAGTTTGGCTGGAACACAAAATGTGTAATGGAGAAAATACATAGAATGTCTAAATAAAGGTAGGATGAAGCTCGATTAAAGATATCGAAACGCCAAGCATATATTTGTTTGTATATTATTCAAAATACAATAAGACACCATTGAAGATTTCTGAACAGGTGAGTTACATCGTCATATGTGTTTTAGAAGTATTAATTTGGCAGCTTTATATGGGGCGGTTTGGAAAGTGAAAATATTGGAAGCAAGACAACCCCATTAAGAGGTTCAAGAAATAATCCAAATGAGGTATGATGAGTGCCTTAAGTAGGCAGACATGCATGAAAAGGAGACACAGGTGAGTGATTTTGTGGTGGTAAAATTGATAAAGCTTTGGCACCCAATTGGATATGGGGAATGAGGGAAAAGTCATCAATGGATCAATGCCCAATCAGGGGAAGGACTTTTGGAATGCCTCAGGAATTTTACCCTGGCCCTGTCCTGTTGTATATTTTCATTAATGACTTGGAGAAAGACATATGACAAGTTACTTGTAACCCTTACTGACAACCCAAAGTTAGGAAGGATATTTAACATTGGATGATAACACTCAAAAATATTTCAAGATGCTAGAACAATGTCTAAAATTAGCAAGATGAAGTTAAATGGACAAAAGTTTTAAATTTCTTCACTTTTTATATCAGTTTCAAATTACAAAGGGATAGATGACATTTCCTGGGAAAAGGTATGTCAAATCACAACTGGTGCATTGGGTTCAGTTGTGGCATCATATTTTAGGAAAGACAGTACTAAGTTGGAGAATGTCCAGAAAAGGACAACTAGAAAAGCAGAATGGTAAGAGCTCTCAAGGCCATGCCATATGGGATTGGTTGAAGGAATGTTTAGACTTAAGAGGAGAGTCATGACAGATAGAATAAAGTATTTGACAATCTGTCTTGCAAAATAAAGATTATATATATTCTACTTAGCCCCAGAGCCAGAAGCAATGAGTGGAAATTGCAGAGAGGCATATTTAGGCTGGGTACAAGGAAAAAAAATAACTCCCTAATGATTGGTGCTGTCTCAAAGTAAAATAAGCTGCCTTAGAAGCACTGGGTTGCCCCTCACTTCAAGTCTCAAAATAAAACCTGAAAAATCACTTATTCCGGATTTTTTGGAGTTGAAACTTATTTGTTAGTTGGACTAGATGGTGTTTGATGTCCCTTCCATCGGTGTGATTCTGTAGTTTATGATTCTGAAACAAAGATTAATACATTTTTGGGAAAATGTTAAACCATATATGCTGCAGATGCTATCTGATTCTCCTATATACTTCTCTGATAAAGTTCAATAAATTAATTCATTTGACTATTTATTAGAGGATTTACTAATTGCAAGGCACTGTGCTAGCTTTTGGCTATGTAAAAATGGATAAGATAGTGTCCAAGGACCACTAAATTCTTATCCCCCAACCCTCTTTGTCTTTGTCTCTGTCTCTGTCTCTCTGTCTCTGTCTCTGTCTCTCTCTGTCTCTGTCTCTCTCTGTCTCTGTCTCTCTCTGTCTCTCTCTCTCTCTGTCTCTCTGTCTGTCTCTTACCCTACCTCTCACTCTACTATATATAAATGCCCTCTTTTATTATTTTTTAAAGGGGAGAATCATCAATATTATTTTATTTAATTTTAGTTTTCAACATTCACTTCCACAAGATTGTAAATTCCAAATTTTCTCCCCATCTCATCCCTCCCCCACCCCAAGACAGTGTGCATTTTGAATACCCATTTCCCCAATCTGCCCTTCCTTCTATTACATTGCCCTTCTTCTCTTATCCCCTTCCCCTTCTATTTTCATTTAGGGCAGGATAGATTTCTATACCCCATTGCCTGTATATCTTATTTCCCAGTTGCATGTGAAAACAATTTTTAACATTTTTTTTAAAACTTTGGGCTCCAAATTTTCTGCTTTACTCCCTCCCCACCCACCCTCATTGAGAAGGCAAGCACTCGATACAGGTTATACATATGTAGTCATGCAAAACTCTTCCATACTAGTCATGCTGTGAAAAACTAATTATATTTCCCTTCATCCTATCCCATCCCCCATTATTCTATTCTCTCTTTTGACCCTGTCCCTCCTCAGAAGTGTTTCCTTCTGATTACCCCCTCCCCCAATCTGCCCTTCTCTCTATCATCCTCCCCTTTCTTATCCCCTTATCCCCTATTTTCCTGTAGGCTAAGATAGATTTTCATACCCAATTGAGTATGTTATTCCCTCCTTAAACCAGATCTGATGAGAATAAGATTCACTCATTCCTTCTCACCTCCCCTAATTCTCCTCCACTGCAAAAGCCTTTTCTTTCTGTTTTATGTGAGATAATTTACCCCATTCTACCTCTCCCTTTTTCCTTTTCTCAGTATAATCCTCTCTCACCTCTTAATTTTATTCTCCAGATATCACCCCTTCCTCTTCAATTCACCTATACCCTCTATCTATCTATCTATACATATGTATTTTTCCCTCCAACTACTCTAATACCGACAAAAGTATCATGTGTTACAAATATCATCTTTCCATGTAGGAATGTAAACAGTTCAACCTTAATAAGTCCCTTATGATTTCTCTTTCCTGTTTACATCTTCATGGTTCTCGAGTCTTGTATTTCAAAGTCAAATTTTCTATTCAGCTCTGGTCTTTTCATCAAGAATGCTTGAAAGTCCTCTATTTCACTGAATTTCCATTTATCCCCTGAAGGATTATACTCAGTTTTGCTGGGTAGGTGATTCTTGGCTATAAACCTATCTCCTTTGACCTCCAGAATATTATATTCCAGGACCTTTGGTCCCTTAATGTAGAAGCTGTTAAATCTTGTGTTATCCTGACTGTGTTTCCACAATACTTGAATTGTTTCTTTCTGGCTGCTTGCAATATTTTCTCCTTGACCTGAGAATTCTAGAATTTGGCTACAATATTCCTAGGAGTTTTCCTTTGGGGATGTCTTTTAGGAGGCGATTGATGGATTCTTGCAATTTCTATTTTATCCTCTGGTTCTAGAATATCATGGCAGTTTTCCTTGATAATTTTTTGATGTCTAGGCTCTTTTTTTTTCTTTTTTTGATCATGACTTTCAAGTAGTCCAATAATTTTTATATTATCTCTCCTGGATCTACTTTCCAGGTCAGTTGTTTTTCCAACGAGATATTTCATATTGTCTTCTATTTTTTCATTTTTTTGGTTTTGTTTTACAATGTCTTGATTTCTCATAAAGTCACTAGCTTCCATTTGCTCCATTCTAATTTTTAAGGAAATATTTTCTTCAGTGAGCTTTTGGAACTTCCTTTTCAATTTGACCAGTACTACTTGTGAAGGCATTCTTCTCCTCATTGGCTTTTTGGACCTCTTTTGCCATTTGGTCTAGTCTTTTTTAAAAGTGTTATTTTCTTCAGTATTTTTTTGGGTCTCCCTTAGCCAGCTGTTGACTTGTTTTTCATTATTTTCTTGCATCGCTCTCATCTCTCTTCCCAGTTTTTCCTCTACTTCTCTTATTTGCTTCTCAAAATCCTTTTTGAGGTCTTCCATGGCCTGGGACTGATTCATATTTTTATTGGAGGCTTTGGATGTAGGAGTTCTGACTTTGTTGTCTTCTTCTTGTTGTATGTTTTGATCTTGTCACCAAAGAAAGATTCTATAGTCTGATTTTTTACACAGTTTGCTCATGTTCCCAGCCAATTACTTGAATTTTAAACTCTT
Source organism: Vombatus ursinus (assembly GCF_900497805.2). NCBI lineage: Eukaryota > Metazoa > Chordata > Mammalia > Diprotodontia > Vombatidae > Vombatus > Vombatus ursinus. The sequence continues at coordinate 9,518,027 of NW_020949351.1, forward strand.
TGCTAAGGTAGGGTTCTTCTTCCAGTGTGGAGAATGTACTGTCCCAAACTTCAGAGATTTTGTGCAGCTGTTTTCAGAGATACTTATAGGGACCTGTAAGTTTTCAGTTCTTCCAAGGTGGTATGATCAAGGGCAAGGTGTTTACTCCTTTCCTAGCCTATGCTCTGGTCTATGAGTGTCCACAAGCACTCTTTTCTGCCTTGGAACCATGAAGAGGATTTCCTCTCCACCGCCACCACAAGCTCCACCACACCAACACTCCTCCTTGCCCCAGGACTGCCACCCAGAACTGTGACCCAGATCCAAGCACAGGCAAAGCAAGAGAAGCCTGCACCAGCAAAGAGATCCCTGCAATCTTCTGATCAGCCACTTGATTCCCCCTCAGTCTGTTCGGCCTAGAGCTCCTGAAGTAGCTGCCATCCCGGGGCTTCGCAGGAACTGGGGCTGGAACCCAGCTTCTCTCTCACTGTGGTCACAGACTCTTCCTACTGACCTTCTAAGTTGTCTTTGGAGTTTGTGGGTTGAGAAGTCTGGAAACTGCCACTGCTGCCTGTGATTCAGTCTCCTGAAGCCTGCTCCAAGTTTGCTGAGGCCTGGTCTGTGCCTGCACACCCACACTGGACTTCGCTCCTGTCCTAGTCTGGTGCAATAGATCTTTCCATTCAACCATTCAGGTTGTCTTGGGCTGGAAATTTGATTCATTCTGTGTTTTTGTGAGTTCTGATACTCTAGAATTTGTTAGAGCCATTTTTACACGTATTTAGAGGGGATTGGGGAAGAGCTCAAGCAAGACATTGCTTTTCCTCTGCCATCTCGGCTCTGCCTCCCACTTGCCCTCTTTTATTATTGCTATGATTCCCTCTTGAAGAGCAGCATGTTCTTCCTTATGGTCCCCAGAGTATCATATCTTCTACCTCAGAATATTTCCTCCTTTTCTTTATCCCCTCTTATTACTATTATGGCATTTTCCTTCTTAGATCCTCACCTATCTTACACAATTGCTCTGTTATAGTCTTTGAAAATTTCAGAGCACCATATAAATATAAATGTTCATAATTACCATAATTATTACATGATTACTTTAAGTCTACAATATCAGACTCATTCTTGGCCAATCAGAAAGCCTGTGGATTACATGATGAATTTTAGGAGCTTCAAATCATATTATATTATATAATTCTACTGCCCCTACTGCTTACCAAAATGGAAGTGGGACAGGATCATGTAGCAATGAAAGGACAAAAAGAAACTGCACAAAATTAAACATTCTTTCATCATCTCAAAAATTAATTATGACATCTCTGCAACAGTACTCAAAGATGAGACTTTCTTCCACGCACCTTAACGAAGTTTCTTGAAATTGGCAGCCAACTATGTAATATTTTAAGAGAAATGCTTATTATATTTACAGCTGTGATTTTCTTGATACATTAATCCTGATCCCTTAACTCATTTAGCATATGGCATGTTGAATGCATAATTAATAGTCCAGGTACTGACTCTAGTAGAAAAATAATAGCTTTAATTTTAATCAGTCACCATACTAGAATAACTATGTTCATGATCCCTGATTAGTCATCATCCTCTTTAAATAAGCACTTCCCTTCTCCCTTTACCTCCTGACCCCTCATATTCCCTCAAGATTCTCATTCTCACCTAAAGCCTCCAAACCCTCATCCATATGTGATAAGATTTAAAGGGAAAACTGCTCATAGGCTCCAAATGCCTCTTTATTCTTGCTACTGGTGCTACTTTTTGGCATATCAATGTCACTCACATTTCAGGACAGGCTCCTAGCTCCTGTCATTTAGTGTCAAGACTGAAAATGCAAGAAAACCAACCATTAAGGGGAGATATTAGTGAAAAATAGAGCATTACTGTAAGAGGGGGAACAAGACTAATTAGGATTAAGGGAAACATGGAGTGGGATTAGACCCGTTTTTCTCTTAAGCAAAAGAACTAAGAATAACACAACACAGAAGAAGTACTTTGTCTAATTCTGAAATCATTGTTTTTTTGTTTTAAAAAAATTGCTTTGAAGTCTTTCTTTTATGTTGGAAATTGCAAATAAACAATGGTTCTGAGCTATACTTCTATTTTGAGGTTTTAACCAAACTTGTCACTTCTCCAAAGTAGGCACTATGAAATTAGACGCACACATGCACACACACACACACACACACACACAGAGTTATTATTGTTGTAGTTTAAAGGTAATCATGAAGATTTACACAGAGTTAAAAAATTAGGGAATAGAGAAGAATTCTTCATGCTTTAGTTGAAATAGAAAGGACAAGAGTCATCATCTCAAGCAAAGTAATTGTAAAAATGGATGTGATTAAAAGAGATAAACATAGAAATCTCACTTTACTGAAAGATACCATAGATGAAAAATTTATCAATTGGCATAATATCTAAATTCACAAAGCAGAAGTTAAGTGAATTACAGATAGAAAAAAGTAAAATTTTAATGGTGGCTGACCTCAATTTATTTTTTTCCAGATCTATATCAGTTTAAAAAAAAATTAATGTTCTGATTAGAATTCTGGAAAAGTTAGACATGATAGACCTCTGGGAATTAATAAAAGGCAATTAAAAAGTGTGTATTTTTTTTTCAGATGTTCATGTCAGTTTTTACAAAACCTGAAAAATGTATAGGTTCAAAAACAAGTCCTAGAAATATTCAATAATTTCATTAAACATGATAACAATTAAACAACATACACAAAATTCTGGGGTGCTGTTAAAGAAGGCCTTAAGGAAAATTTTATATCTCTAAATACTTTCATCAAAGAAAAAAGTGTAGAACAATAAATTGGAATGCACCTAGAAAATCAACAAATTAGCTCCCTCAATTAAACACTGAAAAAGAAATTATTTAAAAAATCAAGAAAGAGATTAACAGAATTGAAAGCATGATCTGAGTATGATGGGGAGAGTCTTAAAAAATAAAACTACGTAGGGATAGATAAAAAGAAGTTATTATCTCATACAAATGAGGCATAAAAGGAAAAAAAATTGATACAGAAGAAGTTAGTGAGAGGGAGGGCAGGTAGTGCTTGAACCTTACTTTCATTAGTAATGGGTTAAAGTGAGAACAACATATATGTTTAGAAGGGTATAAAAGTCTTCTAAATTCAGAAAGAAAAAAGAGGGCCAGGGGATAGGGTTGGGAGAAAGTATAAAGGAGGGACTCTTAGAGTGCTGAGTAGGTTAAGGAACAGGAGAGCAAGGTAGCAGGAAAAAGTAAAGCAAAAGAGTGAGGAGGGATAGGGTAAATGTAATTAGAAGTATAGCGAGAAAGAATAGGAAGGAGAAAAATACACAGTAAGTAATTGTAGCTTAGAATGTGAATAGGACAAATTTACCAATAAAATAGAAAGAGACAGATGATTAAAAATTTGAATTTGCTCTCTATAGTCATATGAAAAAATGTTCTAAATCACTATGATGAGAGAAATGCAAATCAAAATGACTCTGAGGTACCACATCACACCTATCAGATTGGCTAACATGACAAAACAGGACAAAGACAAATTTTGGAGAAGATGTGGGGAAATTGGAAGACTGATGCATTGGCGGTGGAGTTGTGAACTGACCCAACCATTCAGGAGAGCAATTTGGAATTATGCCCAAAGGACTATAAAATTGTGCATACACTTTGACCCAGCAATACCACTTCTAGGTCTGTATCCCAAAGAGATCATAAAAAAGGGGAAAGGATCTACATGTACAAAACTATGTATAGCAGCTCTTTTGTGGTGGCAAAGAAATGGAAATTGAGGAAATGCCCATCAATTGGGGAATGGCTGAGTTCCCCAAGCTAAGTTGTAGTATATGAATGTAATGGAATACTATTGTGCTGTAAGAAATGATGAGCAGGCAGACTTCAGAAAAACTTGGAAGGACTTATACGAACTGATGCTGAGTGAAATGAGCAGAACCAGGAGAACACTGTACACAGTAATAGCCACATTGTGCAATGACTGACTTTGATAGACCTGGCTCTTCTCAGCAATTCAAGGATTTAAGAAAACTCCAAAAGACTAATGATGGAAAATGCTATCCACATCTAGAGAAAGAATTATGGAATCCAAATTCAGATAGAAGCATACTATTTGCTCTCCTTTTCCTCTGTTGTTTTGTTTTATTGCCTCACTCTCATGGTTCCTCCCATTAGTTCTAATTGTTCTTTACATCATGACTAATGGTAAAATATGCTTAATATTAATGTATAAGTAGAGTCTAAATCAAATTGCATGCCATCTTTGGGTGGTGGGGGAAGAGGGGAGAGGTGAGGGAGGGAGAGAAAATTTAAAACTCAAAATCTTATGGAAGTGAATGTTGAAAACTAAAAATTAATTAATTAATTATTTTTAAAAAGCTAATCACTATTTTTGAGCTCTTAGCACTGAATAACCTCTATTATCCACAAGTAATACCTTACTAAAAAGAAAGGTTTTGAAAATAATCTGCATAGATCTGCATAGATTAACATTTTAATCTATTTGCATCTTGAATTTTCAGTACTGAGGTGTCATTTCCCATTAGCATCTTTAGATCTCACAGTAGCCAATGCCAGCTCTATCCTAACACTCTGCTCTAAAAACATGTGTGTGGAGTTATATTATAGTCATCGATTTCATGAAATAATCTGAGTGTATACACTTGATCTTCCAAAATGTAATCACTGACACAATTGCTGTCCTAGTGTTTGAGAATAAGCAGCACTCAGTCAAAATCTATGTGATTTTCTTCTAGTTTTCAACGTAAGATCACAACACACAAAGCAGGAAGAAGTCTTAAAAGTCCCCTAGTCAGCCCTCATTTAATAGATGCAGAAACTATTACTAAATGAGGCTAAATAACCTGCCCCAAACATGTGGAATGCAACCGAAATGTGACTGAAACTCAGGTCCTCTAACTCCACACCCATTGTCCTTTCCTGTAAACCAAATTGACTGTGGTTAGCAGGGCCCATTAATTAGTCAGTTGGCAAGTCTTTAGGACATGCTTACTATGTATTAGGTACTATTCTAAATACTGGAGATTTAAAGAATGCCAAGACCGTGGTCCTTGCCCTCAAGCATCTCATCTTCTAATAGAGAAGGCAAAAAACAAACAGCTCTGAAAAACAATATACACAGAGTAAATCATCATCTCTGAGAAAAGGCACTAGCAGCGGTGTTGGGGGTAAGAATTTGGGGTGGGGGTGGGTGGGTAAGTGTATGGCTCATGAGTCTTCTACCTTCATGGAGGCCTTAGAAAAGTTCACTCTATGTGTCAAACAGCCATGTAATGGGTGACATTTTTGATCAACCATGCAATAAGAATTTTTTTTTTTGCAATTGGGGTTAAATGACTTGCCCAGGGTCACACAGCTAGTAAGTGTCAAGTGTTTGGTCTGAGGCCCGATTTGAATTCAGGTCCTCCTGACTTCAGAGCTGGTGCTCTATCCACTGTGCCACCTACCTGCCCCCTCAATAAGAATTTTTTAAGTACATATTACACACCAGACCCTAAGATGCCAGAAACTGAGATCACAAAGATACAAAATGTAACAATCCTTGCCATCACCACATAACCTGAATTTTCACTTCAGCCATCCCACTTCTCCTTGCCACGCTGATGGCTTCAGCAAATGCTCCACCCAGCGAAGCTGAGTTTCATCAAGCCTGGTACACCAGTTGTGCTTTAGCACCTAACTCTTGGTGATTTCTGATGTAATGTGAAGAAAGGTTATAGGGGCAAAGATGATGCTGTCAAACTATGTAAAAAGTTGGTTGAACTCAAAGCAAAGCTTGATGTGAGTCTAAGGAGAAGAAAAATGACAACTTCAGTCTTGAATCCCAAGTGTGGAATGATTTTGAGAATCTGAAGTGTTTCAAATTCTGGCTGTGACTGTTATTACCTCTGCAACCTTGGGAAAGTTACTTAAATAATGATAATAGCTAGAATTGATATAGTGCCTTAAGGTTCGAAAAGTGCTTTATATATAAGAAATGATGGTTGACATGAATGTGATTCAAATCTCATAAGAGCTCTGTGAGAAAAGCACTACAGGAATTATTAAATCTATGTTACAGATAAGGAGAGTGAGAGGTTGTCACACAACTATTAAGTGTTGAGGGTAAGATTTGAAACAAGATCTCTATTCCCTTTTTTGCCACACCATGCTACCTATCCAAACTTCAATTTCCTCATCTGCAAAATAAAGGGATTGGATTATATGATTTCTAAGGAGATCCTGACTGTTAGAACCAACTTTAGCAACTTTAGCAACTTTAGCAACTTTAGCAACACACATTTGGTTTTAAGGTCAAATGGTCAACTGTTCCATCTAATCAAGTGAAGCCATAACTCATCAATAATATGGGCAGTCTCAATCTGGAATAGTTAATTCAATGCAGGTGTAGCTATCTGAATATAGGAATTCTGCAGTAGTAATTTATTAACACTTGATTAATCTAGTGAAACATGGAAAAAAAGTCTCATTGAAGGACATTGAAGCAGCTGTTGTCAAGGGTGCCCTTCCTTGCTCCCTAAACAGATGATCAAAAAAAATTCTTTCTGCTCTGCAGAGTGATCCTTTCTAAGAGAACAAATTTAGCATAAGAAAAAAACAAAATCATTAACACAAGAAAGGAGGATTGTAGTAAGCTTCTATAGTTAAAAATTGGCAGGTTTTGTTGTGATGAATCTTCAACCATTGCCAAAGGATTCTTCAATAAAGAATTTCCATGTCCCAGAGAAAGCTGAAAGAATTGCATTCCCTGATGTCTCAGCATCTTAGAGTTGGCATATTAGACTCATATTTTCAAGAAAAAAATTAAACCCTTTGGGTTTCTTCATCATAATTCTATTCAGAGAGATAGAAACGAACAACTAATGATACAGAGCAAACCTAACAAATATACTAAGCGGTACAGAGAGAAGTCCAATAATTACTGCTAAACAATTAGCAATTTTTTACTTCTTCTAAATGAATGACATACAAAGAACTGTACAGGCTGTCAAACTAAGCAATCTGAGTAGGGAATAAGAGGATTTTTAGCCTCACACCAAACCAGACAAGACACAAGAATTGCCAATTATCCACATACAATTAGCATACCTTTATTGAGTATGATTCAACAAAACTTTTCCAAGTTCCATACGGAAAATATCTGATTATGACATATTTATTAAGTAATCTGACTTACTTGCAGGTGGAGGGGGGAAGGAAGAGCAGTCAGAAAAGACTTAATAATGTTGTGGTTGCTAATATTGTGGTTTTAATAATGTGAGTCTATGCTCTTATCTTGCTTCAGATTCCTCCATTTATGCCTAACAGAGGTGAAAGAAATAGTTCCATTTTTCATAGAAAATTTGCCCGATAGGACCTGGTTCTCCATGATGCTTAGAGATGATAAAGCATTGCTCACTGGGAAAATTGTCTTCCATGAGACCTAGTGCTATGACGAAGTGAGTACTATGATTAGTGAAGAAGTAATGTACAAGATGAGAGGTTTAACTCTCTCTAGCTTCTAGGACCACATATAGGCACTTCTGCTTAGCTTATAAAATCCTTCACAACCTGGCCCAAACCTAATGTTCCAACATCATACATTAGTCCCCTTTCTGAATTCTACAATCCAGCCACAGTAGCCTCCTTGCTGTTTCTCACAGATGACAATCCATTTCCTGTTGACTTTGAATTGACTGTCTTCCATATCTCTAATTAACTCCAACTTAACCTTTGCCTTTTAGAATACCTCATTTCCTTCAAAATTCTGTTCAATTTACTCTTTCTGCATGATGCCTTTCTTGTGTTTTTTTTTCTGTACATCACTAGCAACTCAAATCATGCCTGAAACATAGTAGGTGCTTAATAATACTTGTTGATAGATCTATTAATGTACTTGTAATGGTATAAACAGGAGAGGCATAATGATAGCTACAATTGGAATGGTGGAATGATATGATCATTCATCACAAAAACCCCAGTATTACATCTGGACTGTGAACAAGCCAAAACTGAAGTTAGATTTCTTGGCCATTATTTTTGAGACCAGATCCCTAATAAAGACAATCCAAGAGGTAGACATAATAAAATTCTAAATATCCAATATTGTGATTTTAAATTCTGAAGAGACTATATATCTGAAGGAATTTATATATATATATATATATATATATATATATATATATATATATTACTATTCTAAGAAACTGGAAGAATTGAGGGCTAAATCAGTTATAATTCCCCTGCAGGTATAAGAGATATTACCCCTTTAGGCATTTGTGCTTCATCAATATTCAAATGGATCTGATATCATGAATTTAAGAGTTCCCTCTAGCCCTATATATCACAAGCCTTGCACATCAGCCTATTCTATGCAACTCTTGTCTATGCTATCCCCAAAATTCCAAAAGATGGTCACCCAATAAGCCAGAAATCTTTCTTCATGCCAGTGGAGCATATCAGTTGTCCACCTCTTATCCTTAGCTCTTGCCACATCTTTTCTTCTTATCATACAGTTCCTTTGCGGAATATTCTTCTTCCCTGTTACTGTTCAAGTTTCTTCCTTGCCTACTCATATCTGCCTTTCCATCATCCTCTCTATGATATTCATTTTTCAATGTACAGAGGCAATAGTTCTTATCTGTCCAACTCTTACAGTCATATAACATTACCAATAAAATGTTAATATTGAAAAGATGGGCCTTTATTTTCATGTATATGAGAAATAGCAAATAGGCCAGTTCAGATGTACCAAAATTGTGTACAGAGGCATAAAGCATGAAATGAATAGTAATGTAGGAAAGGGCCAAATTTTGAAGAGCATTAAATGACATATAGAAGACTTCATATTTTATCTTGGAAGTAATAGGAAGTTACTGGGATTTATTAAGTGGTTGGGGAAGGGGTTACAAGGTCAAACCTATGCCTTAGGAAAATCACTTTATCAACTGAGTAGAGAATGGATTGGATTGAAGAGAAACTTGAAGCAAGGGAGACCACAGAGACAGCTATTTAAATAGTCCACATGAGAGGGGATAAAGGATTAATCTAGGAGTAAGTGGAGAGGAGGGAAAACAGATACGAAATGTTATAACAATATTTGACATCTGATTAGGACACGTGGAGTGAATAACACTGAGGAGCTGAGAATGACATTGAGATTCCGAGCTTAGACAATTGGAAGCATGGTAGTGCCCCTGGTATTAATAGGAATTTTAGGAATAAATATTTAATTAATATTTAAAATTTAGGAATTAATAGGAAAATTGAGCAGAGGGGAGAGTTTGGGGAAAATACAAGATTTGTTTTGCTTTCCTTTAGTTTTTAGACATAATAAGGGTAGGATGCCTATGGGTCATCCAGTTTCAGATGTCAAAAGGGAAGTTGGTGATATGGGAGAAAGGTTAGGGCTAGATATGAATATTTGGAAATCACCTCCATAGAGATGTTAAATGTATCTATGGGAGACCAGAAGTTTAACAAGTGGGATACTATAGAGGGAAAACAGAAGAGGGCCCACATATACTTCAAGAATGAATAAAAGTTCCAACTCCAGCATAAATCTATTCTATGTGCACTTGATCCAGTTTGGTTGCTATCCTATTATTTTCTTCAATGCCATTCAAACCTACATCTTCTATGGTCACATACCAGAACTCTGAGATTAACATTTGAACTTAGTGATTACATGATTTTTGATGGAAAAAATTGTTAAACTTTATTAACAAATCTTTTTCATTTTTCTTCTGCTTGTAATCCTTCTCTTTCCATTACTTTCCTTTATAATGACTTTATTTAGTTGAATATTCTATTAAACTTTGTTTAAATTGGTTTTGCCCTTCAGTGATTCTCTCCCACTTAGGAGATGATGCTTTTCATAAGTATTCAGCATACTTCTTCCTAAAATTGTATAAATGAGTTTATATTCTAAACTTATGTTGATTTGCTATCCGTATCTTTCTCTTAGGATAAGTTAGCTATTTGCTGAATTCTTATTATGCCTTCATGTGTATGGCAATCAATTTACATTGGCTAAATTTCTAGATAAAAATGTATAGTTGGTCTTGATTTCATTTCTGTTACTTCCCATTCTTTTTTATTTTTTATTTTCATTTGCTTTTTTAATAATTGAGGGTTGTCATTTTAATGATATGCTATATATTTTGTCTCACTCATAGTCTTTTGTTTCTGTAACCAATTTTGATCTTAGTTCTGATGCAGTGATTTAACTATACATGGACAGCTGCCTCCAGGGATAATGCCAATATTAATATTTCTTTTGCTTCATTAAAATATCATCTATTTCATTCTTTATATTTCCCCATCTTCCAATTAATTTTTTTCCCAAAGAAAGTGTTCATGATATTGAAAAGGGGGACTTCAGTATAATCAACAAGGCTTTAAATTTTCTACTCCCTTCTTTCTGAATCATGGTTTCCTAGGTATTTTCCACATTCTCAAATTTGCCTTAGAATAATTAAATATCAGAATATAAATTGATGTGACTTGGAGGACCTTATCTGTTTATTTGTGGGGCAACTAGGTGGCACAGTAGATAGAGTGACAGGCCTGGAGTCAGGAAGACCTGGATTCAAACCTGGCCTCAGACAATTAGTAACTATGCATCCCTGGGCAAGCCACATAACCCTGGTTGCCTCAGTTTCCTCATCTATAAAATGAGCTGTAGAAGGAAATGGAAAACCACTCTAGCATCTTTGCCAGGAAAACTTCATGGAGTCAAAAAGAGTTGGACATGACTGAAATATCTGAACAACAACAAAATCAAGTTATTTGTATAATTTCTCTACTGCTTCATTCTTAAAAACCAATGTTGACACAGAGACTGATAGTATTTTTATGGAGATCTTTCTGTGAAAACTTATCATTAATACTGCAATATTAAAGCATAAATATCCCATGAAATAAAGTTTCTTCTTCCTTTTGAATGTACAATAAAACCTGCACTGTCAACTCCTTTCTTTGCCTTTCCCAGGAATGCCTGTGAGCCATCTTTCCACTTGGACACAATTTCCTTCTCTGTTCTGGTTTTATTTAAACTATGTCCAGTTAGGATTGATAAGATTCGACTTCTCCCGAAATATGTCATTGCATTCATTAGTCACTGGATAAGTTCTCACATCAAGAGTACTAAGGCCAAATAGTCTGGTGATGGTTTAAAATGTATATTCTTAGTACCCTCTACTTCTCTGCCTACATTTCTTCCATCATCACTGCAGAAATAGAAGGTTTTACATACAGAAGACTGTAGGCTGTTTCTTTTCCTTTTGCCTCATGGATTGCCACAGCAAAAAAAAAAAAAAAAAAATCAATACCTGGTGGCCAACCTATTATAAATGTGCTTCTACTTAATTGTCTAGGTTGTGTCTCACAAAATTAACTCAGTCAAATCCTTTACAAGTGTGGTAGAATTTGCCAAAGTGTATGTTCTATTGGCATTGCCTTTGATTACAAAGGGTCATCTCCACACCTAGATAAAGCATTGGACCAAGCTTTTGTAGAGGATCTCATATCATGTCTTAATTGCTTTAGCTGTTGGATTTATTAGGATCTCATATGTTCTAGCAACACAGCAACTCATCAAGTGGGGACTAAGGCTGTTAGTTGAGTAGTTACTCCCTTCAAATAGCCACACTGAACTTAGAATTAGCTAAAGGGGTATTACATTTGAAAACATATCAAATCAAGAAATAAACTAACAAATGAGAAAGTAGAGAATCTTGTCTCAATTCAACAAAATCTATAATTATCTAAGATATAAGAATATGATAAAATATTTCCTAAAACAGAGGCTCCTTATACTGCTAATTCTGATTTTGAAACTTATTAGACTATACTCCAAGGGGAAAAAATGCTATTCTGTGTGTTCAAGAGCAAGCAAGGTTCTTCTCTTTCTTTTCCAATTTTTTTTGATGAAAATGAGTGCTTTCTATGTTTGTTTAAGAGGCTAGAGAGCATTAAGGTGAGGAAATAACAGGAATTTTTGTTGGTTTAACATAATGTTGATTATTTCTTCTTGTTCATATTTTCTAAACTGCTGAAAATAAAGAGATACAGATTTTTTCATGCTCCATTTGTAGTTTTTTTAACAAAAAATTAAAGTAAACCTCACTTGTAATTTTATAATTATCTAATTAAGCAGTACTTTTGAATTAAATGTATCAATTAGAGTATGGTAGAGCCTGAAATGTTCTTCAAGATTATCTATTTCAATATTCTCATTTTTACAGAGAAGGAAAATGACATTCAGCAAGGCTGAATGAGTTTATAGAGATAGTGGGAAGGAAGGAAACAAACTTTTGTTAAGTGACTACTATGTGCCTGGTGCTTTACAAATATCATCTCTTTTGGTCCTCACAACAACTCTGGAAGGTAGTTGCTATTATTATTCCTATTTTACAGTTCATAAAAATGAGGCAGACTGAAGTCAAGTTACTTGCCCAGGATAACATAGATAATGAGTGTCTGATGTCAGATTTGTACTCTGGTGTTCCTGATTCCAGGCCTGGCACTTTATTCACTATGCCACCTAGTTGCCTCTCTAGTACATGGAAGAGACTGATCTAATACCTTAGTATGCCAACCACCCTGATCTCACAGTGAAAATGCTGTTTCTTCTAACATTTTAAATAATAACTGGAGAAAATATGTAAAGGTATTAGAATTTCTTGCAGTTCTACATCTCATTTTCCATCCTGTTTTAGCACTGTAACGAATAAAACAGGAGAGTCAAGAGACCTTATTTTGGAATTTGCTATTGTGAAACTACAGAAAAAAATTGAGCAGTCGTATGTGAGAGCAGTTCAGGTGGATTGCTTGTTATTTGCTACTGCTGATCATTAAAGGCAGCCAGTTGTATAGCTAGCCACAAATGTTAGGTGGCATATGACTCATCAACCTCATTGTGACTTGTTTCTGGAAATAATTAACTAAACTACTTCATTTTTGTGCCTCTAAAAAATAATTTTCTCCTTGCATTAGATATCATAGCTTGTTCAAGCATTGAAATGTTGAGTCCTCTGGAGTCAGAGACCCTGGTTTGAATCCCAGCTCTGCTAAACACTACACTTTGAACTTTGGGAAATCATTTTACTTCTTTAGTATACAGTTCCACCATCTGTAAAGTGAGAGGAGCATGGTTGCATAATTCTTTCCAGCATTAAATTCTGTGATCCTGTGATGTCTAGTTTTATTCTTCCCTTAACATAATTCTGTTAAACATTATTGTTCCCAAGGAAGGCCTTATAAGTAGTTGGTCTCAGATAAGGTGTGAATTAACGAACTTTAGAAAGACGGGCTTTCCCCAACATGCCTCTCTTTATTGGCCCACCACACCACCTTCTATTACACCCTGGAGAATTTATTCTATTGGGTGAATTGTCTTAGACTTATACATCTGGGATTCTCTTGTTCAATGTCTCTGGATATTAAAATATTTTTAAAATAGTTATTCTTAAAATTTAATCTTAAATTATTTTATCCCATGAAACACAGTATAGGATTATTCTGACAAGAGGAATATGGAGCAATGCTTCTACAGCATAGGGCACTACAGAGAGAGGGCAGCCAGGGCAATCAATCTGTGCATCTTGGGGAGGTGGGCACAGATGGGGAAAATGAAATATTTTTCACATACCACATTATACTGGAATAATAATAACGCACACATATATTGTTTTAAGATTTACAAAAATTGTTCCTTTATCACAACCTTCTAAATATTTAAGGCTGTCCTGATTGACACAAGCCAACCATAATTCCCCTAATCCAAGCATCTGACCATGCTTCTTCCTACCATGCTGTCCACTGTTGCTGTACCTGGAACCCCCACTGGTCCACTTAATAAGTGAAAGCTGGCTCCCAGAGGATTGTTCTGTGCTAGGTCATGGCAATATAATAAAAATGATAACGCCACTAAAATTAATTTATCCTGTTAATGTTATACCAATAGAATTACCAAATCTGTTATTGATAAAATAATAACAAAATTCATTTGAAAAACCAGCTTTTGGCCCACATCATTGCTTTACTTTTGTCATTTCCTGTACATAATAAAAGCTTATTAAAAGCTTTTCCATTCAGTTGTTTATCACCATTTTATAGATGGGGAAATTTAGGCTCAGAAAATTTAAATGACTCACCCAAAACTACTATCAGAACTGAGGCACAAACCTCAGACTTTTGAGTGTAAGACCAATTATACTCTTTCCATAGTAGTTATATATGTAGATAGTTTATTGTTTATGAAAAAAATTCATTTCAATCCAATAAATATTTATTAAGCATATACTATCTGTAAAGCACTAGGTTAAGCACTGGGAATTCAAAGATTAAAAATAATAGAGTCCCTGACCTTAAGAATTTTATGATGGGGGCTTTGGGAGGGTGGGGATGTGATAAAGGATATCAGCTAACAAGAGTGTCAGATGTTCCATAGCTGTGGGTCAGTCAGGCAACAATCATTTCTAAATTGCTTTCTCTATGCCAAGCACTATGATAGCAATGGAGATAGTAAAAAAGGTCAGAATATAATCCTTACTCTGAAAAAAAAAAACTTACTTTAATGGGGGAGATGACATGCAAATAACTATGTACACACAAGACATAAATTATAAAGATATACATAATATATATTATATAATATAATATATAAATAAATTATATATTTAAATGAATTTATATAATAAAAGTTAGGCAATTTCAGAGAAAAAGACTCATGGGACCAGAATTAAACTGTAATATATATTATTATGCCATCATATTAGCATTAAATTAATATAATAATTTTAATTAGCTGCTAATTAATGATGTTTATCCTAATTAATATTATTATATGTATTAGACTGTTAGCTTCTCCATCCTGTAATTATTTTTCTTCCTCTTTTTCTTTCCCCATTGCATATTCTTGATAGTGCTTTATATTAAATCACATTCAAAATCATGAGTGATCAATGATTCATTTTTATTAAACAGAGGAAGGGAAGAAGAAGGGGATGTGTGTCTTGCTGTTCTTTTTGTACAGGAGCTAATGTTTCATGACCTCAGTAAGCAAGAAGAATCTTGCCATTTTGAAAGTTAAATAGTTTGCAATGAGCAGAGACCCGGACTTGTTGGAAATATAAAAATAAAAATTGTGGGATTTGTAGGGAGCACAACAAAGCTCCCATAGCCCTGAAACCTGTAACCAATAAAGTTTGTCTTCTGGTAGTTGTCGGTTTAGATTATTGCTTCTACTATAAATGAAGGTCTTAGGGAAGAATGGAAAATTGTTGGGGGAGGAAAGAAGGGGATGAAAATCACATAACTTTGATAGCTTTCTATAAAATTATTCTTGGAGAACAGTGAAAATTTTCACAAGATATAAATATTTAATTTACCTAGTAGGCTAAAGATGGTGAGATGAAGATAAAAGGATAAACCTAATTATAAACGGCCAACAAAGCAATTATCTTACAATATTACTTTCAAAGGAGGAACATTTTTATTGCAAGTATAATACTATACTCATCTTTGCTAGTCTTACTGTCAGGAAACTACATGGTAATATTAATATCATGGTTTTAGTTGACCTTTTTAATCTGCATTTGCCATTAAAGCTTCTTTGAAGAAAAGTGCATATAAAACTAACGCTAATAATAGTCATAATAATAATAATTGCTTCTCATAGATATTTTAAGTATTTCCATAACAATGGAAGTTTTTTTATTAGCCTAAATTTCATTTCTACTATCTAACATTAAAAACATTCAGCTATGAGTTTTCTTGATAGATAGATAGATAGATAGATATAAATATAGATATAGATATAGGTTTGGAAGATATAGAATGACCAAAGAAGTAAGAAGTCAAACTATTAGTTTGACTCATTTTTTTCTACTTGATTCAATCAATAAATTATTTTGTTGTGATATAGACAGAACCATACTACAATATAAATCCAGTGTCACTTTAAGGTCTTCAGAATAGTTGCCTCTATAAAATCATGGCCTATGGACTGACAGATTTTAAATAATTCAATAAACATTTAATAACTGCATAGCAAAGTGCTCTATCCTAAGTTCCATGTTGAACATATGCTGGAGAATACTGATGAAAGTAGGGATTAGTCAATTGCAGGAGTATAGGATGGGGGAGGTATGTAAAGGAAATAGAAAAGGAGAAGAATAGAAGACAAAAGAGAGAGAGGAAGGAAGGAAGAAAGAAAAAGAAGGAGGAAAGGAAGGAAGGAAGGAAGGAAGGAAGGAAGGAAGGAAGGAAGGAAGGAAGGAAGGAAGGAAGGAAGGGAAGGAAGGAAGGAAGGAAGAAAATGAAAGTCCCTGCCTCAAGAAGCTCACATTCTAATGGAGCAAACCACATACAAATAAGTATGAACATACAAAAGATATACAGAAAGTTGGAAAGTAAAACAGAGAGGGAGGCACTAGCAGTGTGGAAGAAAACAGAAGAGGTCTCCAGTAGAAACTGGGATTTGAATTTAAACCTGAGGGAAGCCAAGGAATCTAAAAGGTAGGAGAAAGAACATTCCAGGAATGGAGGACATCCAGTAAAAACTCAGAGACAAAAGATGGAGTATCAAATGATAGGAACAACATGTAGATCAGTTTGGAAGTTTTAAAAGACTAGAAAGTGCTTTCACCGCTGCTTCCCGCCGGATTGGCTTTGGGACTAATCTTTCGCTGCGGCCCTCCCTTCTCCCGCGGTGAAGATGGCAACCAGCTTCCTGCTGCATGAGAAGATCTGGTTTGACAAATGCAAGTACGATGATGCAGAGAGAAAGTTCTATTAGCAGATGAGTGGTCTTGTGCCCATCCCCTCCCGACAGGAGAACGGCGCTGTGATCCTCGGTGACACTGCCAGAGCCAGGGAGAATAACCAGAAATCACTGGCCGGACTCAAGAAAGTCTCTCTGAGGTCCTGAGCCAGGCCGAACCCGGTCCTAGCGCAAACGTCAGCTTTTCCAGTGGTCCCCACAGGGACCATAGTGAACTGGTCACCAGAATTTCCAGTCTAGAGGCAGAGAAAAAGAGCCTTCGGAGTGTGATTCAGGACCTACAACTCTTCATCTCCAAGCTCGAAATCTGGCTGTTTACCCTGGAAAAATGCTCCCCCTCCCATCACTTTCTGGCTCCTCAGACTCAGCAGTATCCCCTATACAGAAGGTGGAGCTACCTACCACATCACCTGCTAAGAAGGCGGCCACTCCAGCACAGGATGATGAGGAAAATGATGATATTGACTTGTTTGGTAGGGATGATGAGGAAGAAGACTAGGAAGCAACCCAGCCTGGAAGGAGCTTGGGCAATACGCAGAGAAGAAGGCCAAGAAGCCAGGGCTGATTGCAAAGTCTTCCAAACTCCTAGATGTCAAGCCTTGAGATGATGAAACTGACATGGCAAAGTTGGAAGAGTGTGTCCACTCCATACAGCTGGATGGACTGATCTAGGGAGGCTCCAAGCTGGTGTCTGTGGGGTATGGCATTCGGAAGCTGCAGATCCAGTGTGTGGTGGAGGATGGCAAGGTGGGAACAGACATCCTGGAGGAGATCACCAAATTCCAAGATTATGTGCAGAGCATTGACGTAGCTTCTTTTGACAAAATCTAAAAGGCCCCTGAATGTGTGTGAATATGCAACCAAAATAAAGTCTGAGATTTGAGCTGCTTGGGCCTGTTCTGGACTGGGGTCTCTATGGGAGGGAAGAGCGGGAAGGCCAACTTCTGAGGAAGATAGAGCAGGAGCACTGCCTTTCCCTCTCATGGGGGGAGAATAGGGCCTTCAAGAGATGTTTCAACTGGATTTGGGATGGTAGAGTGTGGCCTCTGTTATGGCTAGTCCTCTGAGCCATTGACCAGACACCAAGATTCTCCACCCCATCAGGGCCCAGCTGTCCTGCACCAGGTCAGAGGCCATAGTGTGTGTAGCCTTGGAAGAGAATAAATGTAGAAAAATGGCCAAAAAAAAAGACTAAAAAAGTAGGAAGGGGATAGATTGTTAAAGGCTTGAAACGCCAAAACAAAGGACTTTATATTTAATCCTGGAGGGGAGAGGGAGCTACTGCTGTTTATTGAGTAGAGAGGCTTGAGGGCATAGTAAAATAGTCAGACCTATGATTTAAGAAAATCTCTTTGGCAGAGGAGGAAGGATGGATTAGAGCAGGAAGACTTGAGACAATGAAATCAATTAGAAATTGATTGTGATAGCTTGGGTGACAGATGAAGGCCTGAACTAGGCTGGTGGTTATGTGATTAAAGAGAAGGACATATATGGGAAATGTTATGAAGATAGAATGGCAAGATTTGCTAATGGCTTGGATTTGCAGTATTGGATATGAGTGAGAATGAGGATTTCGTGATGACAGTGAGTTTATAAACCTGGTTAATATGGACCATCATGATGCCTTCAGTAATAATAAGAAAATTGAGAATAAGCAAGAATTTGAGGAGAAAAACTAATGAATTTGTTTTGTATGTAATGAGTTTGAGGTACCTATGGAAATCTAGTTGAACACATCCAAAAGATAGCTGATAATGTGGGACCAGAAATCAGGAAAAAAAAAAAACTTGGGCTGGATATGTAGATCTCAGAATAATCTACATAAAGATGATTGTTAGACTTTTGAGAGCTGGTAAAATTTCCAGGTGAAATAGCATAGATGGAAAGTAGAGCCTATAACAGAACCTTCAAAGATATTCATTGTTAGAGACCATAATATGGATAAAGATCCAGCAAAGGAAATTAAAAAGGAGCTGTCAGATAGGTAAAAGGATAACCAACAGAAAACAGTATCAGAAAAACCTAGAAAAGGGAGAATATCCAGGAGGAGATGATGATCAAGAGTATCAAAGGCTTCAGAGGGGTCAAGTAGAATGAGGATTAAGAAAAAGTCATTAGATGTAATTATTAAAAGATCACTGTTATCTTTGAAGGGGGTAGTTTCAATTTCAACTATAAGAATGAAAGGCATGGTAACATAATGAATAGTGAGCAAGCCTGGAAGCCCAAAGACCTAAATTCAAATCCTGCCTCTGACACATACTGGCTGTGTAACACTGGGCAAGTCACCTTATCTCTCAGTATTCTAGGCAGCTTTCTAACACTATCAGTAGCAGAGATGATGCCAATCTGCCTTGGAAGAAGAAATAATCCTTTTTGACAGAGAACTTTCTCACCCAGGAGTTTCCTAAGCCAGGAATTGGGATGATGAAACAGACATGGCAAAGTTGGAGGAGTGTGTCCACTCCATACACCTGGATGGACTGATCTAGGGAGGCTCCAAGCTGGTGTCTGTGGGGTATGGCATTCGGAAGCTGCAGATCCAGTGTGTGGCGGGGGATGGCAAGGTGGGAACAGACATCCTGGAGGAGATCACCAAGTTCAAAGATTACGTGCAGAGCATTGACATCGCTTCTTTTGACAAAATCTAAAAGGCCCCTGAATGTGTGTGAATCTGCAACCAAAATGAAGTCTGAGATTTAATTAATATGCTATAAGAAACCACAAGTATGAGGGGAGCATAGATACATGGAGAGACATATGAACTGATAGAGAGTGAACTAAGAGTACAATGTTCACAGTGATTGCTATAATGCAAACAGAATCTTATTACTTTAGTTGAACAATATTAGTCATAGGGAATAGAATTTAAAAGATACCTGCCTCCCCTCAGTAAAAAGGTAGGTAACTCTGGGTGAGGAATATTACACAAACTGCCACGCAATACTACTGTACTGGTTGACTTTTTTAATTGTTGTACTTTATTATAAGGGAAGGGTTCCATAGGATGATGGAAATATACTGGAAAATAACTAACATAAAGATTAAAAGCATTAATACCATTTTCTTTAAAAAAAATAATAAAAGATCTACTAAACTGCTCAATATGTCCACAGTATGGATACTAAAAACTTAATACAATCTTAGGCAATATAGTTAGCCTCACCTAAAATTGGTATATATTTATATTACTAGTTATTATCCCTAGTACTGGTGTTTCTGGATTATTTACTTCCCTTTGACAATGAATTAGAACCATACCTCTCCAAACTTTCCTTTTCATGTGCACTTATGATCTTTTTTTTACCCTAGTAGGACATTAAGTGTTGAATAACAGTCCAATGGGCTTAAAATAGAGAACCAGTTCATGCATCAAATACCTCAAATTCAATATATTCTTCACACAGGATAGGCAAAACTCAACTCTTCACAAGGGACAAAGCTAGATGTCTGGCAAGAAGGAATTCGGAACTCACCTGGTATTGGATAAAAGGCTTTGGCTTGCTTAAAAGGGAGCAAAGCAAGAGTCAAGTTATTAGAACCAGGGGGATGATGTCAGAACTGGACCAGAAGAGACCTATGTGGTCTATTGTTCCTTCTATTCTTCCCTTGTAATAAGACTAGTCATTATCTGAGGGTGGGTTTGAACTTATTGAGTAAGTAGCCTGCAAGAAAGCTAGGATAATGAAGCCAAATGGAACCATAGATTATTCAAGGAAAAAAATATTGGGAGGATGGAGGATTTGTACTTAATCCCAATCTACTTAAAAATAGGATTTCTTATTGATAAGATGAACATTATCCAATTAATGTATTTTATGTAAAAATAGAAAATTTATTAGATTAAAAATTCCCCTGCCCATAAAAATAACAATCTTAACTTTTCTGTATATTAATTTCATTGAGCCATGAACAACACAAAATTAAATTGAATTACATTAAATCCTTACCTATTCCCAAAATTTAAGCTCACCATTCACGATATAAAAATGCATTCTCCAAGTGGATAAAAAAAAAATATGATCTCAAAAGAATCTAAATTGTTCTTTCCCTGAAGAAAAACATAAAGACACCTAATGACTGCTAGCAGCATAAAGAGCATCATTAAAGATAGTGAGAGATAATAGATAGTCTAACTTGCTGTTGTACTCTGAAATAGTAAAAGAACCATGTGAAAGTATTGATTTTCTGTATGTATTGTCTATAAAGGATTTGCTGAAAAATATGGGCAAAAAGTGCATAGGATGGTGATTAAAGGGGTTTTAATCTGCCCTGGTAAAGGCAGTAGCCACACCAATGAGAGTTTAGATACCACAAAGCACAGAAATATATATGTTGCATGAGGCAACTGGGTGAAACAGTAGATAGAACCCTGGATTAGAAGTCAGGAAGATCAGAGTTCAAATCCATGTGTGATCCTTGGTAAATCATTTATCCTCTGTGTACTATACTTTCCTCCAGCATAAAATCGGAATAATAGTAGTATGTACTTCCAGGGTTGTTGTGAGAATAAAATGAGATCATATTTGTAAAGTGTTTGGTAAATCCCTAAAGTGCTACACAAACAGCTATTATCATTAGATTTTCCAGGAAAATGTTTGAAATTATTGACACTGTCCCTACAGATAGTTTTCTGTAAACATTGTCTCCCTCTTCATTTATTCATTTTCATATGAAAAAGCTTGCAAAACACCATTTAGTATGAAAATAATTAAAAACATATTCAATGACAAACAAATTAGAAATTAATCATCATGTCTATTAACTTTTTCTTCCCTCTCATCCTATTCATAATTTATTCACTACATATCATCTGGAACTGTGTGGAAAAGTTTCAGAATCCTTCAGAGTTACTTGGGTATCACCTGATAGCAAAATTTGTACTTAGGTCTAATGGAGAGAAAATTACACTTTAATTGGATCTTTTGTGGGAAGTTCCCATTTCTAGAAATGGTACATGTTTGTAACCACAGATCCGTAAATGAACTATATGTATTTATCTAGAAAGGGAAAACGAGATGACAGAGGCTGATAGCATAACTTCAGCTGAGAAATATACAATGTGCCAGCTACAAGAGAAGAAATGAAAATCACTAACCCCTTTCTTTTTCTCTATAGTTACTTTTTGCATACAAATGTCCTTGGACTTTCCATAGCTTTAAAAAAACCAATGAAAAGATCTTTATCTTCATCACACATTTTGACTCTATTTCCTCCTTTGTGAGTTGTGACCTTTCAGACCTACTCAAAATTCAGAACTTAAAAGGATTACTGAGTTGAAAGATATCATGGTTCTGTCATTGTTCCCTAGAGAGGAGAGCTAACAGTGTAATAATGATTTTTTAAAAATGACTTCTAAGCAAAGGTCCCAAAGATCTATTTTAATTTCAATGTGAGGAAATCTCTTTATAAATATATCTCATTCTTTCACAGGCACCATCGCTCACTTTTTAGTTACAGTTCCATCTCATATACTGTAAATCCCTCACAATCACTTTATAACAAGATTGGACATGATATTTACCCATTTTGGAACTCATGTGAAAAAATACAATTGACTTTAAGGAGATCACCCTTGTAATTTGACCCCTGGTTCTACTCAGATGTTCAAGAGACATAGCAGCTAGCTACCTATTGTGGCAGTAGCCAAAAAAAAAAAAAAAAAAAAAAAGACAGGTAGGGCTTTCAGTCACTTCGTGAGTTCCATAAATAATGCATGTGTAGGGTACCTGATAGAGCAGAAGAACTGGCTCAACTGGTCAAAACTTTCATATTTAAGTCTGGAAACCAGGTTTGATTGTATAGTAGCCTTTTGCCATTATAGAAGCCATCTCAAATGAGTTGATTCATACTCACCATCATTTACTATCATCAGCCACTTAAACTCCCTCACTTATGAAGAGGTTGCCCAGACTGCAAAGATTCATCTAGAGTTTCATTTCCTTCCAGGAGCCAGGATGTGTTCTGCAGTACCTCACACAGTAATATAACACCATCAATTCAAGGTGTTTTTGAAAATGATCAATTTATATAACATTAGCAAGTTTCTAAATTGCTTTGCATAACTTATCTCATTTGAAGCTCTCTAACTGTAGCTATGACTAGCTTAATTTTAGAGATGAGGAAACAATTTAGTGACTTTCCCATGGTCATATAAGATGTGTCAGAGAAGGGATTTGAATCCAGATCTTTCTGATTCCAGATCCAGTGACCTTTCTATGTTGTTTCTCTTTCTGAAAAAAAAAAGAGATATGAGATTCAACTTTGTAAATTTTAAGAGCCAAAGATATGTACATCATTTCAATTCAATCCAATATAACAAGCATTTGTTAACTACCTACTATATCAAAGTACACTGTTAGGCAATCACAATAGGAGAACAAAATGAGAAATATCCCGTGCTCTCAAGGAGTTTATACTCTCCTAAGGAAGAGAGGTAATAGGATATATCATTTAAGCAGATATATATACACATGATTATTTGAGGCTAGTGAAAACACTAAAAATGAGGAGGATTAGGAAAGGCTTCCCCTTAGAAGGTAACACATTAGCTAAGTCTTAAAGGAAGTTCATAACAATGATGATGATGTCTCATTTTTTATATCTTTTGTATTTTCTAGCAGTAATAGTAGTGGTGGTGCAGTGGGAGGGAGTAGTAACATAGTAAGTATTTAATAAACGTATTATTATTATTGTTATTTCATTTCCATCCATTTTAATAGTGGTAAGATCAAAATGATCTGAAGATAAGTCACTATCTTGTGACATTTCTTTTACATTTAATATTCTACTGACTATTGAGCAGATGGACAAAATAATATCCAGGAGGCTGTAAGCAATAATTCTATCTGTGATAATGCTTTGACTCCAACATAGTTTACGTGTTGAATTAATAAGGATATGTGTAGAATCGGTATTTTTAGTGTGGGGATTCATTTTCTATTATCTTATAAAGCACAGTAAGCTTCTGGCATGTAATTCTAACCCCTTAATTGTATCTTTCTAGGTTTCCAGTGAATGCTAGATTTTTACAACCTGCAGTGATGATATGCAGTATGCTTCCCACAATTTCATTGAATAATCTGCAATCGATATGTTTAGCTCCTTATCAATGACCTTTCTTCTAGTAGTAATAATGGGATCCTGAATTGCTATCATAAACCACAACATTCCTATGAACAGATCAGCATGAACTACCCATTTGCCTGCTACTTCGGATTGTTAAGTGTTGAGCCTGAGATGCAGACAATACAGGACTTTCCATAGGATGTGTCCAATAGGCAGTTGGTGAAATCAGACTGGAGGTCAGGATAGCCATTGGGACTGTATATATAGATGAATGAATGAGCATGTGAGTAAGTGAATGAATGAATGAAGTTTTTATTAATATCTATTGTTGCAAACACTATTCTAAGTGTTGGAGACATAAACAGAAAGGCTCTAAGACAGATTTTGCTTTCAAGGAACTCATATTTCTATGCATAGAGCACTGGGCCTGGAGTCAGGAAGCCCTGATCTCAAAGCTGGCCTCAGATACTTACTAGCTGTGTGTCCCTGGACAAGTCATTTAACCATGTTTACCTCAGTTTCCTCATCTGTAAAATGAGGATAATAATAGCTTCTACCTCCCAGGGTTTTTGTGAGGATCAAAGGAAATAATAATTGTAAAGCACTTAGCATAGTACCTGTCATAAAATAAGTACTGTATAAATGTTAGCTATTATTAGAAATACCAGAGGTGGGATTTTAACCTAGGTCTTCCATGATCCTAAATCTACCACTCCTTAAATTCAATCCAACAAACCTATATTAGACCCCTCCTATATAAAAGAGACTCTCCAAAGTGTTGAGGATACAAAGACAAGAGTCAAAGGCCCTGATTTCAAGGAAATTACATTCCACTGGGATTTGGTGGTTGATACAACATAAACACAAGTAACACAAGGCCCTACTATCTCTGAAAAAGTTACCATAATTCATGTCTATTAGCATGTCTAGGTAATTCCTGTCTAGATCATGCTTGCTCAGTCTGCTCCCAAAGATCACTATTATAATTGTAGTTCTGTAAAAAAAACTTTTTATGTTTTTATATTTTCTGTGTTAATTTAAGTTTTTATGGTCTCTATATTAATCAACAAAGAATGTCCATTGATGAAACAGACAGGAAAGTAATTGTCTGCTGTGATATGGCTCAGGTCATGTATTTTGCAGAACCAATTAATAATGTTATGTATGGTATGAAAATATAATCTATAGTTAGACCTCAATCTGATTTAGTGGGAAAGAACATTGGATTTTGAGTCAGATAGGTCTATGTTCAAGTCCCAAATCTGCTATTTACTGTGTGATCTTTGATAAATCATTTAAGGTTTGTGGGCCTCAGTTTCTGAATCCATAAAATGGGGTAGAGTTGAGGATTGACTATATGTTCAACAAAAGTCCATTTCTCTGCTTGATTTTTATCTTTATATACACAAAGCTATCAGTTAGCTTTAGATTTTAGTTTTTTAACACTTTTATTTCCTATAACAACAAAACATTGATCGTCTTTCCACTTAGAAAAATGCCCAAGGCTGCATCTCTTATGGTAAAAATGTTAAACAAAGTCAGACAAGCCTTTAAAGATCAATATTTTCTATAAATTTAGATTACATGAGCTTCTCCTAATTCTCCTTCAATTAAACAATTAAAGTTGTACAAACACACAATGAATGTTTAAATAAAAATCTACATCACAAAAACTGAAATTGAATTAACAGGAAATTGCTGGTCATCATTATGCAAGTCACGTTTGAATCCATTGTCCCTACAGACAAATCCTCAGTTTGTTAGAGTAGAAATCAACATCAATATTAAACTATACAGAAGTATTAAGATGAGTAGATATATCATGCAACAAAAATATTGCCAACCTTATATACTCAAAGAAGCTAAAAAAAAAAAACAGGAAGTGGAAAAAGAAGTGGCAGCTACTCATCCATTATTTTCTATAGAAGTTTAACTTACATAAAGCTATCTCCATGACAAGCCAAAAAATCTTTGAAATTGCCTGATCTGGTAAAGGGTATCCTTTCTAAATGAAGGCACATCATTGTTAAGGGTAATACAACATAAATATAAATTCAACACCTTATGGAGGTGAACGTTAGAAGATTATGAGCAGTCTCACCTCATAAAATAGTGAGAAACAATGAAGGCAAACATGAGTTTCCAGAAATCTCAAATGAGAAGCAATTCAGTCAAATTGAAGAGGGTTTCATTCAGTTTCAGAAGCTGAGACCTTTGCCACTAACAGTTTTATTGTTAAGCCCTTTTCCAAAGCCTCACCTTTTAATCTTATTCAACAGCTCTTTCCTTCCTGGCCCCAAAAAGAACCTGGCTTCAGTTTGTCTACTGGTCCCACGAAAACCTTAAAGTTTTAGAAACTGCCTTATTTCCCTTCAAAAGCAAACTTCCCCCCCTTCCAGTTGAGGTGGACTGAGTTGTCACAAAAACAACCCCCTAGCCTAACCTCCTCAGTTTCTACTTCAAAGGATCGCTAATCACAATTGTAAACTGCTCTACCTCAAAGGATCGCTAATCTACAATTGTAAATTCCCCTACCTCAAAGGATTGCTAAATCCACAACTGTAAACTGCTGGGTATAAAGTTTTGTTATTTCCCTTGCTTGGGACTGCTCTCCTAGGATTGCATCCAGGGGACAGTCGCCGGCCGGCTCCAGTAAATGCTCTCTATTTTCTAATTTGGCGTGTGTCTGGTTACTCTCGGCCCGTCCATTTCATTTGGAGGTCCCACCGAGATTGCCCTCTGGGCACCAGACACGGGCATCTCTGGAAGGCCAGGCTTCTCACCGTCCAGGGGGTGGCCACCAGGAAGACGTTCCCTGGCCCCGAACGCTGAGATAGCCCGTGCGCACCAGGCTGCCCGGACCACAAATCCTTAATTGGGCATAGAGCAATCTGTAATCTGTCTGTTCTGGTGAGTACTCTTCTGAAGTAAGTGGCCAGGCTGGACGCAGCTGCAACGCCCTTACTGACCTCCACGGGACGCCGTGTGAGAGTCCTGCCTGTCTGATTGTGTCTGTCCGGCGCCGATGTCACTGTGTGTGTGTGTGTCCACTGTGCGCTCCGTGGCGGGGTGGGGGAGAAAGACTTCCTGCCTCATTCTCCAGGTTGTTCGGAACTGAGACGGGTTTGTTCTCCGCTACTGTGTCAGGAGCATCCAGGGTTTTGACTGTGTCTTTTTTTTCCGTTTTTGTGTCGACTGTGTGTGCGCGTCTATCTACTATTTGTTCCGTGAGGGGGGGTGTAAATTCCTGTCTCATTGTCTAGGTCGTTCGGAATTGAGGCAGTTTGATTCCCCTCTACCCTGTTTTGACTGTGTCTTCCCTGTGTCCGTGTTTGGTCCTTGCTTACGTGAGCACGTCTATTTGTTACTCTTTTCTTTCTCAGTCCTTAATCCACCATGGGACAAGGACCCTCGAGCCCTAAGCCAGGCTCCCCTCTCTTTATTGTCTTACGGGACTTCAAACAATATCGGCGTATAGCAGAAGGTTATGGGTTTCAGGTTACTAAAAAGAAATTAGCTCTCCTTTGCCAACAGGAATGGCCCACCTTCGAGGTAGGCTGGCCCCCGGGGGGTACGTTTGACGTCTCGGTGGCCGGCCGGGTCAGGGGAATTGTCTATGGTATACCTGGCCACCCCGATCAGGTCCCCTATATCACCGCCTGGATTGATTTCAAACCCCCTTCGGGACCACTACAGGTCCAGGCCCTTTCAAAACTAAGACCAGGAACGGAATCAAAGACGACCTTTAGCCGCAAGCCTCCCGAAAGTCCTAAGGTCGTCACACAGCTTTCTCCTGTCTTACCACCCCCTGATTCTGACCCCCTAGATCCAGCTGAGTACTCCCAGTCCCAGGTTTCAGATCCACCCCCGTACCCAACCTCAGGGTCTCTGAGCCCCTCAGCCCCTCCTCTGATAAGTCCACCCCATACTCGAGCAGGTGCTCCTTATGGCCCTTCTAATTCCAGTTTGACCCCAGATTCCACTGTGTCAGCATTTCCCCTGCGGCAAGTTCCTTCCCCTCCCGGAGAATCAGGAAGACCGTTCATGGTATATGTTCCCTTCTCCACCAGTGATTTGTACAACTGGAAACAGCAAAACCCATCCTTCTCTGATAAGCCCCAGAGCCTAATCGCCCTCCTAGAGACTGTCTTTTATACTCATCAGCCCACCTGGGATGACTGCCAGCAGCTCCTCTGGGTTCTTTTCACAACCGAGGAGCGTGACAGGATTCTTTTAGAAGCCAGGAAGGGAGTTCTGGACCCAGATGGACATCCCTCTACTGACCCGGGGCGCCGCAACCACATCTTCCCTGAGAACCGGCCCGACTGGGACCCCAACACTGATCACGGTAGGGAAGCACTGGACAGGTATCGCCAGTTGTTGCTGGGAGGGTTACGGGCAGCAGCACGGAAGCCAACCAATATGTCCAAAGTCAGTGAGGTTAGACAGGGCAGGAACGAGTCCCCAGCTGCATACTTGGAGCGCCTCTACGAGGCATATCGAACCTACACCCCTATCGACCCAGAGGATCCCAATAACCGGAGAGCCATCATAATTGATTTCGTAGCCAATTCAGCTCCGGACATCCGTCGGAAGCTACAGAAACTTGAAGGTTTTGAGGGTAAAAATCTGACTGAACTCATGGAAGTGGCCAAGCGGGTGTTTGACTATCGTGAAGAGACTCAAGACAAGCAAACTCGCACGGTCGCAAGGGTGGTAGTGGCAGCTTTAGCACAGGTTCCAGGGGAGGCTCAGAAGCAAGGGTGGAAAGGAAGGCGGGAGGGGCCAAACGCTGGGAGCCCCTATAAGGGTAAAGGCTTGGGAAGGCCTCCTTTAGCTCGGGACCAGTGTGCTTACTGCAAAGCCATGGGCCATTGGAAATCTGAGTGCCCTAATCGCGGGCTGAAAGAGAAGGCAGAGCCTTTATTGACTTTGAATACAGACTAGGGGTGCCCCGGCTCAAAGTCCGTTGTGACTCTTGACCCCCTGGAGCCGAGGGTTACTCTCAGTGTTGGGGGTCAACCTGTCTCATTCCTAGTCGACTCTGGAGCTGCGGCATCGGTCCTGAAATCCCCACTGGGCTCCCTCTCATCATCCACTGTGCAGGTCCAGGGAGCTACTGGACGAAAACAGTCTGTACCCCTCACCACTTCTCGGGAAGTCCGGTTAGGGAAGGGCCTAGTCTCCCATTCTTTTCTAGTAATGCCTGATTGCCCTTACCCCTTGCTTGGCCGAGATCTCCTACACAAGCTTCAGGCTATCATTTCCTTTAAGGGACCTAACCCCACTCTCGGGTTTAACCTGCCACAACTTGTTCTCACCTGCCCGTTGTTGGAGGAGTCTCGCCTCCTCCCCCTAACGTTTTCCCCAGACGGCCCCTCGACCACCTCCACCCCTACTTCCCTAACTCTGTTGAACCATTTCAAAGGCTTGGTTCCTGGAGTCTGGGCTGAGACCAACCCGTTTGGTCTAGCAGGACACCAGCCCCAAGTGGTGGTCCAGCTCTCGTCCACAGCAACCCCTGCGCGTGTCCAACAATACCCGTTGACTCGAGCTGCCCTTTTGGGCATCAAGCCTCACATTGATCGACTCTTGGCGGCAGGCATTCTACGACCCTGCCAGAGCTCGTGGAACACCCCCCTACTTCCAGTTCGCAAGCCCGGGTCTGGAGACTTCCGTCCTGTCCAGGATCTACGAGAAGTCAACGCCCGGGTGGAAACTGTACATCCTACTGTGCCAAACCCGTACACGTTGCTGTCTTCCCTGGACCCTGCTCGGACTTGGTATACTGTTTTGGACCTGAAGGATGCTTTCTTTTCCATTCCCTTGGCACCAGTAAGCCAACCTATATTCGCTTTTACTTGGACAGATCCTAACACTGGGACATCCTCTCAGCTCACCTGGACCCGGCTTCCCCAAGGTTTTAAGAACTCCCCTACACTTTTTGGCTCAGCTCTGGCCTCCGACCTGGCCGCCTTCCAGGTCTCGTATCCGGAGGTCACTCTCCTCCAGTATGTTGATGACCTTTTGTTAGCTACTTCCTCTGAGGAAATATGCAAAGATGCAACTCTCCACCTTCTCCAGTTGCTTGAAGCTTCCGGCTATCGTATCTCTGGAAAGAAAGCACAACTGTGCTCTCAATCCGTTGTTTACTTGGGTTTCACCCTTCGTTCTGGTCAAAGGTTACTGTCTTGGGGGTGTGTAGCTGCCATTTTGGGCATGCCCGCCCCGAGGGACCGCCACGGGCTCCGGGAATTCCTGGGGATGGCTGGATACTGTCGCCTCTGGATCTTGGGGTTTGCCGAGGTTGCCAAACCCCTATATGAGGCCCTAACTGGTGAACCCACCCAATTTGTTTGGGGACCACGGCAGCAGGAAGCATTCGACAAGCTCCGAAAGGCGCTGTCCAGCACGCCTGCCCTCTCCCTGCCAGACCTGTCCAAGCCCTTCCGCCTCTATGTGTCTGAGTCTCGAGCTGTGGCCAAAGGGGTTCTGACCCAGCCCCTGGGGCCCTGGAATCGTCCTGTTGCCTATCTCTCCAAGCAGCTGGACCCTGTGGCTTCCGTGTGGCCCTCTTGCCTGCGAACTGTGGCAGCCGTTGCCTTCAGCTTTTACATTCCCCGCCGACAAGATGGATCTCAAATTCACACCTGACTCATTACCAATCCCTACTCCTCGATCCCGCGCACATCACCTTTGCTCCTCCGGTCACACTCAACCCGGCCACCCTGCTCCCTGACTCCCCTCCTTCCTCCCCTATACATGATTGCCTGGACACACTGGACTCCATCCACACGTCCCACCCTGGACTTACTGATGTTCCTTTAACAAACCCAGACCTAGTGCTCTTCACGGACGGCAGCAGTTTTTTCAGGAGGGGATCCGCAGGGCGGGTGCAGCCGTGGTCACTCCGGTTGAGACCCTCTGGGAGACCGCTCTACCCCCCGGCACATCTGCTCAATGTGCTGAACTCATTGCCTTAACTCAAGCCCTTAGACTCTCAGCAGGGAGGCGAGTAAATATTTACACAGATAGCCGCTATGCCTTTGCCACTGTTCATGTCCATGGATATGTATATCTCCAATGGGGACTGTTAACCTCGGCGGGTAAGGAGATTAGGAACAAGAGTCAGATCCAGGAACTGCTGGATGCTGTCTGGCTTCCCAAGGAGGTGGCGGTAATTCATGTTCCTGCTCACACCCGTGGAACTGACCCCCCGTCTCTAGGGAATGCGGCAGCGGATAGGGCTGCCCGAGCGGCTGCCTGCAAGCCCTTGATACCCGCTATGGTCGTGGAACCTGAGGGGATGCTGCCTGTCCAACCGTCTTATCAATCCAGTGATCCGGATGGCACCCCTGAAAAGGGGGGATGGAGAAGACACCCAAATGGCTTGCTAATTCTGCCCAAGGCACTGTTGCTACCCCTGTTGACGACTCTTCATAGCCTTACCCACTTAGGCGGAACCCGGCTTTACGACCTGGTGAGCCGACACTTCTACAGCCCTGGGATGAAGCAGGCGGCCGAGGAAGCCGCAAGAAGGTGCCTTGCATGTGCCAAAGTCAACCCACGATCACAATCAAGGATACTGACTGATAGACCACGAGGAACATTTCCTGGCGACCATTGGGAAGTAGACTTTACTGACATGGGAACTGGGTTGGGAGGGTACCGTTTTCTCCTTGTATTCGTGGACACATTTTCTGGATGGCCGGAAGCATTTCCAGTCAAAACTGAAACTGCAACCGTAGTGGCCAAAAAGCTGTTCTTTGAACTTATTCCTAGATTTGGCCTGCCGGCCTCGATAGGCTCTGACAACGGCCCAGCATTTGTATCTGCAACAATTCAAAACCTATCAAAGATGCTGGGATTGAAATGGAAATTGCACTGTGCATATAGGCCTCAAAGTTCAGGGCAGGTAGAGAGGATGAATAGAACTCTAAAGAATACATTGCTAAACTTAAAATAGAAACTGGCGATAGCTGGGTCAGTCTCCTTCCCTTCGCCCTCCTCCGGGCCCGGTGTACTCCCAATTCCTCAACCCTCTCTTTATCTCCATACGAGATCCTCTATGGAGCCCCTCCTCCTATTATTCCAAGAGTATCTGCAGCTATTCCAGCCCCAGATTTCACTAATCCGACTCTTCTTAAGTCCTTCCAGGCTTTGCGTGAGGTCCAGAACGCTGTGCGCTCGGTCCTGAAAGCTGCGGGGAAAGAACCAGCCCCTGCAACCTCATCGGACGCCCTGTCACCGGGAGACTGGGTCCTCACTCGCAAGCTTCCAGCTGGACCAGCCCTGGAACCACGGTGGACGGGCCCATATCAAATTATCCTCTGCAACCCCTCTGCCGTCAAGGTTGCCGGCCGCAAGGCATGGATACATCGGTCACACATCAAGAAGGCCCCAGAGCCCAACTCCACCGCCTGGACAGCAGAAGCAGTGTCCGACCTAAAGCTTCGACTCTCCAGAACTTGACTCTTCTTCTCTTTCTTTTTGCTTGTGAGATGACTTTGAGTGACCCCTATAGCCCTACCCCATCCAGGTGGATTCTCTCCCGAACTAACGATGGGACCACCGTCCAAGCTCTCACCAGTTACGGAGCCCCCACTTTCAGGTTTGACCTCTGTGCCCTCTTGGGACCAGGATGGAATCAAAACCGGGCTATGCGGGACCCTATCGCTGGGGGATGGGGATACTGCCCC